>NW_020664447.1:44220574-44242406 GCF_002925995.2 Terrapene triunguis
AGATGCCTGTACATTAGTTTAGTACTGAGGGGACAGTGTCATCTATTGAATCACCAGCACCGCTTCCTATGGAAGTCTCCCATCCAAGAACTGACTAACACAATCTGGTGTAGTTTATGAAATGTGAGCCCAAGGTGGCCTGGCTCTAGATGAGTTATCATCCAAAGCACCTAGGAAAATAACCTTTGATAGAAAATGTCTATAGTATTTTCAGCTGTGATGACCTGAAACATGGAGCTATAAACTAGCCAGAATACTGATAGTAGTCTGGGATCTTTCACAAATTCCAACAGCTGATGACAGAGGAACGTGGACAGAAAAGGACAACTCCAGCTATACAACTATGGAAAAGACTCAAAGCACAGACTGCTGTAATGCTAGTTAAATAACTCAGTCACCTAGAACACTGTCATCCTCTCCCATGAAAATAAATGGATGATGGGTGAGCAAAACTGATATGGAAAACTGTGCAGTTCACTGTGTAGGCTTTGATCGTCTCCATAGTATCTGACTCCTGCGTGGAGTTTTCAGTGCCTTATTTTCTCTGAGGCGAAGGCTTTGTGGCATATGGTGGAAATTCTGCTAATTTCAAGGAATCGGCATGGAGAGCTTGCCACTCCATGCATAATGCCCAATGTCCTATTCTCCTCTGGTAGCCTGGCTCGCCTAGGAGCTAGTTAGCCATGGCTGCAAGTACAAATAAAGTTAATGCTTCTCTGAGTAGCATTAGTGCCTGATTAATTTTCCATTGAAAAACCATTGGTTTTGGAGGTATAATACCCTTTTGAGTGCTTGCACTCAGCTCTGTCCCCAAGCTATGTTTGACATGACCCACCAAACATGTGGGGGTCCAGTTGCATCATGTATAGGTAAAGGATTCCTCCATCTTAGAGAGAGAGAGAGGAACGATGCTTGTGGGCTCTACTCCTCCCACTCATCAGCCAGGTTTGGTCAGGACTTGTGCTATTTTCATTTCCTCTATACCTCCCAATGGAAGAAATCATATGACAACTCATGGTTTATAAAACTGACTCCAAGGCTGTCTCTCTAGAATCAGACTGTCCTACTTCATTAAACTTTATGCCACAGGAATATAAAGCATGGCTCAACTCTTCTCTAGCAGTGTCTGAACCATAAAAACTTCCGCTAGTTGCTTTTCTTTCTCAACTTCTTTATTTGTATTCATTCTAACAGAGGTGAACCTTGCAGTGATTTAGTGATTTACTGTGAAGAGCTACTAAAGAAATTCAAAATAGGTAAATGGGTTCAATTTACAAACAAAGCTATCCGCTTCTCCCCTGCTCCAGGGCATCCTAATAGTATGTTGTTACTGTCTGAAGTGTCCTCCTTTAATAACTGGAGGATAGGAATAACTAGGAATACTTTGTTGAGCAAGTGATATGATTGACTGAATACCTCCTAGTGCTTTAGGAAGCTTTAAACACAGCTGATTGAATGCTGCTTGGTGAATATTTTATCATGCTCAAGGCACCTGCCAAAACTAGATGATGATTCCATTTTTAAACACATCAAATAGTAAATACTTAGCTAAATATTTTGTCAGCTAACAAATAGGAATTTGGGTAATAAGAGATAATTCAATTTTATATCAATTGTATGGTGTAAGAGTTATATTTGTTTACTGTAATCCTATACAGCACATCAATGGGGAATATTTCAGAAGTTATACTGCACACTTTTCTGAAATGATACAATAAAGATACTGGCTAGTTTCTAAAAAGCTAGTTGGCAGAATGAAGCAAGGACCTACACTCAACTCAATGGCGTTTCTATCTGTCTGTTAACACTAGTTGTGATCTCTGGTTGTGCTTTTCCTATTAGGGAATGTTCTCTTTTCTATAAAAATCTCTCTCTTGTAATCTGTTTATGCTCAATCTCGTATCTGAGTTTTTTGACATCTTGGTGTGCAGCAGGAGGGACCCAGCACTACGTGCCACAAAGGCAAATTGCTTCCTTTCCTGTTGTGCTGCTGCTGTGAGATTTTAATGTCATGGGTAAGGAGTCCTTCTCTGTACAATGACAGCTGTGGGCCTTTAACAACTTCTTGTGAAACCAACTACCCATCTGGATTGGTTGTGCCTTCAGCAGGGGCAGTGATATTTCTCTCGCCTTCTGTTTTTAGCATATAAGTCTTTCTGTGTGTTAGGTGATAAGCTTTGTGGGTGATATTTCTGAGCCACTTTTGAAAAGGTTGGCAAATGCAGCTCTCTAGTTGTAGTGGGTATATGTCTTGTCACTGGGTATATGTGTTCTGTTACTGGTTCTGTTTAAAATTAGGGGAAACATGATGGGATTTTAGGGTCTACAATCATCCTGAAAAATGGCATGCTGGTGTTGTCCCTTCTTCTGACAGCAGTGTCCTTTTCTGACACCAGTGTCATGCTTCTGCTGAGAAGTAACAAATATCTGGAGCCTTGCAGGTCAGCTTCCCAGTGGAGAAGATATCAGTGACATAGAATTTTGAGTATATGCTAAGTGGAACTTGTTTTATTTATACCCATACATCAGTTCTAGAACAAAGGTGGTCAGACAGCATGCAGGGCAGTCAGTCCCTTTTTCCAGGAATCTCAGCCCAGCAGCAACACGAGTTACTGCCTCAAGAATTTATTTTAATCAAAGCCAAAGGCAGATAGCAAACTTTTCTGCTGCTCACAAAACTCCCTCTCTACAGAAGCTACCTCCTACAGAGAACCCTGCCTAAGAAATACTAACAACAGCACAGCATGTCTTCCCAAGACTGAACATTATGTTGCAGACTAAAGAAAAAGAACTTGAAAGACTATGTATAAAAGCACCACTTGGTGACACCTGCCATAACATTATGTATTATTAGTTACTGTCGAGGTTATTCAGGAAGAACTGAGTCTTTGATGTCAGACTTTTTGTGTCAGAAGTAGAGTATGATCAGTGATAAATACTATCTGAACTAATGTTGATTTCTGCCTTTCCTTTTTCTTTTCCTCCCCGCTCCCTCATCCCACATTTCTCTTCAAACTGTAGACTATATATACAGTATCTTGAATATTGGAAAAACTTGGTTGATTCCATCTTGTGTGTTTCTCTTCTCTTTTTTTCCCTTGGTATAATTAGACATTATTGTCTACATGGAATCCCATAAATTGAAAAGTAAATGAAGATAAACTCATTCATTTGTCGCCTAATACAGGCCTCAATGCACTACTGTAAGCTTGTACCAAGGTCTCCAGAGGTAGTAAATAAAGCAGGCTGCTGACCCATTTTCACACCCAGACTAGTAGTGTAAAATCAGCTTTACCTGGAATCTTTGTTTTCTTACTCTGTATATCCATCTTTAAAAATACTGTGTGCCAATTTTTTGAAATGTGGGTACCTTAATAGATTTCCATATTTGGATACTCAAAACAAACTGCCCATTTGAAACACCTATGTGTCAGTTTAAGCATCTAAGTGCATGGTTTGAGCATCCTAGTTAACCACCTATGTTTGGAAACTGAACTCTTTGTGGCCAATTGTGCATGCACATACATACGTGGTCTTGCTCTGCTTACATAATACAAATGTTAGACAGAACCAAAGATATATAGCTAATTCTAAACAAGTGCTTTTATTTGCAGTACTTTGAAACATTCAAATTAGTCAAAAGTATGGATTTGTATTTTGTCTTTTTCTTTCCCAGGAAACTTCATGGTGCTGTGGTCGACCTGCAGAACATCAGTATTTAAATCAGTAACAAACCGCTTCATTAAGAACTTGGCCTGCTCTGGGATCTGTGCCAGTCTAGTCTGTGTGCCTTTTGATATTGTCCTTAGTGCCAGTCCACACTGCTGTTGGTGGATCTACACCATGCTCTTCTGTAAAATTGTCAAGTTCTTGCATAAAGTCTTCTGCTCAGTGACCATCCTTAGTTTTCCTGCCATTGCTTTGGACAGGTAAGAAATCAAATTTACAAGCATCCTGTCCTTGATTTTCTTTATTTCCTTCCCCGCTTAATTACACACATCTGAATGTTAAATATTGTTTAATGGTGCCTTGTGCCGATATATCAATGGCCTCCATCCCAGCTTTGTGTCCACAAAGTTCAATTTCCTTGCACACAAGTATGGATATAAAGATTAATCTCTGTTGTGTGGAACAGTTTCATTTCAGTTTATCCTGATATCTATGGACTTCACAAAGGGGTTTTGATATGCAGATGTATCTTCAAAGATGCTTCTATCCTCTTATTCCTCCTGTCATTAATCCTTCTTATTACTAAGTCTTTGTGCTGAACAAACTTCATGGATACTTGTACATTAACTCGCTAATTATGTGATTAATACTTTCTGATCCCACCCATCTTGAGGCAGATCTCTATTAACAGGGAAAAGTACAGTTTCACATGAGTGGTTCTGTGAGCAAAATACACATTTTTGGTTCCAAACTAATACAAAATTACTATTTGTATTACCATAGTCATAGCCCCAGTCATGGACCAGGACCCATTGTACTAGGCGCTGTACAAACATAAAACAAAAAGATGGTCCCTGCCTCAAAGAACATACAGACCTAGGGTGGGGAACGGGGTACAACGCATAAGCAGAATGAACGGTGTGATGGCAGCAATCATGTTATTTCCACAGTTTTCTCACTCTCTTTAGGTAGGTATAGATGGGAGAGGATAAAGTAAATGGAAAGAAAATGGAAAGGAGAGGGGCCCTGAAGGTGAGAGGGTAAGGGGGACAGGGTGGGTAAGAGGGGCAGGTCTGGAGTGAAGCTGAGGTGAAGAGACTGTGAGGGAGTGGGAGGGTTGGAGCAAACAGCCAATCAGCACGGGGCAGAGAAAGTACAGTCAACACTAAAGAAAGTTCTCCAAAGCACCAACAGTCCTTGCTTTGGCTGCTTCTTCCCCTACCGGCTGGAGACTCTGGCTGGCTCCTCTTGGCAGCTTTCTGCCAGGCCACACCGTGGGCAGAGGGGGGCAGCCTGGGGGTTCTAGTGTCCCCTGAGTGGGTGGCTGTCTCCCTGCACAGACCTGGGTCCTTCAGGGTGCTGGACCAAAACAGAAATATGCAGTGTGTAAGATTAATATTGGGCAGGTTGGTCACATGACATAAGATAAATGGATGTTACAGCTGCCAAAAGAAAGCAAACTGTCTTGTAAAAATCAGTGTGATACAAGTTAATTGCATAATTAATGCCAACTAAATTGTTACTTCACATCAAAGTTGTATGTTACTTGCAAGTAATGATCCCTACATTGTATATCATATGAATGCAGTTTGTGCTAATCTGATAACTGTGTAGTTAACTGGAGTCATTTCTGTAAGGAACCAAATCATCTATTGACTTCAGCAGGGTTAAACCAGGTATGAATTTCGTCCAATACCTTTCCATTAATATTGGGCAAAATATTAGAAACTACAGCTATGCCTGGAAGTGCCTCTTTAGCTTCCATTATAATTTCTGTATTTACTGGTCTTCATGATTTGACTCTTCCTTCCCTATATGGTGCCTGACTGGCGAGAAAAGAGAATTATCCCTTAGGGTGTTGAGGATCTACTACATCCTGACATTTCAGGCATGATCAAGAGGGAGAATTGTATTTCACCCAATGCAAACTAAATGCACAAGCCCAAGAAAAACAGATTTTTCAAATGGGGAAAAGTGATTGGCCCATAACTGTTACAGCACTAGCGAGCATCAGGATAATATATACAAGTAAACATAGGGATCAATCCTGCAGGGCTTCTGCAAACAGAGCTCTCATTGATTTTTTTTTTAGTAGGAGCTAGAGACAGCCACTCACACAGGGTTTGCAGGCTTGGGTGCATAATTCATATGCATATTGTTCCAATATATACAACCCTGTTTTGAAGGATTTAGCTTTGTAATTATAATTTGCTACTTTGGGTTTCATTAAAAAGTTTGCACCTTGTTTGAGCAAAACTGGCCAAGTTTCAAGAGCACTTGGACTGATTAATGGTAGGGTGGAAATCACTAGACACTCAATTGAGTTTTCCTTTGAGTTTTTGATGTTGTTCAAACTCTGAGCTCAAAAGGAAACTCAGGATGGGAACTCACCTAAACTAATTAAAGAAGAAGTTTACGGGAAGCCCTATGAACCAAACTGGCGGTGTTTTGAACAGCTTTATTTGACTAGACTCTTGGTTTGTTCTGGTTTGAAGAGAGACTGAAAAAGAATTGTACTTTTCTCTTTAAACAAAAGGGGCTGAGTGGGGCTGATTATTAAAACCTCATGTTTTGTAGTTCCCTAGGCTTCATTAATTACTTGTGGTATCATGAGATGCCTTTGAAGTCTGATATGTATTTTTATATTTATTAATTGGCTGGGGCTTAAATTGAAGCTATTGTTCATCTCTGACATCTTCAAGGAAGAGGATATGGGGGCTTTGCATGTCATTTATTGAGATGAGAAATACTCAAGATTCATATTCAAGCATCAGTATCTCAAACAATAAACACTATACAGCTATCTGTGACCATATAAGCAACAGACACCACGGTCACCAGTGAAACTGCATACTATGTGGGCCTCAGTGATAATATTCATGACTTTCAGCATCAAAAAGCACAAGCTCCTACCACTTGATAAGGAGAATCCCTATGATTAGAAATAAGCCACCTAAAGGACAATAACATCACAAATACATGAACGGATCCTGATTTTTAAAAGCTCAAACATTCCACATCTGCAAGCAAACAAGAATATGAATTTGAGCATGTAATTTGTTCAGTTACCACAGATGCATGTGCAAATTGCTAGGTATGTGTATAACTATCCATTTACTGATGGCCTTGGGCACCACAACTTTTGAAAATCAAATCCACACTATTTTCTACAGTAGAGGGACACATGCAGTGCTACATACATTGCACCTAGATGCAAAAATCATACTGTACTGACAGAGGCCTTGTAGTTAAGCACCAACCATATTACAAAGCAAAATGTTTTTATAAATAATTGTACCCATTTCCATGCACATGCCAAGTAAAATTATATCCAATTTATTTTTAGTGCTCTCTCTTGAAGAGTAAAGCTAAGACTCCTGAATTTTACAGCACTTATAGACATCATGCTTGCTTACACAGGGTAGGTGACTTACCACAGCCAAAAGCATGTATGTGACATGCCTCTCACTTCACTGACTTGCATGCCACATGACACCAAATACTGCAACCATTCTCCAATCATATCAGCTGGGTATATTGTATTGCTGCTTACAATTACATTTTGTTTAGAAACAACATCAGAAGATATTTAGGATGAAGACATTGACGGTGCATTAGCCTACTGTTCTGGCAAAATCTATCCACATTTCTTATTGCCCTACATACAAATGTTGGGATTATTTTGTCCCTTTTTGTCACCTCTGACACTTTGTTGTTGTTTTTTTTGGGGGGGGGGGGGCGTTGGTGCTAAGTACTGTGAGAGGTAATCCATCATAGGACATCCTTCAGATTAACATTGAGACTCTGGCGTTTTGAGTGAACATAAATGTGCCTCAGTCATTATTATTCTTTTTTTCTGAATATGACCAGTGCAATGTGCATGGAGGTAAAAAAATTATGAGAGAGCCACTTGGAAGTTTCAAGACCAGTATTAAGTTATTTTTAATGAACATAAATCCAAACAAAAATGTAATATAATCCCGGGTATGGTAGGGATAGCTATTGCCTTATCACTGATCATGTGCTTCCCAGGTGTGGATCTTCAGTTCTGTTCTAGAGCCAGACCTGTAAAGCCAGACTCTTGTTTAAGAGAAAGCAGAAACTGGTAATCATTTGGCAACCCACATCACACTCAGACAGCTACCAAAACACTATCCTTATCTCCCTCCTTCAAGCCAGGAGACTGGCTTATAAACTGGAGTACACTTATAAAGTTTGTAGATAATACCAAGCTGGGAGGGATTGCAAGTGCTTTGGAGGATAGGATTAAAATTCAAAATGATCTTGACAAACTGGAGAAATGGTCTGAAGTAAATAGGATGAAATTCAATAAGGACAAATGCAAAGTACTCCATTTAGGACGGAACAATCAGTTGCACACATACAAAATGAGAAATGACTGCCTAGGAAGGAGTACTGCGGAAAAGGATCTGGGGTCATAATGGACCACAGGCTAAATATGAGTCAACAGTGCAACGCTGTTGCAAAAAAAGCGAACATCATTCTGGGATGTATTAGCAGGAGTGTTGTAAGCAAGACACGAGAAGTAATTCTTCCACTGTACTCTGCGCTGATTAGGCCTCAAGTGGAGTATTGTGTCCAGTTCTGGGCGGCACATTTCAGGAAGGACGTGGACAAATTGGAGAGTCCAGAGAAAAGCGACAAACTAGAAAACATGACCTATGAGGGAAGATTGAAAAAACTGGGTTTGTTTAGTCTGGAAAAGAGAAGACTGACAGGGGGCATGATAACAGTTTTCAAGTACATAAAAGGTTGTTACAAGGAGGAGGGAGAATTTTTCTTTTTACTTAACCTCTGAGGATAGGACAAGAAGCAATGGGCTTAAATTGTAGCAAGGGAGGTTTGGGTTGTACATTAGAAAAAACTTCCTGTCAGGGTGGTTAAGCACTGGAATAAATTGCCTAGGGAGATTGTGGAATCTCCAGCATTGGAGATTTTTAAGAGCAGGTTAGACAAATACCTGTCAGGAATGGTCTAGATAATACTTAGTCCTGCCATGAGTGCAGGGGACTGGACTAGATGATCTCTCAAGGTCCCTTCCAGTCCTATGATTCTCTGACTGTATGATCCTAAACAATCAATACATATATTCACATCTCTTTAAACTGTCCTTGTTTTTTGGCAGGTACTACTCAGTTTTATACCCATTGGAAAGAAAGATATCTGATGCGAAGTCTCGAGACCTGGTTATCTACATCTGGGCCCATGCCGTGGTGGCCAGCATTCCTGTATTTGCTGTGACCAATGTTTCTGATATTTACGCCATGTCCACCTGCACAGGATCCTGGAGCTACTCCCTAGGCCACTTGGTGTATGTCATTATTTATAACATCACCACTGTTATTGTACCAGTGGCCGTGGTGTTTTTTTTTATGATTCTTATCCGCAGAGCACTGAGTGCCAGCCAAAAGAAAAAAGTCATCATAGCTGCCTTAAGAACCCCTCAGAACACTATTTCTATTCCCTATGCCTCCCAGAGAGAAGCTGAGCTTCATGCCATGCTGCTCTCTATGGTTATGATCTTTATTTTCTGCAGCGTTCCCTATGTGACTCTGGTGATTTACCGCACCATACTCAACATACCAGATATTTCAGTCTTCTTGTTCCTCACTGCCATCTGGTTGCCTAAAGTCTCCCTGCTAGCCAATCCTTTGCTCTTTTTGACTGTAAACAAATCTGTACGGAAGTGCTTAGTGGGGACAATAGTGCAGCTACACCGGAGATATAGTAGGAGGAACATTATCAGCTCTGGGAGTGTTGCAGATACTAACTTGGAGCCCAATGTCCGCTCTGGTAGCCAGCTTCTGGAGATGTTTCACATTGGGCAGCAGCAAATCTTCAAGCCAACAGAGGATGATGAGGAGAATGAAACAAAATCCATTGGTTCTGGTGACTTTCAGCAAAAGGAAATCCCTACCACCAGTTTAGAGGTAGAACAGACGTTAGTTCAGAAATGTCTACAACACACCATTGCAGACTCAGCTGCTCAGGTGGCCCCTGCCATGCCAACAGAAGCAGATCTGGTTAATGACAAATATTCAATGCAGTTTGGCTTTGGGCCTTTTGAGTTGCCTCCACAGTGGCTCTCAGAAAATCGGAATAGTAAGAAGCGACTGCTGCCTCCCTTGGGGAATACCCCTGAAGAGCTCATCCAGACAAAGCAGCCCAAGTGTAAAGCAGAAAGAAAAATCAGCAGAAACAATAAAGTCAGTATCTTTCCCAAGGTGGATTCCTAGTAGGAGCAGGAGCTCTGAATAACAAAGGAAGGCCACTTTCTACTGTACATGTGATCCCATGGATCATTGTTATGCTGAAATTTGTTACAGGCTGATTTTTGTGCCAAATACATAAAAAAAAACAAAAGGGAAACATTTAACAGAAGTGTTCCTTATGAATGTGTTTTCATTAAATATCTACTGATGTCATTTCTGCTTTATTTGTGAAATCCAGACAGTAGTACAGGTCTGATTCACTTCCAAAGGGTATGTATGGCTTTGTGTACATTTCCTGTGAAACTTTCATGATGTGGTCTGGCAGCTGATTTACTGGGCACTCCAGTGTTTAGTAAAATGAAAACATAACTATTCTGTGTTGCAGCAGCAAGCCAATAGGCAGGACTTCAGGGAGCACAAAATAGCTAGGCCATGCCCCTTCTACACAAAAGTGGACACAGCAAGTTTCTGAGAGTTTCATTAATGAAATATACAAAGATGCCCTTTCTCTTTAGCTGACCTCTTACAGCAAAGTAAAAAAAAAAAGCCATGTCAGGAACAGCTCATAGGTTTCTTATACGTGTTGCTCTTCTCTTTCTTTTGTAGCCCAGTTACTTTCTCAGTTAAAGTATGCTCACTTTTGGCCTAAAAAGGATCAACTAGCATGAGGAAGCCCAATTCGTGGTGTAGGAGGCCCCCCAAATTGTTTAAAAATTAACAGAAAAAAACTTCTAAAATAGTCATTTCCTCCCTTTAAAAACAAATGCATTCCTGTAGTTTAATGAAAAGTAGACTGTAGACTATGTGATACAGTTTCTTCCCAAAGGAGCATGCATAGATGTGCTGAGGGCATGAGCCAATGGCAGTTAGATCCCATGGTGATGTGCATGGTGCATATGCCTATTGGGTGCATGATTTCACCATGCTGTAAATAGCCAGAGTCCTGGGTAAATATGTGCCTGCAGAGTAGTCTGCTTGTGCCCTCTTCTTTTGACTGTTTTGTGAAAACACAAGGCATTGCCTTTATTTGCCTGCATTTCTCAAGGTGCAGAAATGGTAATACCTTGCAAAAAAGTGATGTTGCAGCAAGCTGATGATTAGCCGCCGAATGGAATAAATGTAAGTGCCATTGTTTACCTTTGGCGGGAGTAGGGAGACATCACAACCCCTAAATTTCCTTTTAGTGGTGGGCATAAACCCCAAATATGCTAATTGTAATTTACACCACTCATCTCATACTAGATCATCCAATGTATGACTTTCACAGCAGATTTCCACTCCTGGTGCCTAAATCCTTTGTGAATCAGAACCAAACTGTCCATTCTATCAACAAGCTAGTCTATCTAGGAGTGCTCAGGCATTGTACTGTAGCTCACCTTCCTCCTTGATTACAGATGTATTGTTTTGCGTATCTTGAATGTGAATTTTAAACTGTGACAGTCTGTAAGACAACCTTAAAACTACTGTACCCCTGGAACTTTAATCCTTATTCAGTTGCAAGCAGCCCTTCCTTTCTTCCATCTCTGCATTTGCTGTTGTCTCACACTGTAGTTTATCAAAAGCACAGAGTGATGATACCCTAGTACTCTTTGTGCGCACTTGTTCTCCGTCTGTAGTTTAGATCTTTGGTGCATGCCAAGCCCTCACCTGTACCCTACTGCCTCTTTAGTAAGTAGTTTTCTTTAAAATGTACTGTCTAGTTTAAAATAACTTGCCAAATCTGACCAGCCCAGTGTTAAAAGAAAGAAAAAATTCTGCCTAGGTAGTTTGATGAATAACTGTTCTTCCTTAGACATATCTGAAGCAGGACATTGGTTTTAGAGGGAGCTAAGGGTGATTCATGTCTACAAGTCACTCAAAGCAAACATTTTAACAAAAATGTGAAGAGTGGTTTTTAAACTCCAATGTAAACAGTGTTTCTCATCCTCTCCTTTTAGGTTTGTTGCTATGCTAGTTTAGGGGTTCTCAGTCTGGGGGCCACAACCCCAGATGGGTCACAAACATGTCACAACCACCCTGCTCTTCCGATTTAGCTACATGGGAATGGGGTCTGGCTAGTGGAAAGGAGTGGAAGGTCCCAGGATGGAAAATGTTGAGAATCACCGTTGCTAGTTATATTTTGTAAGTGTTGATAAAATATTACAATGGAATGTGTGTTTGCTTTTTCAGAGTTACTAAATCAGCAGCCTTTATTAACAACACATCTAAAAAAGAAAGCTGTCAGCTGCTGCATCTTTCTTATAAGCTTTTGGTTAAATTAAACATTTGTGGTCTACTTCCTAGTAGGCATGAGCCAAAGCCAGCAGTCTTCATCTGGACCTTTCCCCTTTCTCCAAACTTGGGACTTCAGATAAAATGGAACCCAGCTCTGAACCTCCCTTGAAAAAACAAAGCCACCCTTGGTTTTGCCCATTCCTACTTTCACGTTCAATATAACAATGATAAACATGGAGTCAAATTCAATAGACTTACATCAGGCATGAATTTGGCCATTTTAATCCTGGATTGTTTTGGAGGGTGACCGGGTTTGGTTGTTTTTCATTATGAAGACAAACATATATGTTTCCATTCACACTGAATGTATTTAGAAGCTGGCTTGTATTTTTTTCAAACTGCCACTTGGGACACTGCATTGTTTCAGGAAACAAATTTGATTAGGATGCATTTTTTTACACTTTAAGAATTGCTTTGGAATATAAATGATAGCTGGAAGCATTTTATTTTAGTCATTTTTGCAGCAGAGTTTATCCATTTGAACTTCTGTGAGAATCAGAGAAATGTATGAAAGCACATCTTTTGTGTTCAGAGAAGGAATGAGCCCCTGGATAGCGCATAATACAGATGCTTTAGTCAGTCTATAAGCAACCAACACTCTGATAGAACTGTAGTCAAAGAACAATACATAATTCAGGTGAGTGATAATGAGCTAGGGAGTATTTCACTTTTAGGGTGCTGGTTTAAACTCAGGATAGATCACCAGGAACAGTCATTATCATCATAGGGCTTGTCACTACATTCTTTCATCAGGGTGCCTCCTAAATGTTGGAGCAGCCTCATGCATTTACCTAAGCCTCTGCTCTGCACTGTCCAGGTGTTCCACCACACTATTCCAGTCATGAGAGTCTCAGATCTCCAGCAGAGCCCCAGATAGACCACCTCTTCTAGGGTTGTCAACAAACACACAAAGAAATTAACACATACCTGTGATAGTTCTTGGGGTACCCAGGACTGTGAGTCACCTTGTTACGCCCCTGCCTCCAGCATGAGAGAGACTTGCTTATACTTACCTGGGTGTCAGCTCCCTGACACCACCAGCCTGTTAGCCACCCAAGCACTCTCCTCTGGGCTGTAGTGTCCAGCCCCTTATCCACTAAACACTCACAGAATACCAGGTCTGCTGTCCCCAAAGGGTCAGTATACACACCAGTTTGTATGATTCAACTCAGGATGAGCATGTTGCTTAATACTCCAGCACTGAGATTACTCCTGGGGAATTCTGCGCCACTGTGCGTGTGCAGAATTCATGTCCCCTGCAGATTTCTTTGCTTCCCCCCAGAAAAATGACTTCCTATTCCTTTTAAGCTCTTCCCTCCAAGTCTGACATCTTTCACAAGTACAGCAGGGTGGGGCCGCCTGAGCCCACAATAGCTCATTAACCTTGTGTCACCCCGTGTGGGGTTTGTATACCCATTACAGGCTGTTTGTTGGCTTCTGACTTCTAGCTGTGCAATATGCTCTCTGGTAACCTGCTATGAGGAAAGAGCTAACTATCAGGAGTTCTACCTTCTCCTGATCATCAAATCAAATGGGAGGGGGGACCCAAACATCCATCCCCATACTGATCATTGGGGAAAGTAAAGGAAATTGAATGATGGAAAAAGAAGGAAGAAAAGACTGAGGTAATTTGGGCAGGCAAAGAGACTGGAAGATGATCTTATCCCTTTAAGAAGAACGTTATAACTCCACAGAAGAAAGAATACAGAAAAATCACTCATAACTCATAATGTTCGGAAGAATAAATCTTTTACAAGGAAAAGTACAGATTAGAAAACAATGTCAATTTCCTGTACCCAAGTGCCCCCTGAAAATAATGTAATATTTAAATAACATATGGGTTTTAAACAAAGCAATTATTCAGCATTGTAGTGCTGCATTGGTTGGCTCCTCTGGCAACAATGGATTTTGATTGCATAGCAGGATACACTTGCATAGAAAGCCAGGAGTCTTTTAGTACATTAGAACATTTAGTTGTTCTGAAGTTGTAGTAATTTAATGTATGCACTTGATTTTTAATATATATTTATACACATGTATACCTGTATGTATATTTTGCAGATAAAAAGCTGTCAGGTTTGCTCTACTCTGATATTTGTCCCCTTTTATAATCCTTTTCTCTTGTCTATACTAGAGGTCTGCTTGCAAGTACTTTAATAATCAGTTTCTAAGGGGTTGTTGTAACCTTGTTTTGTATCTGGAATACACCACTAGATTTGAACTCCCAGTTTCATTAATCTTGTGATGTTTGGGGCTATCACACCGAACCCTAAAACAACAGACAAAAAATATTGTTACTTTTTAAGTTGCTAGCTTAACATTTAAAGTTGAAGCGTATGTATATCAAGTAACACTGCAGTTTAAAGACAAAACAACTAAGCAACAGAAAGTAATGAAAATGAAAGGTTGAGGGAAAGCTGACAATGTATTCAAATATTCACAGTTTACACAACATCTGGAATAAATGCATCTGCACTCTTGTTTCCTGTCTTCCTCTTGCTTCACCTGCCCCGCAGAGCTTTAGAATTCTGTAGGATGCCCAGCTCCCTGTCTTGTTGTGTCCTGAAGAACTTGCTGTGTCCTGAAGAAGCTTCTCACAGCTCCTGTCTCCTCTCCTTCCACGGTATGGCTCTTACAAAGCATGCAAAAGAGCATATAGACTTTGCAAAGTGGATTATAACAAGCTTTTTAAAATAGCCTCTCTCTCTCTACTTGGCTTTAATGGCATATCTTTAGGTATGTATGGTTTAAAGTGTTACAATCAAGCTTTTATTTTTTTAAAGCTAAAGAGCACTCATGAAAAGGTAAGACACTGTATGATTTCAATAAAACTCATTTGTAAGGAGCCATAACTTAATGGTTTAGCTGACTGCCTTCAGACTTTCAAAACAAAAAGAGTATACCTGGAAAGTATTCACATTTTATTTCATTTGAAAAATACTTTTTTCTATGTAAAATTAGGGGTTATTACAATAGGTGTTATAAAGAAGTTATAGTGGTATCTGTACCTATTGAACTGCTGCTTTGGGACTAGTCATAGTAATCTTTAACAACCTATAATTCAAGGACACATCAATTTTCTTCATACAGAAAAAACCTAAAAAACAAAAACCTGGTTGCTAATCTGCAATAAAACTTTGACATCTGAACAAAATTAAATAAACCCACCCCCTTGTAACTTGAAACCTGTTCTACACAACTCTGAACACACAAGCTCTACTACTTGAACTGAGAAAAGCTGCAGCCTCCCTCCTGTTCCCTGGAGGCCAGAGAGAGAGGAACAGCAGGGGTGCTGCCAAGAAAGATCTTCATTTCATGACAATTTTAAAGCTGCTAAACCAGTCAAGGTCAGTGAAGAGTTCTGAAAGATTGATTTTTCTGGTTACTTTACTCAGCAACACCAAAAACGTGGAATGTAATAACATTTCTTTGCTCCTTGAACTCCTCTTCTGCATACTCAGGGCTTAGCACTTAGAGGCTTTCCAAACATTGATATGCTCTTCTCCCAGACACTGCTCTGAGGTAGGTGCCAGCAGGTATTATATCTGTCTTACAGATAGGAGAACAAAGGCAGAGAGGTAGAATGCTAAGGTGTCCCCCCCCCCCCCCCCCCCCCTTACCCCAAGACCCTGCCCCCCAGCCAAGCCAGAAGCCAGAGCCGGCCCAGGCTGGAGAGCCCGAGTCCCTCCACTTGCCTGGGGTGTGGGTGCCTGAGAGCAGTCCCTACCTCCTGAGCCCCGTGCCCAGGGCAGGTGGAGGGTCTGCGGTTTCCAGAGCTGCCCACGCAGCGCTTACCCCTACCCAGCTCCAGCTTCTGGCCTGGCCTGAGTAGGGTTGCCAACTTTCTACTCGCACAAAACTGGACACCCTTGTTCCGCCCCACCTCTGAGGTCCCTCCCCTGTCCTGCCCCTTCTCTGTGGCTTTGTCCCCTCTCACTCCATCCCCCCTCCCTCTATTGCTTGCTCTCCCCACCCTCACTTACTCGCTCATTTTCACCGAGCTGTCTCAGAGGGTTGGGGTGTGGCAGGGGGTGAGTGCTCTGGCTGGGGGTGCGGGCTTAGAGGTGGGGCCAGAAATGAGTTCAGGGTGTAGGAGGGGGCTCCAGGCTAAGGCAGTGGGATGGGATGCAAGAAGGGGTGCAAGGAGGGCTCTGGATGCGGGCTCTGGTATGGGGCTTAGGATGAGGGATTTGGGGTGCAGGAGGGTGCTCCAGGCTGGGATTGAGGGGTTTGGAGGGCGGGAGGGGCTCAGGGGTTCAGGCTCCGGGCAGCGCTTACCTCAAGCAGCTCCTGGAAGCAGCAGCTTGTCCCGCTCTCGCTGCTACGCAGAGGCGTGGCACACTGCCCCGTCATCAGGCACAGCTCCCATTGGCCACAGTTCCCAGTCAATGGGAGCTGCAGAGCCAACGCTTGGGGCGGCGGCATCATGCGGAGTAGGGTGACCAGGTGTCCAGTTTTCGACTGGAACACCTGGTCAAAAAGGGACCCTGGCAGCTCTGGTCAGCAACGCTGACTGGGCCATTAGAGGTCTGGTCGGCGGTGCTGCATCGTTAAGGCAGGCTAGTCCCTATCTATCCTGGCTCCACCCTGTGTCCCGGAAATGGCCAGCAGGGCCGGGTCCTAGGCGAGGGGGGGGCCACGGGGCTCCACGTGCTGTCCCCGCCCCGAGCACTGTACTGCCATTGGCTGGGAACCGGCCAATGGGAGCTGGGGGGTGTGTGCAGGCAAGAGTGGCGTATAGAGCCTCCTGCCCTTGTTATTCTCATACAAAACACACGGGATCTTTATAGAGGAAGGTAAATACGCACAGCATTTATTGAGAATACCACAGTTAGCATATACTTTTTAGACACACACACATACACACACACACATAGTCCTGCAGTGATGTTTATAGTTACCAGTCCAGAGTCTGGATCAATCTAGTGGCCAGCCAGATTGATCGCAGAAGGGAGCGGGGCTCTATCGGTTGCGATCCGATGCTCCTGGAGTGTGGCAAGACGAACCCAAAGTCTCATGGCCAAGCACACTGTTCTTGTATGTTTTTTTCTCTGTTGAAGCCTATGGATTTTGCTGTGTCGTTTGTGACCGGTTACTTCTTAATTGGTGTAAACATTCCAATACACCTTGAGAGGGTCATCCTGTCCTTTGTTCCGATTTAATCAATTGTCCTTAGGGTTGCCAGCCTTTACCCCAGGGTCGTCAATCTGCCCTTCATTATGGATGCGCGTTGATGATTCTTTGATGTCCTTTAAGTCTCTTCATTCCTTCTTCCTTGACTCTGGCTATAACAATGGCCTTCACACCTTATCTTTTCCTGATGCATACATTCCTCATTCACACAAACAGACTGAGAATACAAACAGTAGTATTTTATATCGAGCAAAAAGGCATTGCAAATTAAACCTAGCTAAGTTTTACAATCAATAACCAAGACAATTTACATTGAGACCCAGGCCTTCAATGTTCCTCTAATCTACTTAACATAGACACAATAGAGAATCCTGTCTCTTACTTACTAAAACCTTAAAACAAAGAAATGTATATTTAACTAGAGTGCCTATATTGTTATACATATAGGAAACCATAGCAGACGTTATAACTTATCTTAAAACAAAAGGGTGACCATAATCAGTCATAAGGATTGTTCTGGTCTGTCATTCTTTTCTGCTATTCAAAAAGGGTGGATGACAGGATTAAATCAAATCATACATTAATTCTCATAGTACATTATAAAATCCAGCTCCTACACCCTCCCCGCCTAGGACCCGGACCTGCTGGCTACTTCTGGTGAGCATGCAGCGCAGTGCCAGGACAGGCAGGCAGTCTGCCTTGGCCCCCCCCGCTGCACCGCTGACCGGGAGCTGCCCAAGGTAAGCCCACACCCCAATCCCCTGCCCCAGCCCTGAGCCCCCCCAAGACCAGTGCCCCCTCCTGCACCCCAAACCCCTCATCTTCATCCCCAGCCCAGACCCTGCACCCTGAAACAGAGCCCTCACCCCATCCTGAGCCCCAACCTTCTGCCCCAGCCCTGAGCCCTCCCAAACCCAGAGCACCCTCCTGCACCCCAAACTCCTCATCCCTGGCCCTAGCCCAGAGTCCTCACCCCCTCCTGCACCCCAACCCCCTAATTCGACCTGCAGTCCCCTCCGCCCCACCCCCAGCCTGGAGCCCCCTCCTGCACTCCTAACCCTTCAGCCCCAGCCCCACCCCAGAGCCAGCACCCCCAGCCCAGAACCCTCACCCCCTCCTGCACCCCAACCCCCTGCCTCAACCTGCAGCCTCCTCCAGCACTCTGAATCCCTTGGCCTCACCCCCCAGCCTGGAGCCCTCTCCTACACCCAAATCCCTCATCCCCAGCCCCACCCCAGAGCCAGAACCCCCATCCCAGAGCCCTCACCCCTTCCATACCCCAACCCCCTGCCTCAACATGCAGCCTGCTCCAGCACTCGAAATCTCTTGGCCCCAAGCCCAGAGCCTCCTCCTCCTCCCCAGACCCCTCCTCCCCAGTCCCACCCCAGAGCCCAGAGCCCCAGCTGGAGCCCTCACCCCAACTCCCTGCCCCAGCCCGGAGTCCCCTCCCACACCCTGAACACCTCATTTCTGGCCCCACCCTGGAGCCCGCACCCCAAGTTAAAGTCCTCACCCCCTCCCATACCCCAACTCCCTTCCCCAGCCCAGTGAAAGTAAGTGAGGGTGGGGGAGAGCGAGCCACCAAGGGAGGGGGAATGTAGTGAGTGCGGGTGGGGCCTCAGGAAGGGGCTGGGCTAGGGTGTTTGGTTCTGGGCGAATAGAAAGTTGCCAACCCTAGTGCGGAGCCCCCTGGCTGCCCCTATGTGGAGGAGCCAGAGAAGGGACATGCCACTGCTTCTGGGAGCCGTGCAAAACCAGGGGAGGCAGGGAGCCTACCTTAGCCCCACTGCACCGCTGACCAGAGTTTTAATGGCATGGTGAGCCGTGCTGACCGGAGCCGCCAGGGTCCCTTTTCGATCGGTCGTTCCATTTGAAAACCAGATACCTGGCAACCCTCTGCAGCCGCCACCCAGGCAGCTGTGGGAAGCTGTGGACCCTCCAAATGCCCTGGGCAGGGGAGCCAGGAGACGGGGACATGGGCTGGTGACTGCTCTCGGGCCCCCCATCCTGAGCAAGTGGACGGTCCGTGGCGGCCCAGGCTGCTCTGACTTGGCTGGGCTCCAGCTTCTGGCCTTGCCAGGGTGGGCTGGGCCTCGGAGAGAAGAGCAGGGGCAGGAGGCCGGGCCTGTAGTGAAAAGTGGATGGGCCAGGCCTGTCCTCTTTCAAAAGTCAGAGGGCCATGGCTCCTTGACCCCCCTGTTCCAGTGCCACTGTGGCCTGAGCAGTTGCAGAGCCTCCTGCTCCCTGATCACTTTTACCCACCCATCAGCCAGCCTTTGGACACAAAGCTATTCTGGGGCTCCAATGCAATTTTGCTTAGCCATCAACCATTGCTAGCTCTTGATGCTTGGCCCCTGAAGGAGGAGCAGAGTGAGGGAAAAGGCTCAGCAGGAGGGGGCTTTCCAAACACAAGTCCATACGTGAAATCTCAGTCCTATGGGGCCAGGATTTCACTCATACTTAGGGTGCTGTGCCAAAGTAGAAGAAATATTATATGCAGCCCCCAAAACACCTAGAAGCGAGACTCTACTGTTGGTACAACACACCTCGGGACTGGCTATTGCAGTGTGATGTGCTCAGTGCTACTGACGGAGTCAGTATAACAGCTAGGATATGACCTCTGGAATTCTTGGTTCACGGTCCTGTATCCAGACCACTACGAGTCAAAGAGTCAAATGAGTAAAAAAAAAAAGTGTTTTTTCTCATAATTAGCTTACCTTTATAGAAGAAAAAAAATACAAGAAAAAGGCCAGTTTTTCTGAAATTTAGAGAAATGGTTCTCCTAAAAATTGTTTTTCTGATTTGAGTACTAAGGCTTTCTGGTTATGATCTGGGTGACGGGGTGCAATCAGCAACACCCTGATCACTGACATTGCTGCAGCCTGGGAAAGGCTGCAGGCCCAGCTGAGGGCAATTACACACATTCTGGTGGGGGATTGTGAACAATCACAGGGCTAACAGGGTAATTGGGGGGAGAATATAAGGAGAGGAAAGAGACAGCAAGGGGTATCTTAAGAGGCGCTCAGAAGGATGGTTCAGAGGATGGATGTCTGTGCTATAAGCTGTGTTGCATGGTATTGGTGTGTAAAATGGAAATAAATGCCTGGTGTGTGTGTGTGTGAGACTGCAAAACTGTCTGAACTGGCCAGGAAGTGGAGTTCACTTTGTCACAGGGCACCTCCATCGCTACCATCTACCCTAATAATTTTGCCTGATGGCAGGAGAAGATTCTCTTTGGTGGGAATGCAAAGAATATTCAGAAGATAAATGATCCAGAGAGTTAAAAAATGCTCTTGATATTTTGCCATCCGGTCTGTTCTGAAGCAGATGAAATTATTGTTTCAGTTTTGCTGAAATAAAATCTGACATGAACTAAAACTGGGTTCAGTGGAGGAGTGCAAATTAAAGTGATATTAATGGAAGCAAGTTTTCCATGGCATTTTACCTAATTTGTGCTGCTGCTTGATTGGTTTAGGAAAAGAAAGGTAAATGAATTCTGTTGCCATGGAAACTGTGTATTATGACTGTATCAAGGGGGCTTGTATGAATGTGCCCTAATCATGATCTAACCTATCACTCCACATGAAGAGCACACCTTGGAATGTTCTTGCCTTCTGTGGCCTCTCTACACACGAGTCTTCTCTAATTAAATTTCTGGATACAGAGTTTATGGTGTTTTTTATGGAACAAAATTTACACATTCTCAGAAAGGCAAAATGAAAACTGCATCTGTTTTAGCTTTTATAATTTATAGTGTTGTTTAAACCATAAACACCATCTGCTGTGTTACTAACATGAAGGAGATTTCATGACCTTTACAAAAGCTCTGTCATTTTCTTTAGAGTGAATCCAGTTGTTCCCTGATTTACAGCCCATGCAACATAACTATGCTCAGAGGAGTTGCATGGGGTATAAGTCAGGACAGCAGTGCTGCCAACTCTTATGATTTTATTGTCAGTCTCATACTATTTGGTGTGTTGGTTTGAATCCCCAGCTCCTGTTATTGTGTGAGAATCTCAGATTTCATTTAAAAAAACCCTATGTTTCTAGCCCTCACGGTTATAGAGGAAAACTTGAAAATATGCCATGAGTGTATCTGAAGGGCTCAGAAACCAGAGGGCAAAAGAAACCCCCAAAGTTTAAAATGCTTTAAAAAGCTGATGATCTGGGGGGCCTAACTTAGGATTTTGAACACGTGAGTTAGCAATACTGGGCCAGAATTTATCATGTTGTCCTCTAAAATGATCACAACTTAATAAATATTGTACTATTTATTGAGTGCTAGAGGTGAACTTAGCACTATACATACATGAAAAAAGAGACTGAGTATATGCTGTCTCCTCAGCAGGAAGAAGAGTAAAACACAATAGACCAAAGGTTCTCAAACTGTGGTCCGCGAACTCCATTCAGGTTGTCTGCAGATAGTTCCCTGTAAGTTGCACACCTGGGTGGCCACACATGAGAGAATGAAGGGCCACCCACCTAATTAGTGGAGCCACGCAGGGACCCACCTAATTAGTGGA
>NW_020664447.1:44242416-44245933 GCF_002925995.2 Terrapene triunguis
ACCCACCTAATTAGTGGAGCCACGCAGGGACCCACCTAATTAGTGGAGCCACGCCTGTGTGGCTCCACTAATTAGGTTCCTGGACCCTGGAGAAGATGCACATGTAAGGTGAGGTGGTGGCCTTGGGGGAAATAGAGTGTAGGGAGGAATTTGGGACGTGCAGGGCTGCAGCAGCCAGAGAAAGAGGCAACTTTCCCCAGCTCCAGGGCTGCGGCTGCTGGGGAGAGATGGCCCTCCTTCCCAGCCTTAGCTCTGTGGTGGGGGAGAGAACCCCCTCATTCCCAGCCCCAGCTCGGGGGCTGCTTCGGCAGGGGAGAGAGGGCACATCCATTGCATTAGAGAGGTAAGACTACTGATATTAAAATATGAGTTGTGTGCTTTTATTTGTAGAACAAAAACATGTTTGTTAAGTTTTTTTTATATAGCACTTTTATCCAAAGCGTTTTACAATAGTTAGCTAATGGTACAAACAACATTTGGAAAGATCATTAAGTGGTCTGCTGAGACTCTCAGCAATTTTCAAGTGGTCCGTGAAGAAAAAAGGTTGAGAACCACTGCAATAGACCTTACTGGTAGAAAGAGAGGGAGATACAACAAGCAGAGGCCATTTGCAAAATGGCCACTTCAGATCTATAGCTGCTTGGCTCTGCCCTCTTTAAAGGGCATATTTCCCAGAAAGACATGCTGGAAAAATGGTTCCTATATGAGGGGAACCCGGCCATGGGGATAATAAGGAAGTACTAGACACTCTCAAAAGAAGGTGCTTGTGGGGGCATCACTGTTTCCGTGCATTACAAGCCATTACTGAATCACACAGTCCTTGCCAGTAAGGGGTTTATTATTTAAATCAGACAGATAATATAGATCTAGCATATTAATAGTACACAGACGTTGATGATACAAATGTCAAATAATGCAGGTTCCCCCCCCCCCACCTGCCCCCCAATAGCTTAATGGTGAATGACTGTACAGGATGAGTTTTGTGAGTAGAGATTTGAATTAAAAAAAGAAATGGGGTGGGGGAATCACTTAGGTACCCACCAAGTTATTTAGATTCCTAACTTCCACTGCTATTCTTCTGAGGATGTGGCCCTCAGAGACTGCTGAGCAATTACAATCTCCAGCTTCAATGGGAGCTGCACATGCTGAGCTCTTCTGATAATTAGATACCCAAGGAAATAAAGGAAATTCCAAGCAGAGGTTCGCAGGCACAGAAGAAGTTGTTAACATGAGAGAGAGAGAAGGATACAAATAAGGACAACAGGAGGGAATGGAACACTGTGCGCAGTGAGAGGGATGGCTGGAGAAACTGTGACGCACAGAACCTTGAAAGTGAGGAACTAGATGAAGAATAATCCTCACAAAATCCTGTTTTTAAAGAGTTTTCAAGCCTAATTTTGTAGGAATAAGAGGGTTATATAATCCAGATTGGTTTCAGAGAAGCAGCCACATTTTGGCTATTTATCTGGATTAATTCTAAACTCTGAACTATATTAGGTTTATCCAGCTCTACTGCCAGAGTGCCATGTGTATGGTGCTTAGGCAACTTAGATGCATCTCAGATAGATACACAAAAAAATGTCAGGTTTCAGAGTAGCAGCTGTATTAGTCTGTATCCGCAAAAAGAACAGGAGTACTTGTGGCACCTTAGAGACTAACAAATTTATTTGAGCTCAAGTACTCCTGTTCTTTTTAAAACAAAAAAATGTGAGTGTGATGAGAATTTTTGGCTCTATTCTACCCCATTATACACTGGAAGATACCCGATTCATACCAATTTCAGAATCAGTCTATCTGCATTCATCATGCTCTCATATCAAGATACTCTCATTAGTTTGTTGTACAGTTAGATAATAATCTTACTGGTCCCTTAGGAAATATCTGAGCAGGTGAATATCTAATGTACCCCCTAAAATGGTTGGACAACTTTAACAAACACATGTGAAACAGAATGACAACAAGGAACAGAGCTCATCATGATGAGCAGAAGTGATGGGCATTCTCAGAGCTATGTCTGGTCTGGGATCCTCGATAATGCCAGTATTTGTGGGGAGAAAGGCACAAGATGGGGTTTTTTTTGTTATACACAGGTGCTTTGTCCTTCCTGCATGTTATAATCCATATTATAATGTAACTTCTAATACATGTAGAGACACAAATAGGTTATAACAGGAGCTAGTTGCAAGTTTTGGCTGCTGCCAGTGCTGGCGTTAGGTTTGTGCTGGGCATTTGAGAAGTGTGTTTGATGTAAAAAGGGAAGAAAAAGGTGGGGCTTAGGCTTCAGCTTAGCTTTGCAGGGTTCCCTGCTTACCACCCCCTGATGCTGGCCATGCACTTGCAACCCCACTAAGTCCACCCAACGATCTCCCTGGGAAGTCGCCACCCCCAGGTTGAGAAACACGGATATTATAGAGCAGTAAAAACAAGTCATTGTATGAAATTTTGTACTGACTTCACTAGTGCTTTTTTATGTAGCCTGTTGCAAAATGAGGCAAATATCTAGATTAGTTGATGTACCCACTTTGTGTATCCCAGGGGTACATGTACTTCTGCTTGAAAACCACTGAATTAAGCTTCTTGACACCCATGTGAATCAGGGAAGTGTTATCCTCATTTTATGGATAGGGAAAGTGAGGCGCAGAGAGAGGTTAATTCAGTCTAGAGTCATATCCCCGGTGTCACAGTCCTTTAACTACTACATGACACCATGCTTCTACAGTATAACAGCCAAAAGAGTTAATGGTTTCATAGTCTATTAAAACTTCCATGTGACTTGTTTCAGATTTTGAAGGGGTGTGCTGAGGAAATATAGAGCTAATTATAGAGGCCATATTCAGAGAACATTCTGCTATGTTGGTGCTGGGAGTCCGAGGGATGGGGCTGCTGAAGTGGAGTAGTCTTTCCAAAGATAAGGTCACATCCTCTAGACAGCATTTACATGTGTATATATCGTACAACGTTTGTGTTTACTCTCAATAAATCACCTTCTTCTTGAACTGTGTGTGGGTGTCTTACGAATTGACAATCCTCTGTACCACAGGCCTGAGGGCTATCTCTGCAAACCTACTTCTCTTCCTTTGTGAAATTCCCAAAGGATAAGTAACACTTGTAGGTTATAAAATCTGCTCTGATTTGAGACAGCAGTGTTAAGACAATTAACTATTAGCTCTGACAGCCTTGTGGCAATCCCTGCCTCATTCTGTAGGGACAAGCAGCAATAATAAATGTAGTCAGGGATACTGGCCCTGGCCCGCTCTCATGGGGGGTTATGTTAGCTTGCTGTCTCCTGCTATTTCAGCAGCTTTTGTGAGATGGCAGTCAGTTTGTAATATGGGAATTTCTGACAGTGAGTGAGATACAACTATTAGGAATATAAATGAAACATCTACAGTATTTGTGGGGAGAAAGGCACAAGGTGGTTTGTCCTTCCTGCCAGGGCCGGCTCTGGCTTTTTTGCCGGCGGGGGGAGAGGCCGGAGCCCCTGGGGGAGGGCGGCGAGCCCCGGCGGCGGCCCCGG
>NW_020664447.1:44246333-44314357 GCF_002925995.2 Terrapene triunguis
CTCCCCCGCCCCCCCCGGCGGCCAGAGAGCCGGGGGCAGGGCGGCGAGAGGGCGGCGAGCCCCGGCTGGGGCTCGGCTCGGCTCTCCCCCCGGCGGCCAGAGCGCCGCGCCGCCCCCCTCCAGGTGCCGCCCCAAGCACCCGCTTGGGTGCTTGGTGCCTGGAGCCGGCCCTGCTTCCTGAATGTTATAATCTGTATTATAATGTAACTTCTAATACATGTAGAGACACACACTTAGGTTATAACAGGAGCTAGTTGCAAGTGTTTATAGTTAAATCTGAAATATGCTTTGCATTGTAACCTCTCCTTTTCATGTGCTCAGCTCTTGCTTAAATATTTCATTTTTGGTCTCAAATGTTCTATGTTCTGCCCAAAGATGAATTATTTTTCAGAGCTGAAACAAAGTCCATGCAGACATTTTTTTTAGTTCTCAGAGGAATAAAACAAGTATGCTTTTGTTGCTGGCACAGAGGTGCCCGAGGCAAAGCAACAGGGGTTCGTTGCCCGGCGTGCTTCGCGCCAATAAACACACCAGGTGGAGAAGCAAACAAAGTTTATTTGAGATCTCAAAGCGGTGCTAGGAGACAGGCACGTCTCAAATCGAGCACACTAACAGAAACAGTTTTTTTTCCTTTATACCTTTACAGTCAAGCCTCACCCCCCCCTTCCCCCGCTACCCCTCCCTTCTCTCCCCCCATTCCTCTCTCTCTCTCTACCCCTCCCATCCCTGGTAACAATTACTAAGCAAATAGCAATTACATTTAAGCAGTTAGTTTATGTTGGCAGCTATAAGTTCAGCTCGTTAGTAACTTCTTGAACTACTATCTTGTCCCGTTCCTTTGATTTCCTTCGGCCAGAGGTATGCAGGCCTCATTATACTGCAAAAAGGGGGGTTTACCACTGATATCAAGCTGCTTACACATTTCACTTGCACCTGGCTTTTGAGGTCGATTAGAGTTTAAACATGGAAGGAGTTTGGTTCAGGCCTAGTGCAGGAAGGCTTCATTGACACTTGTGATTTTCCACCCTCCTGAGTCACCTGGCGTGATGGTGATGCCTGGTGACGTCAACACTTTTCTTACATTAAAGTCAACCACTTTTAAAAATAGGTCTTTGTCCAAACTAGCTGAAATATGAAAGCTGACACATAGAGCCGACTTATCCTTCATTTGAAATATAGTGCCTGTGTTTGGCCTGAAAAAATGGTTTTCATTTACACTTGTGGCAAGGTACACATTCCCTGCCCTGGCAAATGAGAAGTTAACGATTTAGGCTAACTGACAGGTGATCCAGGGGGAGGCCATAAAAGCATGTTTCTAAAACACTGAGAGAGAGATTGTCTGTGAGCAGGTTCATCTCTGGGCAAGAAATCCTGGCTTGGGGCTTGTTTGATTAATTTGAATCTTTTGCTAACTGTTGATCTCACTGAAATATAAAGTTCTCTCTTAGAAAAAGATAGAAGTGGCTGATTTTGGGTTTTTGTTCTGAGTCCTTTCTTTAACCTACATTAATGTTGTGAACCTTTGAGAACAACATAGTGTGAAAATGCAGTATGTTTTTTCCAACTGTAGTAGGTGGCATCCTGTACTTAGGGGCAATGTGCCTTGCCTGTGCTGTGTGCTCTCTCTGAAACTAGATAAGAGGCAGCAGTTGGACTTTGCCTCCAGCAAGTGCCTTGTCCCTATGTCTTGAACATGAGATACACCATGAAAAGCAGCCTTGGAGTGCTTGCAGATGTCCCGATAGAGCTTTAAAAAGTTCCCAAGAGGAGTCAATAGACAGTTCATGGGCACGCAAGTTCTAATGAATTGCTGTTGGCTCAAGAATGTAGCACAAGCTGGAAGCAAGGTTGACTCAAGTTGAATGTGTCACACAGCTCCTATCATCTCAACCTAGCTTTTGTTCTAAAAAAACTAAACACTTATGAAGAAAACTGTTGAAGTTGTTGACTGTAGTATGATGGTGGATTCTATGGGATTTCACCTTTCCACAAATTAGCATTATATGTTAGAAATATTGGGCTAGATTAATCCCTGTACTGGTTTCTGAGGTGGCTTGCACCTCTTCCATTCAGGGATTTGTGGAGGCCAGTGCAAGCTTGTGCCTCTATTGTAATGGCTCCTATGAACATGCCTCCCTGTCTGTCCCCACCCTGCTCTGGAATGTTCCCTGAGCTTGTTATTCCTGAATAGGTGGCATACAAACCCCCTTGCCCCTGCACTACTGTCATGGATCCTTGGCACCAGCCCAGCTGCCACAAAGGAGCCATAGGGCAATGAGTAATTGGGCCAATTGTTGAGACAGCACTGGATGGCAGAAGGAATGGTAATAAGATAAAGCCTTTTGCCTCTATAGGGTGTTCAGATCCATCCCAAGTAAGTCACAGTTGTGACCACAAGTAACAATCATTTGACTGTTCAGTGGTTTTAGTCTAGTTCCAAATGGATAAGTGTCCACATAATCAAACCCCCCTACCATCATGATTGGCACCCTTGTTAGTAAGCTGAGCAGAGAGCGGGATGGTTATGGTGACTCTTTCACTAATAGGTCAGGGCTGATATACCTATTGGTGTGGGGAATGTTGCCCTGCTGCTGCTAGTTCATTACTTGCTCTATGAATAAACACAGAAAGAGATTATTTCTTTGAATTCTTGGGAGGTACTGAAATACTGCTGGGCTGGTTATCCTAGACAGAGAGGATTTCAGTCTTCACATCTAAATGTCCAGCACCCTTCGTAATCAATATCACTCATTCAAAAATATTTCTAAAGAATCATTCATTATCTGGAAGTATGTGTTGTGATGTGACAGGATATAGACCGTACAAAAATGAGGGCAAACACCAGCGAATAAGACTGAGACCCTATCATGGAGTATATATGTGTATCCAATAGGCACGCATCTATATTTCTGGAGAAACTTTCCTGACAGGTAGAAGAGCCACAGTTGGAAACTCTTACTGAGGGATACAGCAATTACCTGCCAACAAGTGAACCAATTAAAGAGCTATGAAGGATGTGTGGTGTAGAAAGCCTGAAGCTATCAAGTTAACTGCTCAAGGTCAGATTATAGTTTGGAATACTAACCCTAACCCTCTCCCCCCTGTTTTAGCAGGTGCTACTCTGAAGTAACAGTCATTCACATTCAATCCTATGTAAGTTGTTACGAGTTTAACCCATCCAGAAACCCTATTATAGCGAGTGATTCCTGGAGCCCCATGGAATTTAGATACAATGTGCACCCCCCCCCCCAAAAGGCAGCTTGCTGCACCATCTAGTGGATGAAAAGGGACTTTATGAATTTCTTTAGTTTTTCATCAAGAATTTTTAACAAATTGTTTTAAAATTATTTCATTACCTAGTTTACTAATATTTTAAACAGTAAAAGTTAATTAGTTTTGAAAATGTAGTTTACATTTCACTTATTCTTGTCCATTCTCCTAGTTTTAGGGTGACCAGATGTCCCAATTTTATAGGGACAATCCTGATATTGGAGGCTTTTTCTTATATAGAAGCCTATTACCCCCGTCCTGACTTTTCACGCTTGCTGTCTGGTCACCCTACCCAGTTTGGACAACAGAAAAGGGTCTCGTGAGTTTCAATGTAGGTTTTCTAGCCAGTGAGGGGGGTTTCGCTTCAGCAGGGAGTTGAAAGTTGCCGCTAGTGGCCCGCTCTCTGTCCCGTCTGAAAGGCGGGGCTGACGGCGCTGTGCTTACGCTGGGCCCGAGCTTGCCAGGCTTAGTCACACTATTCGCTTATTTACAGAACAGAGCTTGAATTTCAACGAGAGCACTTGCAGCGTCAGGTCTGAACCATGAGAAAAGGTGGCACGACGAGCCCCTTACAAAGGGAGCAGAGCGGAGCGGCCCCTCCTCTTCGCCACGAACGGGTGGGTGGAAGATGAACCCCCCCTCAGCTAGGTGCACAGAGGCAGGGCCTGCTCCGGACAGCGATTCCCCCCCGTGAATGGTACCGCCCACTCTCAGGCGACGGCAGGGAGTAAAGAGAGTGGGTTACAGTTCTCGCGAGAAATAAACTAGGACGTGGAGACCGTAGTTGTTGGTTGGCATGGAAACGGCGTTCCCGGACGTACTGTGCACGGGAGCGCAGCGAGGCTGGGAAAGGGGCTCGGTGCGCCAGCCGGCACAGGGAGGGTAGCGGAGCGGGGCACGCGCGACCCCGCGCTGAGTCCGTTGTTGCAGCGCCTGGCTGCGCTCCCGCAGGGTGAGTGTAGGGGCGGAGCTGGGTGGAGTCGGGGTCACACACGCTGTGGGCTCTGGTCTGTTGCCCTCCATAGGGCTGGGAGCTGAGGGTCTGTTGGAGGGGAGGGCAGGGCTGCTGGAACAATTTTTATAGTGGGGGCTCTGAGTGCCATTGAACCAAACTGTAAATCCTGTTTCTGATGGAAACCACATCGAGTCGGGGGTGCAGTAGCACCCCTAGTTCTTGCACCTGTGGATGAGGGGAGCGGGGGGCTCCTCCCCAGAGCCTCGCCCTCGCTGCATCCCCTGTAATGGGCAGCACAGGAAGACGACATACAGGGCATTCTCCAGAGGGGAGCTAACCAGGGCCATGCATCCCACTGGTTGCCCCAGAGCAGGAGCTCCATGCTGCTGGGCCCGAGAAGTGTATTCTGCTGCCTGGGTTTGCACTGTTCCAAATGCACCCACACACAGTGTGGCAGAGCACTGAAGGGGGCCATGTGCCAAGCGTTGTCTGGCAGCAGCACCCGCCACTAATCTTGAGGGAAGCACGCCTGGCGGCCCAGGTATTTGCATCCTGCTGTCTCAAGGAAGAGACTTCTTGGGTGTAGTTTATTCCTTGTACATGATGGAATAACCAGTGTGCAAGAAGTGCTTCAGCTATGTGATTGGCAATGTCTGATTACATCTGTTGCTGTTGGCTGTTTTGTAGCTGTGTTGGTCCCGGATGTGAGAGTGACCAGGTGGGTCAGATAATATCTTTTATTGGACCAGCTTCTGGTGGTGAAAGAGACATGCTTTTGAGGTACATGGATATCTTCTTTAGGTCTGGGAAAGGTGATCTTTTAAAAAATCATTTTTAAAAGAGTATCTTTCCCACACCTGAAGAAGAGCACCTTGTAGCTCAAGAGCTGGTCTCTTTCATCACCAGAAGCTAGTCCAATAAAATATATTGCCTCATCTGTATTTTCTCTCTTACATCTGTTATTAGCATATCTTTCAGCAACCCAAAGAAATATCTAAAATAGACTCAAATATCTTGTCATGTGGCTTATGCTCTCACTTTGGATTAATTGCTTGCACCTAGCCATATAGGGAATTTCAGTCCTTTTCTTTCCATGCTTCTTGAAAAGAAACAATTTTGAATTAATTGAAAACTTTGGCAAAAGTATCTATGAAGCTTAGTTTTAAAAGTTTTCATTTTGGTTTTTGTGGGGCTTTTTTTCCTTTTTCCTTTTCTTTTTTTAATGCTCTTTCTTCTTTTTTTGCTAAGTCCCACCCTTGTTTCCATTTAGTAACTGAGAAAGGGAGGAAAGAAACTGAAAAATATAAGACAAAATTTTTGTTTTAGTGAAAAAACAATTTCTGATGGCCCAAAATGCTCCTTGACTAAGTTTGAGAATTTTTGACCACCTCAGAAAACTAGATATAAAGAGAAATAAAATGTAAATATATTTTTCAAGTTAACTATTTTAGGAAAATATATCTGAAAGAACACAACAGGAAGAAATTATATGTGTGAGAAGTTGCAGAAGTTTATGACGTACTTCTCACCTTTCTGTCTCCCAGGCTCACTACTTCAGTGTTAAATTTGACTTTTCTCTTTTTTCCTCTGTCCATTCTCTTGCTAAGTCTTATTTCTTACTCTTTAATCAGAGTTTCTTCTATTTGATATCCCCATTGATTAAACTCCTTGTTTTTGCAATAGTCAAGTCTCGTGTGGATTTACTTTCCATATGCTTTACGAGGCTCATCATTTATCTCAGGCATTTGGGGAGGACAGTGTCTGAAGGTTTGGGAAGATTTATCTGGGCTTGGAGTGTGTGTCATTGCTCATCCTTCCATAAATAAATAAGATCAACCTACCATGTAACTATGTAATTGTATGAAATGTTTTAATATGAATGTACATTTAAAGTGTTGCAGCCGAAATATAGGATGTGGAGCCAATTGATTGAATGATTAAAAGCTTTGCAAATCAGAATAAATAAGTACTGTAAATTTCTCCTTTCTGTCATACCTGCCTCTTTTCTGTGTTTGTAAAATGCTGTGTAAATGTAATGTTCTGTATATATGATTTTAAATAATAATAATATTGTGGTATGCCTTACACTGAAGTGAAAGTCATATTGCTCACTGCTATTTGACTGTAGCATACATTTCACATCATTTACTGGGATGTATTCTATATGTCCACTAAATACTCCAACCTTGCTGTTTTCTTTTGTTTGATGCTATCTTTGTTGAGCCAAGATTTAAAATGGTCTGTTTCGCTATTTCTTCTTGGTGAGAACATTTTTAGGGATTGAACACGCTGTTCAGATACACTTATAGTGCCTGCCTCCAACCTACTTAATTTTTGGCTGGGTCTGGGACCCTATATAACTCATATACCTAACTTTGTTTTGCACTTTTCTTAAACGTATGTGTATTGTATACATTGTTTATAAAGGTTGTATAATTTGTTAGGGGTAGGACTTGTAGTTTTGTTTAATTTGTTGCCTAAGCCTTTTGGGGTTTTTTGTTTAATAAATAAGCTATTGATATGTGGTAGCATTTGTTGTTCTCTGTCTGTCCATTTTAGATCACAATGGATATTACAAGGGGAAACTTGGATGAAATTTCAAGGCCTGCATCTAGCTCAAGAGCACATCCTGTAAGCAGAGCTTTAAGTGCATCTTTGGAGGTTCTAACACCAGACCCATGCTTGTCAAAGGTATGAGCTTTGGCATGTCACAACTTCCAGGTGTCTTATTTTTCCCTATCTATAAAATGAAAAGAATAAACCTTTGTAAAATATTTATAACGTGCTTTATGGATGGAAAACTGATATGTAAATGCTAGTCAGTATTATCATAGAAAGAAAGTAACTTAAAATGCAGTTCTAGTTTCAAGAGTGAGTGTGTGCACACAGGTCAGCTCTTTGTATGTATTTAGAGTAATATTTGCTTGCTTTAATGACTTACATAAATCTGTACTACTTTTCCCCTCTATTAGCCTAGATCATATTCTGTTTTATGTACCACTAGTCAAATTGTTAACTAAATTCTTCCCTCAATTAAACCTTTGTTACCCCATTGATAACAGGAGGGTTGCCCAGATGTAACTTGGGACAGAGTTTGTAATGGTTCGTGGGGTACCCAGGACTGTGAATCACCTTGTTAAAACCTCCCTTCTGCCTCCAGTGTGAGGGAGACTTTCTTGTGTTTAATTGTATATTAGCTCCTTGACACCACCAGTCTGTTAGCTGCCCAAACAAAGTCCACTAGGCTAGGCCATGTCAGCTCTTACTTTGCCTTGCAGATTATGAATAGGTGCACCCCAGTCCCTGAGCCTCTTTTCAGCATTCCCCTGTAGTGTCCAGCCTCTTATCATAGAATATCAGGGTTGGAAGGGACCTCAGGAGGTCATCTAGTCCAACCCCCTGCTCAAAGCAGGACCAATTCCCAACTAAATCATCCCAGCCAGGGCTTTGTCACGCCGGGCCTTAAAAACCTCCAAGGAAGGAGACTCCACCACCTCCTTAGGTAACGCATTCCAGTGCTTCACCACCCTCCTAGTGAAATAGTGTTTCCTAATATCCAACCAAGACCTCCCCCACTGCAACTTGAGACCATTGCTCCTTGTTCTGTCATCTGCCACCATTGAGAACAGCTGAGTTCCATCCTCTTTGGAACCCCCCTTCAGGTAGTTGAAGGCTGCTATTAAATCCCACCTCATTCTTCTCTTCTGGAGACTAAACAATCCCAGTTCCCTCAGCCTCTCCTCATAAGTCATGCGCTCCAGACCCCTAATCATTTTTGTTGCCCTCCACTGGACTCTTTCCAATTTTTCCACATCCTTCTTGTAGTGTGGGGTCCAAAACTGGACACAGTACTCCAGATGAGGCCTCACCAATGTCGAATAAAGGGGAACGATCACGTCCCTCGATCTGCTGGCAATGCCCCTACTTATACAGCCCAAAATGCCGTTAGCCTTCTTGGCAACAAGAGCACACTGTTGACTCATATCCAGCTTCTCATCCACTGTGACCCCTAGGTCCTTTTCTGCAGAACTGCTACCTAGCCATTCGGTCCCTAGTCTGTAGCTCTGCATGGGATTCTTCCGTCCTAGGTGCAAGATTCTGCACTTGTCCTTGTTGAACCTCATCAGGTTTCTTTTGGCCCAATCCTCTAATTTGTCTAGGTCCCTCTGTATCCGATCCCTACCCTCTAGGTATCTACCACACCTCCTAGTTTAGTGTCATCGGCAAACTTGCTGAGAGTGCAGTCCACACCATCCTCCAGATCATTAATAAAGATATTAAACAAAACCGGCCCCAGGACCGACCCTTGGGGCACTCTGCTTGAAACTGGCTGCCAACTAGACATGGAGCCATTGATCACTACCCGTTGAGCCCAACGATCTAGCCAGCTTTCTATCCACCTTACAGTCCATTCTTCCAGCCCATACTTCTTTAACTTGGCAGCAAGAATACTGTGGGAGACTGTATCAAAAGCTTTGCTAAAGTCAAGGAATAACACATCCACTGCTTTCCCCTCATCCACTGAGATAGGCACTCATGGTTGTGAGACATGAGTCTCTTATCCGCTAAACACTCACAGAAATATCAGGTCTGCTGGCCCCAGGGAACAGTGTACACACCATCTTGAATGATTCAACTCAGGATCATCTTTGTGTATGGTATCACAGCACTGAGATATATTTTTAGTGAAAACGACGATACATTTATTATCAAAGATTTGAGATTCAGGCAATAGTAAAAATAATGGAAACAAAGGGAATGTATAAAACAAAATCATAACATGATTTCTAAAGACTAAACTTAATAGACTAACCTTCTGTCTATAGACGTTTATTTCACCCTAAATGTCGTTTGCAGCATTTCAGCCAAGGTTAGTTGTGATCCTGTTTTCCAGAATGTAATTGCACTGCCTGATTACTTCCTAAGTGGAGGATAAAGGGATGTCTTCCTTACCTTCTCCTTCTATCCCCCAAAGTTCATAGCCTGTACCCAGAGTTTATTCTCCAGTGTGCTGCCTTCCTGTTGATTTCACATCCCTCCACCTGTTGACTTTGTATGGAAATGTGGCTTCCATTGTGTCGACTTACAATGCTCAGTTTACATGCTGACAGAGAGAAGAATAAACATCTTTCCTTTGGCAAACAGAAAACTTGTTTGTCAGCTCTGCTTTTGATACAGGCTATCACTCTGTCTGAAGTGTCTCACAACTATGAGTGCCTATCTCAGTACAGGGTGTCAGAAACTGGGAAGACACTCCAAACTGATGGTATGTTCTATAATTAGATTTCACCAACCCAGTAACAAATATGAACTCCTGGATCATTATAACAGTCTTACTGTGAAGTCACAGACAGTCCCCTTAGGCTCTCCAGTCTATCTTGCTACCAAAGCAGGCTGGACTTAGTGATTAAGTGATCGCTCTCACCAAAAATCACACAATATTCAGGTTGCTTCCAGTCCCCAAGAGACCAGTAATTTACCTTAGATCAATTGGTACCCTAGATCTTACACCAAAGACACTGCCTGTAGTTCATGACAGGATTGGCTATCTACAGGCTTATTATCTTGGAAAAAGGCTTGAGTTATTTACAGGTTAAAGCAAGCTAACATGCACACTAATGAGTTGCAGTTTAAAACCTAAGAGTCACAGAGTTGTAGTGATCTGTCAATTCAAAACGTCTTTCAGAGCAAACCCAAGGATAATCTCTTACTTCAGTTTAAATTCTCTGGCCCTGTAAGAGTTCAAACAGCAAAGAGACGAAAAATTCTCTCGTGACCCTGTTTTCTTTTACAGTTAGGCCTACACGACAGAGTTAGGCTGTCTTACGTCGACATAACCATGTTAGTGTCTTCACTAAAATTTTGCTCCTGCTGCTGTAACTTACTTGCTATGCCAACTTAACTCCACCTCCATAAGTGACGTAGAGTTTAGATTGACATAGACTGTTAGTGGCCTCCAGGAGGTGTCCCATGATGCCCCACCTTGACCACTCTGGTCACCGTTGTGAATTCTGCTGCCCAGTGTCCAGGTACACAGGAAGTTGCCTCTCCCCTTTAAAGCCCCGTGAATTTTTGAAATGGCATTCCACGTTTGCTCAGCTTGGAGAGCTCACATAGCAACTCTCAAGCATATCTGACAACTTCCTAGCTGATCTTGCTGGTTCCATGCTGCAGATGTGCTCCTGCCTGGAGTACACAAGAAATGTTTGATCTCCTGAGTCTGTGGGGAGAAGAGGCTGTGCAGGCACAGCTCCAATCCAGCCATAGAAATGTCAACATCTATGAGCAGATTGCTTGGGTCATGGAGGAGGAGGGCTATAAGAGGGAGCAGCAGCATGAAAGCCAAGGAGATGCAGCTGGCAAACCAGAAGGCAAGGGAGGTTAATAATTGCTCTGGTGCGGAGCCATTGACCTGCTGCTTTTACACAGAGCTGCATACCATCCTTGAACGAGACCCCACCACCACCCAAAAGAGTCTCATGGATAGTTAGAAAGTGTTACAGGCCCCCACTGTGAACAGCGAAGAGCAGAAGGAATATGGGGAACAGGCGACCGATGAATCCAGCTGTGCAGCAAGCCAGGACATGTTTTTGAATCCTGCGCAGTCCAGCCAGTCCTTACAGTCCAGGACAGGCAAGCATGATGCAGGGAAAGGAACCTTTGGTAAGTATGCAGTTTGCTTTGATATTGCAGGGATGGAACCCACAAAGTACCAAGACATAGATGTTGATTTACTCTTTTTTTTCTTATGCTAGATGAGGTAGTGAAACAACCAATAGAGGTAGAGTTGCCATCTGCTTTTCATTCCCCTGTGGAGTTCAGCAGAGGGAGCCCTATAGAACAGTTTGTTTATGTGCACCAGGACGTCCTATGAATCCTCCAGAGATCTCAAGGAAACTTTCCTGGAGGTAGTCTGCAATTCTCTGCTGAAGTTTTCTGGGAGGGCTGCCTGATTTCTTCCACTGCAATAGGCTGCTTTCCCATGCCACTTAGCGATTACATCCTCAGACATCATTGCAGCACACAGCCTAGCAGTATATGGCCCCAGTCGGCAGTTGCACGCCTGCAGGCCCTGTTCCCTTTCAGCCTCCGTTACCCTCAGGAGTGAGATATCAGCGAAAATCATGACCGCCTGTGGAAATCGGTGCCAGTATTCAGTTCAGTTGCCCAATATGCATGTAATCATGGCCGTGAGCTATGCCCCCTTATTTCCCTAACTCGCCCCTTTCCCCCAGGGCCATGCTCACCATAGCTGGGACGGTCACCATGATCTATCAGTCCCAAAGAGAAGTGATTTAGTGCTCGCAACTTGTGTGGCTCAAGGGCAGTGAGTTCTGTATAGCAGGTTTCCATTTATCTTGTGAATACACTCACAATTGCACCTATGTGCATTGTATCTTTTGCAGCTGGAAATGTGGCCTTGAGGCTCTTTCCATCCACACCAGTGGAGCAGCTCAGCCAGATAGGGAGGAGAACAAAGAGGACATGGGATGACATGTTCCAAGAGATCCTGTAAGCCTCTGCTGCTTTGGCTACTGAGCACTGGGCTTGGAGAATCACCCCCGCAGACAGCATGACCAGGGATAGAGCAGAGAGGAGAAAGATGTGGGAAATGGACAGGGAAGCGCAGCAGGAGATGCTAGCGCTTCTCCAGCAGCAAACAGACATGCTGCAAACTCTTGTTGACCATCAGGTTCAACAGTATCATGCTCACCTTCCTCTGCAGCCCATAGAAAACGATATTCTGGGACTTCCTTACACACACACACAGATTCCACATAGCGGCTGGGGCCGCTGCACTACCACTCTACCTCGGGGAGAGTACAGGCAGTCACAGCTGCACATGCACTGACCTGTGAAAGACCCAGTTGGTGTATGTGTTTCTGAAATGGAAATGACTGTTGTTTCCCCTTCAAAAGTTCTTTTCCCTTTATTTATTAAGTTTTATTTAGTTATAATGTGTCTGTTTGCCTGGGCATGGAATAAAACTCTATTTATGGAAACTTAATTCATCTTTATTAGTTCACAACATATGCTGGGTGGGGTGCTAGTAATAGGTGCATTTGCAATGTTATATTACTACACACACAGCACTCATTACAAGATTCATACTGGGTGCAAAAGAGCAGTGCCAGGTAGAGCACACTACAGCAACACACATTACTGTGGCTCACTATTGAAATGGTCTTTCAAAGCCTCTCTGAGCCAAAGAGCTTTGTGTTGAGCTCTTCTTATAGCCCTGGTATCTGGCCACTCAAAATCAGCAGACAGCTGTTCCATGTCTGCCCTCCACCCCAGCAGAAACTTTTCCCCCTTTGCTTCACAGATTTTATGCAGGACCCAGCAGGCAGCTATAACCAGCGGGATACTTTTGTCACTGAAGTCCAATCTCATGAGTAGACAATGCCAGCGACCTTTTAAATGACCAAAGGCACATTCAAGTGTCATTCTGCATCTGCTGAACCAGTAGTTAAAGCGCTCCTTGCTGCTGTCGACATGGCCGGGGTAGGGTTTCATGAGCCATGGGAATAAGGGGTAGGCTGGGTCTCCCAGGCTCACTGTTGGTATTTCAGTATTCCCAGTGTTAATCTGCCGGTCTGAAAAGAAAGTCTCTGCTTGCAGCTTTCTGAACAGTCCTGTTGGTGTCACTAGGCATCACCCTAGGTAACTCGGGGGGTTGGAAGACCCAAGAGTCGATGAAGCCCCCCCGCTCTAGGCCTAAGTGAATCAAAGCCCCTGCATGTTAAACTTTACTAACCTCACAGGCCAGCAGCTGGGAAGCAGTAGTGATAAGGGAAACCTACATGCTTCTAGCTAAAGGACAAGATTACTTGCAGAAAGAAACAGTGAGAACAAGTTGCACAGCCAAGGTCGTGTAATGTATCCAGAGGGAGAAAGGGGGAGAGGTGGGAATGGAGGGGGGGGAGGTGAGAGAGGGCGGGGGAAGAAGGGAAAGGGTTAGCTGCAAAATGTATAACAGATAAAGGCCGCTTATGTTGGTGTGCTTGATTTGAGACGTGCCTGTCTCCTTGCACCACTTTGAGATCTCAAATAAACTTTGATTGCTTCTCCACCCTGGTGTGTTTATTGGCGTGACACACACCGGGCAACGGACCCCGCTGTTGCTGTCCTCGGGCACTCTGTGCCAGCAACAGTCCTGCGTTTTTAAAGATGCGAGCCTCATGCATCTTCCCTGACCAGCCCACATTCATGTCAATAAAGTGTCCCTAGCGAGCCACCAGCGCTTACATTACTATAGAAAAGTAGCTCTTTTTGTTGATGTACTCAGTGGCAAGGTGGTCAGGTATCAAAATAGGGATGTGTGCGCCATCTATTACCCCACCACAGTTTGGGAACCCCATTGCTGCAAAACCATCCATTATATCCTGCAACTTGCACAGACTCGCAGTCCTTCATAGCAGGACTCAATTAATGGCCCTGCACACTTGCATCACAACAGCCCCCATGGTGGATTTCTCAACTCCAAACTGATTCCCGACTGATCGGTAGCAATCAGGTGTCACAAGTTTCCACAGAGGAATCACCACTTGCTTCTCCACTTCAGTGCAGATCGCATTTTGGTTTTGCTGCACTGGAGGGCTGGGGTGAGCTCTGCACACAGATTCAGGAATGTGGCCTTGCACATCTGAAAGTTCTGCAGCCACTGCTTGTCATCCCAAACCTGCATGACAATGTAATCCCATCAGTCTGTGCTCATTTCTTGGGCCTGGCACCGGCGTGCCACCATCTGCAGTTGCCCCATGAATGCCTCCAACAACTTTGAATTGTTTCTATATCCCACAGCTATCTAGCCTCCACGGACTCATCATGTTCCCCATGGCTCTGCAAATACTTCAGGATCAGGTGCCCCATGCTTGCAATGCTCATCACAATAGTGCAGAGCTGTGCAGGATCCATGCTTCTGACACAGATGACGGGCAGGAAGCATGGGTTTGTGGGGATTTTGAAAAAAGATGTGAAACATTATGGGATGCAGATTAAATTATGGGATGGAGAATACTGCAATTTGGGATGTTGAAATCATGCTCCCAGTCAGGAGTGCATGACTTTTTTGGGCCCCATGAGGCATTGCAAACCTCACAAAAATACCCTGTGCTAGATGGTGGCAAGTTGCACAGTGTAATAAGTACCCAGGGTTCACTGCTCTCTGCATTGATGTAAGCGCTGCTAGTGAGGACATGTGCTGCTGACACGAGGAGTGTAGTTTGGACACGCAAAAGCGATTTAATTACGGTGGCAGCTGTATGCCGACGTAACCTAGGTCCACATAATTTTGTAGTGTAGACATGCCCTTAATCTTCCAGTATGAGACGAGCTGTCTTGCATGTACATTTCTAAGGTGTGATAGGGCCATTCACCAATCCTTTGTGTCACGATGTTCCTTAATATCTCATTTCATCTTGGTAGGCCACCTAAATGGTTTTCCCGTGCCTGGCTTCACAAGTTCAGAGCAAACATTTTCAAAGTTATAAAGCAAAGCTTACATATTTCCTTATGGCATGGAATACAGACATTACAAGTGAGATGAATGCATGCAGCAATTTACAAGCATTTCACAGAGTCTAAACTCTGAATACATTTAGCACACACCTTAACTTTTTATAGTTGTCACAAATTTCAGTAGTGTTGTGACCCTGTGTGCCAGATTGCAACACCACTCACTCGAATTTGGCCCAGCTGCCCCTTCATAGGGGTGGGTAGACCAAATTTGAGTAAGTGGCGTTGTGACCCTCAGTCAGATTTGGTCTGACCACTCCTCTAAAGGGGTGGTTGGGCCAAATTTGACTGAGTGGTGTCGCAGCCTGGCACATGGAGTTGCAACACCACTCAAATTTGAACTAACTGTACCAAAACCACAACTATACCAAACAGCGTCTGCAACTTTTGAACAAAAAGAGTCACAGTTTTCTTACAGGCTTGGGTGACCAGATGTCCCAATTTTATAGGGACAGTCCTGATTTTGGGATTTTTACCTTATATAGGCTCCTATTACCCCCCCATCCCCTGTCCCGATTTTTCACACTTGCTGTCTGGTCACCCTATTACAGGCTTAATGCTGATATATGAGCCAGAAAGGGCACAACTTGACTTTCAGATCCTGGGTTGTGTTTGCGTGGTTAACAGAATAGATGTGACAATATCTCTTATTGGACCAACTTCTGTTGATGAAAGAGACAAGCTTTCAAGCTACACAGAGCTCTTCTTCAACTCTGTGTAACTCAAAAGCTTGTCTCTTTCACCAAGGGAAGTTGGTCCAATAAAAGATTATCCATCTTGTCTATCTAATATCCTGGGACCAACATGGCTACAACTAACACTGCAAACAAGTTAGAATAAATGTCATTGCACTTATAAACTGAGCACACTTGGGAGATCTCATCTAAGTGGAATTCCTGATTAAGCACATCCTGACTAAGGTGAGGGCTCTGTAATGAGTGGATTACAATTAAGAGATGTTTCCAGTGTCATTATTTAATTATTCAACAAATTCCAGTGTAAGTACAGTGTTTGCCCCCACTGTGAAGATATTAATCTTTGAAATCAAATTTGAATTTCAGGGCAAGGAGTGTGGTGTAGCATTAGATCAGTGTCTGGGAATCAGGATGCCAGAGTTAAAGTACTGCATTGACTTGCTGTGAGGTTTTGAGCAACTCATTTTATCACTTTGTGCCGCAGTTCACTCATATGTACAATGAGGATAATACCTACGTACCTGACAGAGGTGTTGTAAAGCTTTTTTATTTGTAAAGTGCTCTGAGATCCTTGGATAGAAGCAGCTGCAGAACTGCAAAGTCTGGTTTGGTGTCACTATTATTAGCAGTCATAAGAAAGAAAAGAAAGTATTTTTAAAAGATTAATACTTTTGTGGAAATTGTTAATTTACATAATTTTTAGGTTTCTTCACCAGTTGATCGTAAAGAAAACAATTCACGAAACAGCAGTGTAGAGGAAGACAAAGATGATGATAGCGAGAAGCATGAAATGAAGAAAATGAGAATATCGCCACAGACTTCTGAGGGGGAAATTAACTGCATTTTCCAGCAGCAGATACAAAATGCTAATGAGCGTCCAGGTATGAGAATGACTAAGTTTACCTTGTCGGTCAGCAATGCCAACTACTGTTATAGAACTTTGGTAAAATTCTACTCTTGAATCTGCAGATGGGGAATTCTGTGTCTGTAAGAACAGAATGATGGAGTCAAAATTCACCCTGTGGATATGAGAGCAGAACTTTGTTCTTAGTATTTCATATTTGCACTTATGTGAATTAACTTGGAGGAGGAAAAAAAAGTCATGGATGACAGGTGCCCTAGCATTTGTCAGTTATCTCAGTTTTTCCAACCTAGCAATTGCAAGTGTACAATATACATCTGAAAAAGAAATATTTTAAATAAAATGAAGTACTGCATTTTCTAATAATAATACTTGGTACTTATAGGAGATCTTCAGATGGAAGGTGCTAATTCACTTTACAGATATTAATAAAATAAAGCTTCCCAATACTTCTCTCACCCTAAAACATGAGTAAGCATATATAGCCATTTTACAGGTAGAGAGATGAAGGCACAGAAAGCTTAAATGACTTGTTCCAGGTCACACCAAGATTCTGCGGTAGGGCCAGGAGTGAAGCAGATTGCTTGATTCCTAGTCCTGTGTTCAAACCACAAGGTCATAATGTACTGGAATGTGCCTTTTCTAGACAGTAATCTGCTGTGGAGTGTTTTTAGAGATGCTATTTTATGATTGACAGGAAGAAAAATTGTACTTTGTTCTTTTGATATTTAACATTTCAGTCAAATATTTTTAAGTTATATGAAATAATCTATATTTTTGTATGGTCTTTTGTCAGAATAGATTTCTAGCTCAGTAGGTTCTGAAGATCAGTGTGTTGAAACTCAAGCTTCTAAATTCAATAAAGCATCTCGGTGGAATGTGAAAGAAGGTATTATTTTTCAGATGCATTGAGTTAACAGAGCAGTAAAACAGATTCTTAGAAAAGGCAAAGGAGGAGTGAGGAGAGGGAAGAGAAGTGTGTGGTGGTGATATTTCAAGAGGGGAATTAAGGAAGGTACAAGAGGGTTGTGGTTTTTTTTAATTTAAGTTCTTTAAATAAAAGAAAAGGAAGGAAAATAACTGTTCATGTAGTGTCAAGATCAAGAGTTTAAATTTGTGGGTTTGATTCTGTCTAGGTTTTCATACTATAGTGATGGATGTGGTCTCTGAGTGCCTGATACACCTTTCTGGGTTTTGTCAACACAAGTCTGCAAAACCCAGTGGTGGTAAGTGTGTCTGGAGCAGTTTTAGGCAACTTGTACCACATCCATTCCACTATGGCAGGAATGGTCTGATGAAGACCCCAAAGAGGTTTGGATTTGTTCAGTAATTCTACACGTCCAGGCCAGGTAGGAGAGGCACTCTTAGGCATGGAGACCAAGTTGGATTTTAAAGCTGCTTTCCCCTGGCAGAACCACTAATATCCTCCCTTGTGGTGAATTCTACTCCCCCCCAGCACAGATGAGCCCCGGGCTGGGCCCCTGTAAAGGTGAATCTGGTTCCAAAATGTCAGAAAATCAAAAAGTATTATCTATGTGGGATGTGGAAGAGTGTTATTATAATACTTTTCCTTACTAGGCTGTTAAATTCATGTCCAAGTATAAAATTGCTACTTGTGATTCCATAGTTAAGGTTGCAACTGTTGTTCCATATCATTGAGGCCAATAACTTTTTAGGAATTAAAAATGGATTACTCATTTATATGGATAACGAGGCCATTCATAGCAAAAAATATATCATTGACTTTTATGGCTCTGTACCAGTTTATGCCAACTGAGGATATGGCCCAGAGTTGTCAAGTAATTCGTAAGGGAGGCACTATGATCTAGTGCAATGGTCTCTAACCTTTTTACGCCCAAGATCACTTTTTGAATTTAAGGGCAACCCAGGATCTACCCTTCCCCGAGGCCCTGCCCCTTCCCCGAAGCCCTGCCCCATTCACTCCATTCCCCCCCCCAATCGCTCGCTCTCCCCCACCCTCACTCACTGTCACCGGGCTGGGGCAGGGGGTTGGGGTTCAGAAGTGGGTCCGGGCTCTGGGCTGGGGCTGAGAGGTTTGCAGTGTGGGAGGGGGCTCCGGGCTGAGCCTGGGGCAGGGGGTTGGGGTGCAGGAGGGGGTTTGGGGTGCTGGCTCTGGGAGGGGTCTCCGGGCTGGGGTTTGGGGTGCAGGAGGGGGTATAGGGTGCTGGCTCTGGGAGGGGGGTCAGGGTGCAGGAGGGGGTATAGGGTGTGGCTCCGGGAGGGGGCTCAGGGCTGGGTCTTGGGGTGCGGCCTCCCGCCAGGCGGCACTTACTGTGGGCGGCTCCTGGTCGGTGGCGCAGCGAGGCTAAGGCAGGCTTCCTGCCTGCCCTGGCCCCACGCCGCTCCTGGAAGGGGTCAACATGCACCTGTGGCCCCACGTGCTGCCCCTCTCTGCTGGCACCGCCCCCTCAGCTCCCATTGGCCACAGTTCCCCGTTTCTGGCCAATGGGAGCTACGGGGGCGGTGCTTGCATGCAGGAGCAGTTTGCCGAGACCCCTGCCACACCCCCACCCCCAGGGGGCCGCGGGGGATGCACTGGCTGCTTAGTGGCAGCCCTGCTGCACCACCAGAGATCGCAATCGACTGGAACAGTCTCTAGGATCGACCAGTCAATTGCGATCAAGTAGTTGGTGACCACTGATCTAGTGACTAGTAAGCCTTGGATCAGAGTTCTGTTCTGGCTCTATTACATGTTTTCCATGTAACTTTTGCAGGTCACGTCAACTCTTTCTTCCTCTCTTAGCTCTTCAAATAAGTGGACTTGTGCACATTCCTATAAACAAAGGGGCAATTTTAGTGGGGAATGCCTGCAGAAGAACTATCTTACTAGATCCTGAAATTTCCTTTCAATTTAGAAAAGAAGACCAGACCTGTTCAGAGGCTGATCACAAATATACATTTCTCTGTTGGCATCATTGATAGAGAATCCTGTTTAATTTTGAAATAATGGTAATTTCTTAAGCATATTATTGTTTCTGTCCTCAACTGCTTATTTCCAGATCAAATGTCAAAATGTACCTGAGTTTCCCATCTTTTGGTATCGAAACTTTTTGTTGAGTAGGTAGAGGAACATATTAAAACTTTAGATGCTTTGTAGCATTTTGAAAATGGAGCAGTTTAAAATCTTCTTGATCTCAAAATGACTTAATTTAATAAAAAAATTCAGGACACATTTTAGTTGTTAATGAGATTTACCTCTAAAAATCTGAAAGCATGAGAATTTTTTTGAGTTTCAGCCTTATTATGGGATTGTGGTTACAACTTTTGCTATGGATAAACCATTACCTCCCCAGAATAAATATTACACACCTGCCAAACTAGAACTCTGGTCCTATGTGTCCAGAAACACAAACATCTACCACTATCTTTCTACCACAAAGGAAAAGTTCTGTTATCTTCTAGATTCTAGAAGGACCTGTATATTTCTTTCCTGCTGTAACCAACCAACAAAAAGCAACATATGCTAGTGAATGGTCCTATTCCTACTGAAGCTGCTGCCAAATAATTCCTATTGACTGGTGATTATTTTATTAAATGCTTGAAGCTCACATCCTATTTTATATCTAATCTACAGCAAATTCTACCAATCTAGAAAATACTGAAGAGAAAGATATAGATCCTCGGATTCAAGAAGCGATAAAGAAGATGAATAAATTGGACAAGATACTGGCAAAGAAACAATCTAGAGAAAGAGAAATTAAAAAACAAGGCAGAGAAGTGAGGGCAAAACTTTGGGAAGAACTTCAGGTTAGCAATGTGTGGTGTTTTTTTTTAAATATTTACCAATAAAACAATATCTCAGAATGCTATCTTATGGAAGGGAACAGTCTAGTTCAGCAGTTCTCAAACTGTGGGTCATGACCCCCTTCAAATAGGGTTGCCAGGGCTGGCTTAGACTTGCTGGGGCCCAAGGCTGAAGCCCGAGTCCCATTGCCCAGGGCCGAAGCCAAAGACTGATGGCTTCAGCCCTGGGCAACGGTTGCTGCTTTGGCCCCCTTGCCCAGAGTGGTGAGGCTTGGCATTTGCCCCTCCACCCCCTGGGCAGTCCCCCTTCCTAAGGTTGCGAAGTAATTTTTGTTGTCAGAAGTGGGTCGCGGTGCAATGAAGTTTGAGAACCACTGGTCTAGTTTCATGAACACAGTTTATTATTCAATAGTTATTGACTGGTGAAGGACACTGACATGAAAGGGAACAGAAAGAACTGTACATTATTATAATCATCTTATTATTAACCCCTCAGGTCTTGGTTCTCAGATCAGATTTAGTTGCAACTAGAACCTCCTCTCAAACTCTCAGTGCACACACAAAGCATAGTGCAACAGGGAACTATCCTGTACCAATATCCAGTGCTGTCTAAATTGTGTCTGGGAAGCTGAGAGGAAGGAACTACAGTCAGTCATTCTAAGAAGATGATAAACACTTTCCTAGCATTTCAGAGGAAATTCACAAATGATGTCTGTATATCTCTTGAGGTTTAGATATTGGTGTTGCAAGGGACACACATCAGGGCAAAGTCAGGCTGTCAGCTGAAGCAAAGGACACTCTTTAGTTTTTTCTGACCAAGAGGCTCATGCCAACACTTTTTGGAAAGATCAGTCAGCAACTTCAGACATATTGCAATGTAAGAAACCCATGAGAATTTGTCATTACAGTTACATAATTGATTCCTGAGGACTCACCACTCTTATCAGTTCTTTGGCAATATGAAGATTCCTGTAACAAATTTGATCTGTGTGTAGGATCTACGATCCTCATAAAACTACTTTTCAGCTTCATGGTTGGTAGGTCTCTTCCTTTTCTCCCTGAAAGTATCTTGCATTCTCATTACCTTGTCCAAAGGGGTTTCAGCACTTAGCATGCTCTCAGTGAAAGCTCAGTTACACATTCTGTCAAACATGGTAGTTCTGTGAACTAAGCTGGCCTCCATCCACAAGGTCACCATAATTTTCCTCATATAATATGAAGTGGTATTGTAGTCCTTTTTTGGATGCATCCAGACATCCAAAGGAAGTAGAAATGTATAAGTTAGATGTGAACAGAACCTACAGAGGTGATTATAACAAAGGCATTCAAAACCTTTGGTACAACTTCTCCCATTACTATGCACTCTATGAAAAGAACAGCAATTTTTGTTGGCAGAGAAATCACGTCTTATGAGGATGTCTGATAGAGCTGGCCAAAACTCAGGGGTTTTGGTTTGCCAAAAATGTTGGTATTTTGCAATTTGCTTTTGGTCTGATTCAGAGCAAAACCAGATTTTACAGAAATTTCTCCCAAAACAAAACAATGAGGCATCCTTGTGGCACCTTAGAGACTAACAAATTTATTGGGCAAAAGCTTTTGTGGGCTATAACCCACTTCATCAGATGCATGGAGTGAAAAAAAGTAGGCAGGTATAAATATACAGCACATGAAAAGATGGGAGCTGCCTTACCAAGTGGGGGGTCAGTGCTAACGAGGCCAATTCAATCAGGATGGATGTGGCCCATTCCCAACAGTTGACAAGAAGGTGTGAGGATCAACAGAGGGAAAATTATTTTTTTGTAGTGACCCAGCCACTCCCAGTCTTTATTCAGGCCTAATTTGATGGTGTCAAGTTTGCAAATTAATTCCAGTTTTGCAGTTTCTCACTGAAGTCTGTTTTTGAAGTTTTTTTCTTGAAGAATGGCCACTTTTAAGTCTGTTATTGTGTGTCCAGGGAGATTGAAGTGCTCTCCTACTGGTTTTTGAATATTACAATTCTTGATGTCTGATTTGTGTCCATTTATTCTTTTGTTTAGAGACTGTCCGGTTTGGCCAGTGTACATGGCAGAGGGGCATTGCTGGCACATGATGGCATATATAACATTAGATGTGCAGGTGAATGAGTCCCTGATGGTGTGGCTGATGTGGTTGGGTCCTCTGATAGTGTCGCTAGAGTAGATATGGGGACAGAGTAGGCAACGAGGTTTGCTGCAGGGATTGGTTCCTGGGTTAGTGTTTCTGTTGTGTGGTGTGTAGTTGCTGGTGAGTATTTGCTTCAGATTGTGGGGCTGTCTGTAAGCGAGGACTGGCCTGTCTCCTAAGGTCTGTGAGAGTGAGGGATCGTCCTTCAGGATAGGTTGTAGATCCTTGATGATGCGCTGGAGAGGTTTTAGTTGGGGGCTGTAGGTGATAGCTATTGCCGTTCTAGACTGAGGTTGATGGTGAGGTGGAAATAGTTGAAATCCTGGTCGAATTCCTCAAAACCTCCTTCCCATGGGTCCAGATGATGAAGATGTCATCAATGTAGCACAAGTAGAGTAGGGGCACTAGGGGACAAGAGCTGAGGAAATGTCAGCCATAAAAATGTTGGCATACTGTGGGGCCACGCGGGTACCCATAGCAGTGCTGCTGACTTGAAGGCATAAATCATCTCCAAATCTGAAATAGTTGTGGGTGAGGACAAAGTCACACAGCTCAGCCACCAGGTTTGCCGTGACGTTATCGGGGATACTGTTCCTGACGGTTTGTAGTCTATCTTTCTGTGGAATGTTGGTGTGGAGGGCTTCTACATCCATAGTGGCCAGAATGGTGTTTTCTGGAAGATCACCAATGGATTGTAGTTTCCTCAGGAAGTCAGTGGTGTGTCGAAGATAGCTGGGAGTGCTGGTAGCATAGGGCCTGAGGACAGAGTCCACATAGCCAGACAATCCTGCTGTCAGGGTGCCAATGCTTGAGATGATGAGGCGTCCAGGATTCCCAGGTTTATGGATCTTGAATAGCAGATAGAATACCCCTGGTCGGGGATCTAGGGGTGTGTCTGTGTAGATTTGTTCCAGTGCTTCTTCAGGGAGTTTCTTGAGGAGATGGTGCCATTTCCTTTGGTACCCCTCAGTGGGATCAGAATTTATTTTCGGAAACACGAAAACATGATGATCTTGAATGGAAATATATGAAATTAACATTCTTTTTAGTTTCACCATAGCAGTGGCGAAACTGACAAGAATGTCAAGTTTTCTCAGCTGCTGCCTGGGCTCTCCAGCACAGATCAGGTGTGTCTAGCAGAGTGTCCTCCCAACCCCCAGACAACTGATTCTCAGTGTTTTTGCCCAGCCAGTCCCAATCTCACCATTTTTCGTGTCCCAATCTATTTCCTGGTGTGGAGCATGCTCACTTGCTCTGTGGTGATGGCACCATGCACTGTCCAATCACATGTAGGAGCTGTGAGGGAATAAGTGCACACAGACTCTTTGGAGATTTTAGCTGCTAAACCCTAAGAAGTCTCTGCTGACCATGTGTGGACTGAAATTTTTCAAAGACTTATAACTTGGCCCAACAATAAAAGGTACATTCCTGACAAAAAGCCCACCCCTTTCAAGTCCCTGCTCCAATGTGTGGGAATACTAGAGCTTCTCACCAAAAAGGTCACCAGAATTTTGTTAACATTACAGAACATATTTTTCCCAAACCTCATTCTCAGAAATGAACTATTTTGGCTGAAACTTTTTCCAAAAAATCAGCTTGAAGTCTGGGAAATTTCAGACCAAACAGTTATATTTAGGCAAGGTTATGAGTAGGTGAAAATAGAGTCTTATATTGGGAAGTGTCTTGCAATGTTAATAATAGGCAGTGCTACCAGCCCCGCATATAATATGTATAAAATTTGGTTTGAAATGGTAAAGCAGTATATGCAATGTAAATCATACTGCAAGTCTACCAGGGTTCAAATGTATGTATGTATAAAACTATATAGTAGTTCCTACAATCCATATATAGATGATGTACAATAATTCTAAGAGTATACAGAGCTTAAAAATCTGTGCTACTTTCATAAATGCTCAGAGGGTCTAAGACATTCAAATCACGCAAAAAAGTAAGAGAAAAACAGTAAGAAAATAATGTTTACCCAAAAGCTTGATTGACAAAAAAGGCTTTTGGTGTGTGATCTGAAGTTTGCTAGACTTGGGGCTCTGATAGGTCATCAGGAAAAGTATTTTACTGTAATTCCAATCTGATCATATATTTGCTCCCATCTTATATTTTCATACTTTCCCTCTTTTAAATAGTCTGTAACCTCACTAAGTGCTTCAGGAACTCAAGAGGAGATCGAAAATACAAACAAATTTTTAGCTTTGACCTCCTCATTGCAGGAGACCATTGGTAAGTAAATAAAACAGGTAAATGCTAAATATCTCATAAGATTATTGTATATGTTGATTATAGCTGTATTTCTGTAAGTTCTAAGATATCACTACTATTAAAATAGAATAAAATGTTTTCCATAACAAGTGCAGTTTTAAACTTTTATCAATAAAATAGTCCTTACATGTAAAAACTTGTAGAGACAATTTTTCTAAACCTCAAACTGAATAAAAAGTATTTTTGATGCTGCACATGCCTTCACAAGGCAGTATTGCTTTACAGATTTTTCTTTGCAATAATTCTGCAGTATTTCAAATGACTGGGTAGCCATGAAGGTTTAACTAAGTAGAAGCAAGATAGGAGAAATGTGAATAACTTATGTCTGTGATAGATAAATCAGGGCTGATGTTAGAAAAAAAAAATTCTAAGCTGCTTTATAGACTGAGTTGGTGAATCCCATTTTATTGTAATCAGTACAGAACCCTGTATTTGTCTTCAGAATCTAACTATTGGCAATTTTATCTTCATTTTTTATCCCTCACATTTACATTTTGACCTTTGATCCCTAGCCATTCAGCCTTGTCTGAAAATTCATCAGCAAAGCTAAACATTTTTAAAAGGCCCTATCCAGCAGAGCAGATATATGGTCTCCTGCGGTGTGAGGCTGTGGCCATAACTATCCTATTGAAAAGGAAGGTTGGCCCAGCAAATGCTCTGAATACGCTGCTTCTGCTTCTCAGGCCTGGTCCACACTAACCCCCCACTTCGAACTAAGATACGCAACTTCAGCTACTTTAATAACGTAGCTGAAGTCGAAGTACCTTAGTTCGAACTTACCGCGGGTCCAGACGCGGCAGGCAGGCTCCCCCGTCGACTCCACGTACTCCTCTCGCGGAGCAGTAGTACCGGCGTCGACGGCGAGCACTTCTGGGATCGATCCGGGATCGATTTATCTCGTCTAGACAAGACGCGATAAATCAATCCCAGAAGATCGATTGCTTACCGCCAGACCCGGAGGTAAGTATAGACGTTCCCTCAGAAGGAATGACTTTAAAGTACTGTAGAAAGAAATCTGGAAAATAAGTGTCTGCTTTACTGAAACCAAGGATATTTAACCTACAGCCTATAACACTCTTTACCTGGGCTACTCCTGAACATTTCAAATGGAACTGGAATTCCAGTGCATTGAGATTCTATCGTACAGCACGCTAAGTAAACCTCTGGTTACAACAATAATCAGATTCAGAGTTTCAAAAATATACCTTAATGAATTTTAACATTCCGGTTATTAAATTCAGGGTCAGAAAGCTTTTTGAAGACACACACAGCATTCTGTGGGGTAGTTGGCTGTGCAGCGTTGTTACAAAGAATAATTTAACAATAACTCTTTTGCATTTAAAATGCAGCAAATACACGTGCTTTGCTCTTACCACCTTTGATTTTGACTGTGCTTTGCACTGAATTATCTTGGCAATGCTTATATTGCTCTCAAATGTATGAATTGTTTTGTCCAGCTCTTAAACACAGACTTTTTCTTTTTGGTTGGGGAAAGATTTCTTGGAGTACAAATTTTTGACCTCTGTAATCTAAAAAAATATTTCAACCTCTTAAATAAAAGAATAACCAAAAGTTGTCTTTTGGTAGCCTGTTGCACTGTAGAATTTTGATTCTCACCACCTCGTGCATTCAAAACTTAAAAATATTATATTATTGGCTGTTACAAAATTTAATGAGAGAATCTTTACTTGGAATCATCTTGGATTATAATTGTTTCTTTTCCTATCACAATGGTTTTTTTTGTATAGTTGTCTGACCATTAACGTTCGACTTGTTGTGACTTTGTGTAGTTTTATAACTGAATTATACCATTCTGTGCTGGACTTTTTGAAAATGGTAAAGAAGTATACACAGGAGAAGAGGATTTTTACATCAATAACTGCATAACATTTATTTAGTTTACTGTTCAGGGGCAAAAAACACAAGATTTACAAATCAGCTTTACAGCAATTTAAAACTGTCCAGTAGGTGTCAGCATCTAATAAAAAGAATATGCTTTACTAGGTCTCTTAACCTTTAAAATATGGAAAGAAAATTTGTTTATGAGGTTATTATTAACAAACTCCACACTGCACTTCCTTTTTCTTTTCAAAGGTAACTACTGCTGTATGGGTCATGTGGATTTTGATGCATGGCATCAGGACAGCTGTGTGCATAGTGTAGATTTTTCCAGGGTCCTCCTTGCCTCAAGGTTTTATGCAGTATGTTAATACTTTTCATTCATCAGGTCATTTTGTATGATTGGCAGCAGAGGAACTTTCCCTGGTTGAAAATAAAGAAATGAACGTAATTAACTTTGTCTTTTAGCGCTTGAATATTTAGCTTTTATTTTATTTGATGACAATAAATGATGCAAGGAAGGCTGTTTTGAAAATATTCTGTTTTCAAAAGAGTCATTAGAGTATCAAATGCCAGCTACATCTACAAAATCACTTATATCCAGCCACTTGTGTCTCAACCTCTCTAGCAGCAGAAACACATCTGTCCTAATTGTGGCAGAAATTAGACTCTGCAGCTATAAAACTCTCATTCAGTTGTTACGAAATGACAATCATCATCATGCTTTCAGTTGAGAAGGATAGTATTAATTTGTTGTTTAGTTGATATTCGTTATATCTCTCAAATGTATGCAGATTCTTACAGTATGTGCTCTTTAAGTGTGCACAGATTGCAGAGCGGCCAGTGAGGGGCTTCCCCTTAACCTGCACTCTCTGGCTAATTCTTGCCAGGAGCATGACTAACACTTGGAGTACTTGAAGCAGCTCTTGAGCACTGGGATGTTTGGTACCCATTTCTCCCAGATCACACTCCTGACAGAGGCCAGTTGGATTTCTGACAACTTGGGCATAGCTAGACACCCGCTGTGAAAATCCCCTGGGCACTTAACTTTCAATTGAATCTCTAGATGATTCCCCAAATGGCTACTCATGTCTACTGAAGCTTTTGAACATTTTGGCCTTAGGCTGTATCACTTACGTATAATTACCAGCCCTACAGAAGCCTGCAAATGCATCAGAAGAAAAAAACGTGTAATCCCATTTACTCAAAACCTCTATCAGACTTCATAGATACATCAGAAGTGGTATAATACATTTTGATATTTTCTTCCAATCTTACTGGCCCTTGTTCATAATGATTCTTTTACTCACATATTGACTCCCTTACTCACCTTTCTTCTTTTCTTTTACTCCATCTATTCTATCTCTTGTAAAATGTTTTATTGTATTGTTGTAACTACTTGAAGAAAACCAATAATAAACCTCTATGACTCTTGCGTATCATACTTGGAGAAATGTACGTAAATCATACTGTTAAGTCACAAAAATTTGCTTTAAATAAGTATTCAACAATTATTCAATACACTTCTAATTAACAGATCCTTCCCATTCTGAAGAAGATGAAATATTTATTTCAGTATTTCACACACAAATTAATTCAGAAGATTACGACCGCAATGAAAAGCAAGCTGTACAGGGTAAGCCCTTATTACAGTTCTATAATTATGTAATGAGCTTTTGTATTCTGGATTTGAATGAGTAAAATGTTCCAAAAAAATCAAGGCTGAAAGGGAAGCATTATGTGCCATATAGATGTTAGAAAACATAACATTCCCATAATGTATGGAATATAAATAGGTAATACAAGCTTACACCCTGATTGAAAAATTTAGGAGTTTATCAACAATGTGGTTCTTTTTGGAAATTGTATAAAATTTATCACTGATAATCATAGGATCGTAGAAATGTGTAGCTGTAAGGGTCCTCTAGTCCAGGGCCTGCACCGAGGCACCACCAGTTAAAACCTAGACCATCTGTGACAGGTGTTTGTCTAAACTGTTCTTAAAACTCGATGATGGTGATTCCACAACCTCCATGGAAGCCTATTCCAGAGTTTTAATATCTAACATAAATCTTCCTTGCTGTAGATTAAGACCTTTACTTCTTTTCCTAATTTCCGTGGACATAGAGAACAACTGATCACCATCCTCTTTATAACAGCCCTGAACATGTCTGAAGACTTTTAGCAGGTCCCTCCTCAGTCTTCTTTTTTCATGACTAAATATGCCCTTTTTTTAATTTTATTTTTTTTAACATTTCTTCCTAGGTCAGGCTTTTTAAACCTTTTCTCATTTTTGTTCTCCTCTGGACTCTCTCCAGTTTGTCCACATCTTTTCTGAAATGTGGTGCCCAAAATACTCCAGCTGTGGCCTCACCAGTGCCAAGTAGAGCGGGGCAATTACCTCCTGTGTTTTATATATGACACTCCTGTTAAAACACCCCAGAATATTAACCTTCTTTGCAATTGCATCATGGTGTTGATTCATATTCAATTTGTGATGCACTGTAACCTCCAGATCCTATTCAGCAGTACTACCACCTCATCAGCTATTCCCCATTTTGTAACTGTGCATTTGATTTTTCCTTCCTAAGGGAAGTACTTTGCACTTGTCTTTATTGAATGTCATCTTGTTGAATTCAAACCAATTCTCCAGTTTTTCAAGGTCATTTTGAATTCTAATCCTGTCCTCCAAAGGGCTTGAAACCCCTCTTAGCTTCGTGTCATCTGCAAATTTTATAAGCATACTTTCCACTCCCATGTGGAATCCAGCTATATATTATTTGCCACCTAGTTTGACCAAACCATTGATAACTACACTTTTGAGTATGGTCTTTCAAATAGTTGTTCTCCAGCCTTATAGTAATTTTATCTAGACCATATTTCTCTAGTTTGCTTATGAGAATGTCACGTGGGACTGTGTCTAAAGCCTTACTGAAATCAAGATATATCACCTCTACTGCTTCCCCCCCATTCACTGGGCCAGTAACTCTGACAAAGAAGGAAATTAGGTTGGTTTGGCATGATTTGTTCTTGACAATCCATAGTGGTTATTCCTTATAATCCTGTTATCCTCTGGGTGCTTACAAATTGATTGTTTAATAATTTGTTCCCGTATCTTTCCAGGTATCAAAGTTAGGCTGACTGGTCTGTAATTCCCCAGGTACTCTTTGTTTCCCTTTTGAAAGATAGGTACTATGTTTGTCCCTCTCCAGTCCTCTGGCACCTCACCTGTCCTCCATGAGTTCTCAAAGATAATTGCTAATGCTTCTGAGATTGCTTCAGCTAGTTCTTTAAGTACCCTAAGGTGAATTTCATCAGGCCCTGACAGCTTGAATACATCTAACTTATCTAAATATTCTTTGACCAGCTCTTTCTCTGTTTTGGCTTGTGTTCCTTTCCCCTTGTTGTTAATATTAATTGTGTTGAGTATCTGATCACCATTAACCTTTTTAATGGAGACTGAAGCAAAATAGGTGTTAAACACCTAAGCCTTCTTGATATCATTAGTAGTTAGCTCTCCTTCCTTGCTAAGTAGAAGACCTACACTTTCCTGTGCCTTTCTCTTGCTCCTAATGTATATAAAGAACCTGTTCTTACTGCACGTTATGTCTCTTGGTAGATGTAAATCATTTTGCCTTAGCCTTTTTGATTTTGTCCCTACATGCTTGTGCTGTTCTTTTGTATTCATCCTTACATTTGTCCATGTTTCCACTTTTTGTAGGATTCCTTGTTGATTTTCAGGTAATTAAAGTGCTCCTGACTGAGTCATACACTTACTATGAGGCACCATCTTCCCTTAGGTGTGCAATTAGTAGGCCTATGCTCAAGAAACTCTCTCTCAAATCTGTTAGTTGATGCAAAGTGCAGTATTACCCAGTCTCTAATGTTCCTATTTTGGGTCAAGGTTCTCTGGCCCTATTTGATGTCTTCAGACTTCCTTAATCTTCTTCAGTTTAGTGTTGTTTTGTTTTGTTTTCTATTAAACTGATTATGGTACAGACTGCACTTGTCTTGATGTTTGAGGATCTCCTGACAAAGATCAGACATCCTTGCTAGTTCTTTTAGGTTTGTCTGTTGTTTTGATGCTATTGCTTATGAGATACTATTGTGGCAGGCATCAGTCCAGATAGATTGAGTTGTGTTTCAGTGTCTGTATTCTTCCATCTCTGTGAGATTCCAGTGGGTGGCATTGGGCAGTTGCTTATTTACTCAAAAGGTTATTTTCAGCATGTATACATGACCACAAGGGGAGTAGTGAAATGTTTTAAGTTGCCGTTGCCACCAGTATGCCAATGACGCTCAGCTCTACAAGCATATTATGTGATTCAAAGTAACCTGGTTTCTTGGTGACTGGCCAAGATGGGGGGTTGGACGAGAGGGATTTGGCTAGAGATCGTTCACAACAGGAGAGATGAGGTGTGTGTTTGTTGGGGGGGTGCACTAAGGAGGAGGTGATATTTGCTGTTTCTACTCAGGCTTCTTGTTATTGTGGATTGGTTTGTAATCTCGAGGTCTGTTGCATTCTTGGCTGCTGCCTGGGTTCCCAGGTAGGAGCCAAGATAGGCCCTGAGCCAGTAAAGCAGAGAAGACTGTGCTTGACTATAAATACTTGAGTAGTCCCATTAATGGGACTATTTATGTGTTTAATTTTACATTTAATCCAGTTACATGCTCTGCTGGATTGGAGCCATAGTCTCTTTCCGCTGGTCCAGACATCAGGTTGCAATCTTTCCTCTTTGATGCATTCCTTGCCACAATTATCCATGTCTCTGTCATTCTGCATTAGATGTTCTATGTGAGTCTACCTTTGAAGGCCATTCAGACTTCGGCTAGCACAGAATGCGGTGTTAAGCAGTGTTTCTTATATGACACTTATTATACCTGTGCTTGTAGACTGCACTGGCTTCAGGATGCAATGCAAAGTGTTCATTTTTATCTATAAAACCCTGCATGCTCTGGTTCTTGGTTAGCTTCAAGGTAATGTCTCTCCTATGCTCTGTGATAGCAATTAAGATAGTTTGGGATGCTTTTTCCTACTAGGCCCTAGATTTGAACCCTGGCGGGTTGGAGGCAATTTTTCTTCAAGGGGGAGGCCCTCCACTTGGGAATTCACCTCCTTCATTGGCATTTGCACAGCCAGAGTTCATTTGACCGTAAAGAACGTTGCACAGCCTCTATATATACTAAGACTTCTGTGCAGAGGAGTGGGTAGAACTTCTTATATGAACTTACTTTTAGTTGCCTTTTTTGGTCAGATTGCATATTCTTTAATTTGTGATATTTTTAAATGTAATGTATGTGCTCCTAGAGGCTGTGATGGTTAATCTTTTTATAAATCCAATGATAAGTAAGCACATTCTAGTTTTATAATCAAATAATCCCCAAACTTGTGTCTAACCCCAGGATCAAAGAAAAAAAAAAGAACTATTATGTATGCAGGAGAACAGATCAATTTGTGAAATTTATAGGACATTACATTTGATTGTTTAGTTTTGTCATTTATAAATCTTTGGAATCTGGATCATTCCAAAGTCATGAAAGAATTACCACTTTAAAATTATTAGACATCTCTGAATGGCATATACCATATATTGTCTTCTCATATGGTTTTTGGAGAAACTGTATTCAGAAAACATTAAATCTGAAAATAGCTTGAAGGTGAATTAAATGTTCAGTGTGCTACTTTCTAAATAATCTGATCTGCTTATAAGAACATATCTTTAAATGATCACACATAATATATTTAAGACTGTTACTAAGAAACCATGTTTGTTTCATAACTTGCAAAGATTTAAGGTGAGTTTTAAAACAAAAATTGTTACAACAAGGGACTGTAGAACATCAAAGACCTCATCTGTTTTTCAGCTGTTTCATTTAAGAAATCTGCTTGAAATATCCCCAAACAGTTGCATGCTTTCCCAAAAAATCACCACTTAATTTATCTAATACTGGTGATATAGTTCAAACAATAAGAGGTTTAAAAAGAATGGGTTTAAAATCATGGCAATGTGTCTAACATTTTTGAGGTCAAATCTCCATAAAAAATATTTTGGCCTTCACAAAACTATAATCTTATATAAGAAATAACTTTGCTAAATGGGCACCCTGAAAAACTTGCATTTGCCACATTTAACTGTTGAAATGGTTATGATAATAGTTTCTAATGGTAAATATAGGTAATACTTCCAATACTATAAATATAATAAATAATAGTGAAAATAGTAATTATTGATTTTTGTCTATTGGAGAGGCAACAATCATATTTTTGCAACTGTTTTTTTTTAACTACAGACCATCTAAATGAAATCGAAACAAGTGGCTCACTGAAAATAACAGGAAAAACACATCATAAAAGTGACACCAGAAATAAAAATACTCAAGATTTTATTAAAAAGAACATCGAGGTATGTGTTAAGGCCTAAAATTACTAAAAGATTAGGGAGTTACTGATGTATACTAAATACATTGACAAAAAATATATATGACAGTGTACACACTTCTACAAATAGGTTGCTTTCTTGATTAAGACACATCCCATTATTAATTCTGTAAAAATTAATCCAGATTAAGTGAACAACATTATACCACAGAAATTTGTTGCTCATTGCAAAGTGCTGCTGAGTATTCATCCTTCACTGGTTGTCCAAATTTGCAAATTAGGTCCCCATTTGCTTTTAGATGGTCATATAACAATGAGAAAGTTTATATTTTCCAATCTGTGCCTGGCCACAGCCCATACATTTTGTAGACAAGTACTTCTTTATAACCTGTTTCTAAAAAAATCAAAAGCGATGTTTGGTGTTCTTAAAAGATAATGGGTGGACACTGAATGACTTGAAATTCTCTATCTACAGAACAGTTATAGCAAAGGCCATGGCACAGCAATGTGTCCTATACCATTCAGCCAGTATTTCTCAACCCTAATGGAGAGGAGCAACTTACTGCTATCAGAGGGCAGTTTACTTTCCATGCATCATTTAGTTCTTGACCCATCTGCTAACATTCTCTGCAACAAGGCTGTGGTAGAGTTTTTTTGACGTGTGCACACTTCTGTGCCATGAACAGGAATAAGAATACTAATTTACTTCCTACAGGCCACCAGATTTGTGAGTGGTTTCGATCAGCTAGGTTTTGGGTTTTAACTAGTAGCACAGAAATGAAAACCTGTTTTCCATTGTCAGTATTGTGAGCAAACCCAGTTGTATAGTTTTATTTTTAATGCTTTCTATCCATAAATACTTCAGCTGGCAAAGGATTCAGGGAGCCAACTGGTTATGCTACCGGAAGAGAAGAAAAGATTGGTTGAACTGTTGAAAGATATAGAAGACAATGGCAGTGAACTTCAAGGCATTGAGGTATGATGATTTTAATTTGCACTGATTCATGACCGGATTTTCATGGATGTTTATGATATGGCAAAGGAGGTAAACGGTGAGTTTACCTCAAAGTTTGCAGATGATACAAAATTACTCAAGTTAGTTAAGTCCAAAGCAGACTGCGAAGAGTTACGAAAGGGTCTCACAAAACTGGGTGACGGGGCAACAAATGGCAGTTGAAATTCAGTGTTGGTAAGTGCAAAATAATGCACATTGGAATACATAATTCAACCTATACATACAAAGTGATGGGGTCTGTATTAGCAGTTACCATTCAAGAAAGAGATCTTGGAGTCATTGTGGATAGTTCTCTGACAACATCTGCTCAATGTGCAGTGGCAGTCAAAAAACCTAACCATGTTAGGAACCATTAGGAAAGGGATAGATAAGAAGACAGAAAACATCATAATGCCACTATGTAAACCCGTGGTATACCTACCCCTTAAATACTACGTCTAGTTCTGGTTGCCTAATCTCAAAAAAGATGTATTAGAATTGGAAAAAGTACAGAGAAGGGCAACAAAAATTATTATGGGTACGGAACGGCTTTCATAAAAGAAGAGGTTAAAAAGACTGGGGCTGTTCATCTTAGAAAAGAAACAACTAAGGGAGGATAGGATAGAGCTCTATAAAATCATGAATGATGTGGAGAAAGTGAATAGGGATATGTTGTTTACCTCTTCACAAAAACCAGGGGTCACCCAATGAAATTAAAAAGCATCAGGTGAGTACTTCTTCACAACACAATCACCCTGTGGAAATCATTGCCAGGGGATGTTGTGAAGGCCAAAAGTATAACTGGGCTCAAAAAAGAATTAGGTAAGTTCACAGAGGCTAGGTCCATCACTGGCTATTAGCCAAGATAGCCATGGATGCAACCCCATGCTCTTTGTGTCCCTAAACCTCTGATTGCCAGAAGCTGAAACTGGATCACTCGATAAAGTGCCTTGTTCTGTTCCTTCTTTCTGAAGCATCTGGCACTGGCCAGTGTTGGAAGATGGGACATTGGGCTAGATGGCCCGCTGGTCTGACCCAATTATCAAACTGTAAATCTCTAGCTTTGTCTTTCTTTTCAGGTCTTACTGCAGATTTAAGGTAGTGCATTTAAGGGGAAAAGGTGTGATTTACACTATTTACTCTTTGTTCAGCTTCTGTAATTTTTTGAAATGTAAAGTTTCAAAGTTAATATATGATTGGGAAATAAGTGAACGGTATTTTTTTTCTCTCTTAATAGTATCAGATTCTACTACTTTAAAAAAATTTAGCTGAGTACTGTAAATGATTGTGCCATCTTTTTTTCTGGTAACACATTACCATCAATTTCCCTAAAGTTGAATATGACTGCATTAGATGCACATCATGTTATGTTCATTGCTCAACAAGTGTTATGGGTAAGGAAGACAACAATGTTCTATGGTGATCCCATCACAAATGGATATAAGTTATAAGCATATACTGTTCTAACACCATTAATTGAATGGGAGTGAGGTTGAGATTAAGCAATATCCAGTGGTATAACTGTGTTGAAGTTTATAAGACAGGAATTTTCTAACAATATTTTACTGTGTTGTACCATCAAAACATTATAATGCCATATATTTCTAATAGAGTGTAATGTTGTTGTGACATACCAGGCCATAATCCAGATTAGTGGGGGGATTTGTCACCTCTGTCCTGCAACATTGGGTGCCCTACAATGCCTTACTGTAGTAGCTCCTATCTGGGCCGCTCACAAACAAACTTCTGGCATGCAAGCCACTGCCTGAGTGTCTATGTGTAAATGCAGCTGACCATCTACACCCTGGCTCTCACCAGCCTTGGTTGTACTGCATGGTGACTTCAACCCACCCCCAGTCTGGGATCTTCCCCCAGAAATATATGTCGTATCTGCCCAGCCATCTCCTGGACAGCATAAACTTATGAAGTCCATTATTCTTTTAAGGGAATAATAAGCCATCTTATCGTTTTAAATAGAGTACCAGACACTCCAACTTAAACACACTTGGTTAGATAAAATAGTAAAATAAGTTTATTAACTACAAAGATATTTTAAGTGACTGTGAGTAATGAGGCATAAAAGCCAGAAATGACAACAAGAAAAATAAAGATAAAACACGTAATAATATCTACTTAACAAACTATCTTTGTTGCAAAGCAAACTTTCTCACCACATGCTCCAGCAGATTACTGACCAACTCTCAGGTCAGGACCCTGCCCCCAAAGTCCAACAGCTGTTTCCTTTTGTCTTCTCAGGTGTAGAGAATGAAATGAGCAGAGAGAGAGAGAGAGAGTGGTGCCTTGGGCTGTTTGTCCCTCCTTTTTATAGTTTTTCCCCCTCTTGAAAAATATTTCCAGCTGAGAACCAGGAGATAAAGAGTTTATCTGGAAGGATATTCCCTGCTGGTTTTCTCACCTATTTGAATTTCCTTTGTTTTTCCTTCCTGCTTGATGACTCTGTTTACTGCTTAAATGCAAATTAAGGCAAACACACATTCCTTCCTTTGTCTATGACAGACCTGACTTCTGCCTGGGCAGGGCTGTGTGGTTTGGAATGTGTGTTAATAATATCATACAGGGGAATCTTATAACTTCACATACAATGTTGCACACATATTTTATCAGGACAGTACAGACCAGCAATTTGAGTTTTCATAAATACTTTATTAAGGCATACTGGGTACAAAGATTATTACAATAATATGTACGGTGTGAATACAGAGCTGTATTCCGTCAATTGCAAATTATTTTAGAAGGGAAATTTACCTTTCAAATAAAGCATTCTTTGTGATTAAAGACTTCTGTTGCAGGCAATCTACAAAGTCTTCTTGGAAATGTGTTTCCAGAAAGCTTTGTAAGTTGGTTGCTCACCAGGCTTGCTGATTTTAGGAAACAGACTGGGCTAGTTTGGTAGGGCAAAAAAGACGAACAAAACTCACTCATTCACTTTGTGCTCAGGTGGAGATTGGGATTGGAAGTGAACGTAGGTTCTTTGGGTAGCCTCTGCACATTCCCACTATTTGTAAATGTGCCAGGTTGCTGCAGAGCACCAGAACCTTCTGAAACCAATGCCCATCAGGGTATCCACTTTTTCTTAATCCCTGAAGAAGGGCTCAGAGCTTTTGCCCTGCAAGGAATGAGAAGACAAGACCTGGCCTCTCCGTTTCTTTTCTGGCCCTTGGGAAAGGAACTTGCATCACACAGCATTTACATGGGTAATCTCTCTCTGAACTCTGAAGCAGACGAGGCAGATGGTGTGCATATTGGAAGCAAGTAAAATCTCTGGATAGGAAGCTATGTTACGTCTGACTGGGAGCTGCATAATAGGGCTGAGGAGCGAAAAACTTCCAAAAATGCTTAAAAATCTTGTAAACGCCAAAAGCTATGCTGATTATTGTAATTAATCAACTGTGTACAACGATTAATACTAAAAGTACAATCAATAGGGGAGGCCTAATGAAAATGCAGGCGCAAGTTTCGAGGTCTTCTTGCTACTGTGGCTCAGAGGAACTGAGGTAGTTGAAGATGCTTTTGCTCTATCCTTAATTTGGTGAGTTTTAGAAGAACAAAATTTGAAAGTATAGCTCACCAGATTATGAGTCAATCTTCCCTTCCCTCAATGTGTTAACTATTCCTGCAGAAAATGGTTCAGAGCATACTACCAGATCATGTTGCCAAATCTGCTTGAAACAGATTTGGCAGCATGAAAATGACATTTTAGTCAATAAGATACCTAAATATTTTAAGATTCTAATAGAAACAGAATGAAAAAACTCCAAACCTCTTCTGCCCTCTTTTTTTTTTATATGCTCCACATTCTAGCACACACTTTTCACATTAACAAAAGAAAAACCTGAGAGACCCATTCAGAAATGCCTTCACTTGAAAGTCTTTTAAACAGTTTTTTTGGTGGGCAACATCAAAAATAGTAGTACATTTTCCAAACATAAAGAATGGCATTCTCTACTACATGCAGATTTATGTCTTCTCTCTAGATGTGTAGTCCCTCAGATTTTTAAAACAGGAAACAACTTCAAAAATAGTTAATAAAGGTTTTCTGTGTATCAGGAGTCACCTGTTTAGGATGAATAATGAAGATTCAGCCTAGCAATGCTTTAGCTGTTTCTTATACCAACTCTGATGGCAGCATGGTCATGGAAATGCAACAGTCTACCTAGGTGCTCATATTGGAACCAGTCACCATGTTATCTGGATACCTATCAGAGACTTTCTATTGTGTGTGACAGGCGTTCAGCAGCTCACATTAGGAGATGCTTGTGTATTGCTGCAGACTTAATACACAGTGAACACCAGAAAATAGGAGTGACAGTTTTAGGATTATTCTATTAAATGATTGGTAGAAAACAAATGTGAATATTATGGCCAACATGGGGAAACAGAAAGGAAAATGCTTTCCTTGGTCACTTGAGACCTGACCAGTCTAGAGATGGATTATTTCCCCCCACATTTGATTTATAATGTGACCTAGGCATTTCCTGAGACCTTTGGTAGGGAAGATTTTGAGGAAATTATCAAAAAAATAATGACTAATTTTGACTGTTTTGTATGGGCTCCGATACTTGTTGTTTCAAGAACTGATTAACACTTTTGGGCACTGTGACGGGGTGTATAAACCTGACACTGGCTGGTGAGGGTTAATGAACTGCTCTAGGCAAAGCCTTCAATTCTTGGAGAGGGTTGAGCAGAAGGCAGGAGCTGCTCAGGGACGCACAGCCTGTTGAGGCCCCCTTCAAGAGAATGGAGGGCCTGATGCTGAACCATTACTTTGGAACTATTGGTAGAGACTTACTTGTGGGTGCTGAACCAGTCTATTGCTTACTAGTTACCTCAGAGAGTCTTGCTGTAATTTTGTATGTGTTAGTGTATGTGGTTTTCTTTTCGATCTTTGATAGCCCTGGAAGGTGTGGACTTCCACAGACTCAGTGTCAGGGCTCTCTGTCCTATAGCCAGACCTGTGCCAGAGATGGAAGATTAAAGGCTGTGTGAGTTTAAAACTCATCCCTCACCTAGGGTGCGCCCTGGGAGACCATCTCTTTGCCAGGCACATACTGCCCTGACTTACAGTCCATCCAATCTCCTTGGCTTCACTGATGTTATGTGGGATATAAGTCAGGACAAATTTGGCACACTATATTTAAAGCTTTTTTTCCCCAGGGTTTATTTTTTAGCAGTTTTTGACTTTTATTGTTGATGTTTAAAATCAAGGGGCATCTGGGCGTTTCCATTGTATATACTGTAATGAGTAATGTATATAATATAATTTATAGAGAATCTCTTTGTAATGTTCCCTAGGGCATTTTAACATAGTGCTGTTTCAAACAGCACTATGTTAAAGCGCACTAGGGAACCTTTAGTGTGCACCAGCAGGGCCTATGAGGACCAAGTAATGTGCAACACATTAGCATGCTTAAGAAATCACACCCCTGTAGTCCTCATTACTGCTCCATGTAGGCAAGACATTAGACACAATTAACCATTACCAGTGTTTTTCCAATGTTTATCCAATAAACACAGCTTTCATTTTTTTAACCTCAGGGATGTATTGTCTGTATTTATTGGTTAAAACCAAAAATCAGACGCCCTAACTATGTTACATAAATGGTCTGTGAATTGTATTCTGCATTAAGCAACTGTGCATTCAGTCAGTTCTGCTAGATAACCATCAAATAATGCAAATAGGATTTTTCCTTTAGATCTACAACCTTTGTAAAAGAGATTTCTTATCATTTAAAACTTTTCAAAAGCTCTTTGTCAGGGTAGTTTGACAATCAAATTTGCAAGAGTGTAATCTGTCTCAAATATTCTAAGAGAATAATAATAAGACTTTACTATGTTGTTGGAAAAGCATGTTCTGATTTAATGAACTGGAAACTGGCAGTAGGAGTCTCAGAAGTTTTCTTTTTATGAAAAACTTAAAATCATAAGGCTGTTTGAGAGTACAAGAGAGATTATGTATGTACTGAACTTGCTTCTAGACGTTATCTCGACATCGTAACATGCTATTTTAAACTGGAACTAGTTATGTTGTGTACTTATTTCCATGCAATTCTTCATTTGCTCAGCAAGCTGCAGCCTGATGTGATATTTTCATTAATTGGCTCCAGAAGGTGATTTTGTAACTTCCTTCACCTCCAGTTAGTTTTCGAATACATCCTTGTATGAGAAGCCATTAGAGAACCAACTTTTGACTTGTTGAGGTGGCTCTTGTTTTTTATATGGACATGATGTATTGCTTTAAAAGAACAGTAAATGTTGCCACTAATTTGTGGTTGTCTGTTGAATTTAGTTTGACATGCTCTTCTAATTTTTTTCAGGTTTTTATCATAAAAGTATGCAGACTCCTCTGACTTCTGGCAACTCTTGGTTGCTATTAATTCCATGTGTATTCTCTTACATAATTCATATTTTAGCCTGTGGTATATAATCAGTTTTTGCATAGAGAGATATTGTCAGGGAAAGACAATAGTGAGAGTTTGCAAGGTATTAATTTTGGCTTGAATTGCACTGAATTAGGACTGATGAGTATGTTTTTCTCAGACCGCATGTTAATGACTTTCTTTCTAGTGAATTGATTTACACAAGAGATTGGTTTTAAAGAATCTTCACCAATCCATTCAATTACTTACATTTAAAACATTTTAAGTTTCATTTTTTTTTTAAAATACAGTGCCTCGGAATTACAGTAAGATGTCACTTTGAAGTGATACCAGTTTATTATTTAAAGTAATAAATGAATGCTACGTTTAGTTATTTTCTCCTTTACCAGTGTCATTTCATGGACCAATTTTTTCTGTGTAGCACCATTTGTCTACAAAAGATTATGGCTCCAGTCCTGCGAAATCCCCAAGTGCTGAACTCCTACTGAAATCAATGAGAGTTCCATATGCAGAAAGCTTGCAGGATTAGGCCCTTTATTGAAAGGATTCATTCATTAACTGATGATTTCTTCGTGCTTAGTCACTCGAGGCCTGATTTCCCCTCCCATCTCCCCCCCAAAACTGGGATTTAAATATCACTGCTGTAAATCCAGAGTAAATCACTGAGTCAATTTACATCAATGTTAGAGTGCAATTTTGCCATAGGTACCCAACTGAGTGTCTAAATGGCCAGTTTAAAGTGTCACTAGACACATGACCTTCTCTGGGAACTCCTCAACACAGCGGGAAAGCCTGTGTGTTCCAGTGACTGGAGAACTGTGCCAGCAGGAGTTCTAACCCCTGGTAGAGCCACCCAAGCTCAAAGCATAGGCACCAGATGAAAAGGGGTTGAGTGATAGGCCAAGGACCTATCCCTGTAAAAAAAAAATTACTGTATAGAAACACAGCAAGGTAGCTATTTGAGCAAACAGCATGATAGAGATGGTGGAGTCTTGTTCATGCCCTAAATGATGTTTTACGGTGCAGGAAAGATTCAGATACTAACTTAAACAAACTACATGTTTTTGCATACAGTTGTATGCCCGACATTCACAAAAGCAGGCCCTCATGATTCTTCTCCCCTTCAGCTAGTCTTGTCTTGATTCTGCTTATTTCTGTCCTGTTCCTACTCTGCTTACCAGATAACACTGGTGTGCTAGCTGTGGCATCTGATTTCTTGGGGAGAAGTTATAATGTGAAGCTTATGCACACCCTTGAACTTGCATATACATTACATTAATGAGGTGGTATTTATGTTTGAAGGAGAGCCTTTATTCAGAGCCTATATTTTCAAGCATTTGAAACTTTTTAAAACTACCTGTTGACTTAAAATGTCTCTTATTATGCAGTGACATATTTGTTGATAGAGTTCCATTCGATTACTGTCTCTGAGATTTTTGAGATTTAAATAAACAAATTTTTACATGCCAAGAAGTCTGAGGTTTAGTTTTTGATTTGCTTTCTGGTAACTGACTTAATTTGAAGATTTCTAACTTAATGAGGACATGTTTGTCTTGTTTAGAAAGAAGAAGCTATAAGCATTGCAAAACTGTATTGTACATATGCAGTATGTTTTTTCTGTTAAATTTTAATGATTCATGGAAAAATGATGGTATAAATGTATGTTTTTTAGAATGTAGATTTTTTTTTAATGTAGAAGGTTTGCATACACTTTTTAAAAATTGCTGATTAGTCATATTTAAGAAAAATTAAAAATGTATGCCTGCAATTATTGGATGAAATTTTGTTCTCAGGTACACTAGAAGAACATCATTAATTTCAGGGGAAATCAGATTTACACTCATGTGATTGAGAGCTCACTATATTTTTGTTCTTAAAAATAACATTTCTTTGAGAAGTAATATATGTTGATGTTTGCCTTAAACAGCCATTTTCTTTGGTCATATGAAATAACCGTTTCTCTTAACTTTTTATAGGAAGATGTGTCTGGTTGGCTAATACCAGGAGAAGGGTACACACCTGAACCAATGGAATATCATCACCTAAATGAAATAGATGCTAAACTCCAAGTAGTACTCTCTAATGGAGATTTCTCTGCAAGTCACAGCTCCTGCTCAAAAGTCCCAAGCCAAATTTATCAGGTACAGTAATGCACAATGCCTATGAATTATAGATTTCTTTTTTGGAATATATGTTGAGGTTTAATGAAAATAAACATGTAGAAAAGTGAAAAATACACTTAAATATATCAGGAAGTTTCAGATGCAAAATCTGAGTACTGTAACTTGAATTTTATTAAACAGACAATGGACTTCAGTTGTACTTTTATAATGTGGTGTTACCATAGTTGCTGACAGCTCTGTCTTTTGGGGACTAAAATTGAGTTTCCTCTTTGTTTTTGAAGATTCGGACGGTTTTCCATGATCCGTTGCTGAAGTATGTGCAGTTAGAAACAGTAACAAATGTAGTGAAAATAATCCCCGTTTGGATGCTAGTAGTAAAAGGTGTTAAAGTTCTTTTATTTGAAAAAAAGCATTGTTCAGATTTTGTGCCTGGAGGAGTCTAAATTCTCATTCTTGTCTTCAGTAATGTAGTGTACTGTGAATTAATGGGCAGAAAGTTTGGGTTGACTAAAGCAAAATACTGGTGTGTGTTTTTGAAAATGCTGACTAAAAATGTATAGTACAGTGTTCATTCTTGTAAACAAAAGTAATGCAGGGACATATCCCAATTTTTGCATCTCTTTACACAAATTTGTTCTCTTGTACTACATCTACCGTGCTGTTGGAACAGATGTTTCTACAGAGCCATACATTTGCAAAGCCATAGGTCCTCAGTCATCTATTTATCAAAGAAACAAAAATCTCTTTGAGCTAAAGAGGAGTGAATTTGTCTTCTCCCTTAAGGTTTACAGTTTTTTGAAATTGTATCATTAGTTTTATTTTTACATTATTCTGAATTATCTCCTTTTTGGCATCCTGTTTCTGACATTTTGTCAGAATAATAGAAATGTTCCTCCAGCTGTCCGTGTGCAGGAGGAAGCTCTTCCCGATACTGATGTTAATGCCCTACTAGGAACAGATGTTTTAGTGTGTGAAGCAGCAACCCCCACTGGTCGTTAACTTAATCACATTCATAAATATGGTCAATATACTTTCTTTTTAGGCTTATGGGTCCAATCCTGCAAACACTATCCAGTATAACACTCATAACCATGAGCAGTCCAGCTGAAGTCAGTTGGAATATTCATGATAAGAAGCACTATGTTTGGCCACATTAGACCTGTCATTGCTTTTGCAGAAAAATGCTCTGAAGTTTTTGAGTTGACTTGACCCCAAAAAAACAACAACACACAACATCTGAAATACTGTGTGTATATGCTTTTTAGAAAGTTTAAAAACATTTTATTACCTTTTAGGTATGTTATGAAAACTAAAGAATTGGAGAGTGTACTAATTTCATAAATAAATATTCTATGCCACTGATTACAAATTGACCATAAACTGGCAGTTTTGAAGTACATAAAGGTGGGGTTTTTTTTGACATTCTAATTTAGGAAATTATTTGCAAGGTTTTATATGGTATCTTTGTTTTTACACAAATATTCTTTCTAACGAGAAAGCCATTTGGATGAAATGTACCTAACAATTGAACCCTTTAAAAGGACTTTATTAATTCAGTCCAGCATCCTTTTATACTCTCTATTTAAATGTGGTGATAGGTTTTATCTAAACTTTGTGTTAACCAATTGGTACCCAGATAATTGTTCTCAAACTGTAATTACTATACATATATAATCCTGAATATACTCTCACCACCTCACTCCCGAATAAAGCCTTGATCTTCTGCAGCCTAACACCAACAGAACCCTTTCCTCCAATCCTTTTCAATGCCTTTTTGACAGTTACTTTTTATTAAATAGATAAGAGCAACCAAGTAATCTTTATTACCTCAGAACACTAGGGAATCTTTTCACATCTGCAGAAAAGAGATAGAAAAGCCAACTTCAGAGAGGGTTCTATTTTTTGTGTGGACTTCAGGATAAAGCTGACCTGGGAAAACTGCAGGAGTAGTCTATGAAGAGCAAAAGACTGAGAGAAAGTTTTTGTCTTACCTCTCCTTCTCTCCCAAAAGTCCTTTAACAAGAGCAAGGTAACTTTTTCTTCCAAAACGGTTCTAAAATCCACCCTTTTTGATTTGACCAAAGCCTCATCATCTCCTGTCTCAACTATGGCAATCTCTTCGTCCTGGATGTTTCAATACTAACTTCTGCTGCTCCTGTTCATTCAAATTGCTGCTGCCAAAAGTCTTTCTTGTCTGTTGCTTCAAGATGTTGACTCCTCTGAGCCACTCCACTGCAATTCAAACTTTTCGTACTTGCCTTCAAGGCCTTATCACATAACCCCTCTTTACATCACTGAGTTGGTCTCCTTTTGCTTTTCCTCTGCTCCATAAGTGATTTCAGCCTTGATATCCCCTTTATTTAGTTTCGTGACAGAGCCTTCCTCCTGTCCCTTATTCTTGGAATGCTTTCTCCAGCTTGTCAACCAACATCTCTGACGTAATTGAAATCCCTCATTAAAAACTCATTTTTGCCATCTTTCCTACAGAAGTGAGGTGGAAGAAAGGTAACCAAACTAAACAATAAAGGAAACAGAACTTGTCACCCATTTCCATCCTTGCTTCTCCTTTCCCTTCTTTCCATTATCTGTGTAACCCTTATATTTGTCATATTGTATTTAGGTTGTACACTCTAAGGTAGGGTGACCAGATGTCCCGATTTTATAGGGACAGTCCCAATTTTTGGGTCTTTTTCTTATATAGACTCCTATTACCCCCCACCCCATCCCGATTTTTCACACTTGCTGTCTGGTCACCCTACTCTAGGGACACTGTCTTTTAGGTGCTTTGTAAGGCACCTAGCACATTTCTGGGTGCTTGAAAAATAATAATAGTTATTGGGGTTTGAAAGAAGAAAACATTTGCTTCAAGTGTTTTCTGTTGAAATCTCTGGGGATTTTCCTTTTCCTGTAATCCACTGTGTTGAACTTTTAGAATGAATAACTTGATTTATAAATTTTAACTGTGACAGATCTGCTCCACACCAGATATAATGTGCCCCAGGATAAGAGCATCTCTTTCACCGATTGTACTGCCGAAGATTTATAGGAGTATGAGCGTATATGATACGAGATTAGGTAACCAATAATACATGCAAGGGCATGGAGTTATGGTGTTTTGCATGCTTCATCATTCAGCCAAAGGCTAAGCAAATAAAAAGTGCCTTTAAAAAAAAGTTACCAAGAAAGGGAAAATATTAAAGAATAAACCAGGAAAAAACCACACCTTCTTTTAGCACTTGCCTTCCACACACCATCATTTGGTAGATAAGCTACAGTTAGTAGTAATCACTCAAAGTAAGCTTTCAAGATATATTAATATTAGAAACACAAAAACTATGGTAAAATAACATTAAGGTTCTAAAGTCAAGCACTCGAAAGTTAGGAAATGCTAGAATTGAAGTTGCCTATGTAACCTTAATTTAGCCTGCTTGGGCATTTCTGCATTATGTCTTTAATTACATGATTGCATGCTATGTTTTCCACAAAATGACTGCCTCCATCACTGCACAGAATGGACCTGCTCTGGGGATGAGGGATGACTCAAGTTTATGTATTGAAGGTGTATGTATTGAAGGTGTTTGTAGAACCCCTGCCACATTTGTTGCAGCAGTTAAGTGATTCATGAAGGAGTCATGGGATTGTGGGAAGAGAATGGATAGTCTCACGAATAAAGCAGTTGAATGCTGCCCTGGAGATTTAGATTTTATCCCTATCTTTGCCTCAGAGTTCTTATGTGATGGTAGGCAAGTCACGTAAACCAAACTTTTTTCACAGGTGGTCACTAATTGTGTGTTCCTCATCTTCTGGGTGCCCAAAGTGAGACCCTGGGATATGACTTACAAAAATGCTATATACTTCCAATGGTAGCTGAAGTCAGTGGGAACTTTGCTTTGAATGTATAAAGTGATGTATAATGCTAAGTACTCTGAAAAATCAGGACCTCAGTATCTCAAATTGGGCACCTAAAATTAGTGGGGACTGGTGACCTTAATCTCTCTGTGCCTCAGTTCCTCATTTATAAAATGGGAATAATACCCCCGTCCCTTGCCTTGCAAGGATGCTTTGAAAATTAATGTTTGTGAAGCACTCTGATACTATAGGTATGATCACCATAGAAAACCCAGGAGAAAATTAACAATTCTGTGTTACAGGATTTGAATAGTGTGCAGTAAATAAGGCATTGCACCACACATTAGAAAAAATGAGGTTGAAGCAAAATACTGAATAGCTGTTTATTAAGCGAACACCTTCCATCCTGTGCATTGAATGAAGCAGGGGTCCTGTGGAAAAAATAGTATTTGATCATGTAAATAAAAGCTGTACGATAATGAATATGCACAAGGGAGCAGAATGAAGGTTGCACAGGCAACCTTTTACTATAGTTTTTGTGTGTGTAACTTCCTAGGTTTACAGACGCTCCTGACTTACGCAAGTGTTCCGTTCCTGAACGCCTTGCGTAACTCGAATTTTGCATAAGTCAGAAACGTATACCCGACAATTACGTAAAAAAAAAACAAAAAAACACCCCTCCTATTTCTAGCTTATGGAACCTTTTCCATAAGTGCGGATTTGCGTAAGTAACCGGGGGGCGTCTGTATTAAAAAAGCAAACTCAAAAAACTAGCTTTGAATATGTCACATCATATTGACACCCACATAGTTAATCATCAGGGTTAGAACATTTAGATCCACTGCACAGACATCTACCACTTGAACTAAGGGAGTAACTGGTGGTGGTGGTGATAGTAGTAGTAGTAGTAGATAAGCAGTAGAAGGGGATGAGATGTACTTTGTTAGTGGTCTTCTCAGATACTTACAGACAGCAGAGGAATAGTAAGACTCAAGAAACCTAGGTTCCATTACAGGCTCTGTAGGGGAGTGTTCTATAATGGTCACAGACCCTTCTGCCCATTCCCCTTCCACCCTGTCCCCTCCAACCTGTCCCTGGCTCAGTCATGTCTCTGTCTCTGCGTACTCAGTCTGACTCCACTCCTCCAGCTTCTCGTCCCAGTTCCCTGCCCAGCCAGTCCCTGTTCCTTTCCTGCCCAGTCTTCAGACTGGCATGGCCGAGAGCTTCAGCTCCCCTCCATACCAGAGGCGTACGAGGTGGCACAGAACCTCATGAGGCTCACGGCGCTGTCCTCCCCTCTGAGGAGAGACAGGTTGTTGGTGACTGCCTGACCCCCGATAGCATCAAGGGTCAAGCTGGCGATGATGACATGCCGCTCTCCATCCCCTGCATGGCACTTCTTGGCATGGGCTGCCCATGCGGGGGAGCCACACTGGTCCCCCAGTTCTGAGCATCACCCGCCAGCACCACTCCTCCATGGTCTTTGTACTTGGAGACCTTGGAGTAGGAGGCGGAATCCTACTGCTCCGATAGGACCAGAAGCAGAAGGTTCAGGCCCTGGCGTGACCAGCAGCCCTGTCCGGCGCCGTGGCCAGGCCAGTGGCAACCCCCGACGCAGTGGCCCTTCTGGACACCCTGGGCTTACCATCAGAGCCAGGGTCAGAACAACGGATCGTGGTCCAGATCGGCGTCGGTGGTGTCGGTGTCTTTTGGGCCATCGGCACCGGGGGCATGGTTGGTAGTGATACCTGCTTCTGTCGCCCTGGCTCTGTCAATGTCAACACCGACACCGCCAGCTTCAGTACCTCTGTCAGCAGCATCATCGATAGCGGGCCCAGCAACCTCAGCACCGTAGGTTCTGGCACCAGCGATAGCGGGAACAGCGGCTTGGGAGCACTGGACACCGCGTGACTCCCTTGGCGCCAATGGGAGGGAGCAGGCCCCTCTCCCAGGGCTCTCCTCTTCGTCCTCCCCGGCTGAGGCTGTGGTGGGCACATCAACCGCCCTGGCCCTGGAAGATAGCAGGGTCCTGCAGCAGTTGCTGTGTGTGGCCTAGAACCTGGGGATCCAGGCGGAGGCAGAGGTGGAGGATGCTGACCCCATGGTAGACATCCTTGCCCCCTCCGGCCTCTCCCGCATTGCCCTATCACTGATAAAAACAATCAACAAGACCACAAAAACCTTATGGCAAACTCCGGCCTCCATTCCCCCTACAGCTAAGAGGAACGAAAGGAGGCATTTTGTCCCCTCCAAGGGATACAAACATCAGTATACCCACCCCGCACCAGATTCCCTGGTTGTGGATGCAGCCAAGCAGCACAAGCGCCAGGGCTACCAGGGACCCTCCCTGAAAAACCAGGAGGTCTATTCAAATGGGGGGATTGCAGTTCCGCATCTCAAACCAACAGGCCATCATGAGCAGGTACTCTTTCAGTGCCTACAGAGTGATGGCCAAATTAGCTGAGCTGCTGCCACAGGACTTCCTCACAGAATTCTCTGCGCTGGTAGAGGAGGGCAAACTCATTGCCTGGGCCTCCTTGCAGGTGGCGCTGGATGGAGCGGTCGCAGCCACGCGCACCATGACTACGGGGTGGCTATGAGGAGGAGCTCCAGGCTCCAGGTCTCAGGTCTTCCTTATGAAGTCCAGCAGACCGTTCAAGACCTCCTTTTCGAGGGTTCGACCCTCTTCTCGTTGAAAACTGATAAAAGACTCCACAGTTTAAAGGACTCAAGGGCCATCCTCAAGTCCCTGGGCCTCCATACCCCCACGACTCATTGGAAGCATTTCTGGCCGCAGTCTCCCTCGCGGTTCTACCAACCGCAGAACCGGCAGGATGGTTCTCGGAGGAGAAACAGGAGTGGCAGGAAAAGACCGGGGCTCTGGCCAATCCAGGCCGTCTTCGGGCCAGAAGCAGACCTTTTGAAGGTATGCTCGAGGACGACATACCAGCGCCACAACTGGATCCATCCTACCTTACCATTTTATCCCAACTATCCCCTTTGTACCTTGTGTGGGCCCGTATCACATTGGACTGTTGGGTGCTCCACATGGTAGAGAGGGGATACTCCCTCTAATTCTGCCCTCATGCCCTTCCCCATCCCTCTTCAGGCACCCTTCTCACGAGCAACTTCTCGTACAGGAGGTGCAATCGCTTCTGTCGCTGGGGGCAGTGGAGGAGATTTCTCAGGAGCTGAAGGGCAAGGGCTTCTATTTCCTGTATTTCCTAATACCAGAAGCCAAAGACGGCCTCAGGCCCATCCTAGACCTGTGAGATCTCAACAGCTTCATGAAGAAACTGAAGTTCTGCATGGTCTCTTTGGCCTCCATTATCCCTTCCTTGGATCCAGGGGACTGGTATGCTGCCTTTGACTTAAAGGATGCTTACTTTCACATAGCTATCACACCGTCCCACAGAAGGTACCTCAGCTTTGAGGTCAACCACACCCATTACCAGTTCACAGTCCTCCCTTTCAGCCTGTCAGCGGCGCCTCGAGTATTTACCAAGTGCATGGCAGTCGTGGCCACATTCTTGCACAGGCGGCAGGTACAGGTGTTTTAGTACCTCGAGGACTGGCTCATCAAGGACCGCTCCAGGGTTCAAGTGGAGGCACAAGTGGACTTCATAAGAACAACGTTCGACAAACTGGGCCTTCTCCTGAACATGGGGAAATCAATGCTGTCCCCGGTTCAGAGGATAGAATTTATAGGGGCGGTACTGGACTCGACACAGGCTGGGACATACCTCCCAGAAGCGAGATTCCGGGCCCTAGGTGATATCATTCGAAGTCTCAGGCAGTTCCCTACCACCACAGCAAGGAATTGCCTGAAACTCCTGGGACATATGACTGCTCATACATGCGACGCAACAGGAAGTGTCAGCAGTTTTGCTTCTTTTTGAATCACAGCCCAGGCTCTATGGTGGGCGTGTTCCTCCTCCCATGGGGGGATCACCTCCTATATGCGTTCCCTCCCATTCCTCTCGTTCACAAGGTGCTCCTCAGAGTACGAAGGGACGAAGCTTTGGTGATATTAATAGCTCCAGCCTGGTACACACCCCTCCTCGAAATGGCTGTGGAAGCCCCGATCACCTTACCACTCTTCCCGGACTTGGTAACTCAGGATCATGGCCGTCTGCAGCACCCGAACCTCGAGTTGTTGCACCTCACGGCGTGGAAGCTCCATGGCTGAACCTGATGGAGCTCTCCTGTTTGGACCCTGTCAGACAAGTCCTCCTTGGCAGTAGGAAACCTGCCACCAGGGCTACCTACCTGGCCAAATGGAAGAGATTTTCAATCTGGTAGGCTGTTATCCTCTGTGGCCAGACAGTAAAGGGGGAATGTGTAGCATATTGAAACAATGAGTTACACATGCAGGAACCACCCCATGTTACAAACTCCCCAGGCTAAGCACACAGATTTGATGTGTGGCTAAGTGGATGAGACTTGGAGTTGCCATATTAGAGACCTAGGGTGAAAACTTGGCCCCACTGAAGTTTCTGTCAGAACTCCCTTCTACTTCAGTGGGCCCAAGATTTCATCCCGGGGTTCTATTCCCAGCTCAGCCAGAAACCACCTTGTTTAACCTTCCGGTTATTTTTTCTCTAAAATGGGGGGTGGGGCTGATACTTGTCTCCCTCCTAAGGTAGGAGGATAAAGGTCTGTTTCAGTAATGAGGATTGTGAAGGGCAAAAATTATTTTACTAAAAATACTACAGAATTATTACCACAAGTGAGTAGAAATATTCAGTCTACATTACCTGTCTCCCACCCATTGGGCTTTCCCTTGGGCTAACAAGTATCTTGCTAAGGGGCAGGGAAAGATCCATTTTGTCTATGTCCCAACTGGAGGCTCATTTCTGTATGATCACTTCAGAATGATGCATGGAGTGTAGTGGGGTCTGGGACCGTGCACCATGCAACTGGAATGTTCAGAGAAGTGTTGTGTTGTGTTTGTTGTTTTTAAAGCACTAAGTAAAACATTTTTCAGAGGGTTCTCTTTTCTAAGTTAGATTTTCAGGTGGACACCCCCCCCATCCCACCCCCAGAAGTATAACAATTTCCTGTAACTGGAGACTGTCCCAAATGCTACTCTGTCAGTCTTAAAAAAGAGGATTTTGTTGGTAGAACTAAGATATGATTTCAATATGTAGGATGTCAAAATAAAGCATGAACCCTATCAGATGCTGTCATTTAATATAAAAATACTAAATGTAACTAGGGTTATAAATATTTGACAACAGAGACATGTTATACTAAAATATTTCAGGGTATAGGACTGTTTAGGACTATATCTATATTAATCTAGTTCTCTCCATTGCACTTCATTCTCTTTTGCCTGCATTGATATATTTTTAATCACTATGGGTACAAAGAAGAAACATCTGTGCTTTTGAGGTTTCTGTGAGCTTCTAAAACAAAATAACTAAAGCAACAACAGTGCAACTGATCTTTCTTCAGAGCAAACTGGAGTATCCTCTGATACCTTTTTCAATTTTTTCATGGCATTTCCTGTTTTTCTAACAAAATAAATCCCTTACTTTATTTATTTCTAGAAACCTAAACTAGCATAAGTACTTCCTAAGATCATTTTTGGGAACAGTTCGTCTTGCACCAAGCATTGTGGCCAAATGATGTTGTGGCTAATGTGTGTGATAATTTGGAATATTTTCAAGCATCTGCTATTTTGTTTTAACTTCTCCCCGAACTGTACTTTATAGTTGAACTGCAAGCTCTCTCTATATAGTTGTCTTTCCTGTGCAGCCTGCATGTAACTGTTAATATACTTATATGACACTTTGAAAAAGCATGCACTATCTTTTTAGCTCTCCAACCCATCCTCAATTAAAAATGGGAAGCTGTAATTGTGTAACAAGGTAGTCTGCCCCTTTAAGGGCTGGACATCTGGGGACAACCAGCCACATTCAATTATCGGACCAGCTGGGAAGGGGTCAGGTGATTCCTATAAAGGGCTGAGAAAGCTGCAGGAGGGAGGTTGGCTTCTGTGGCATGCCCTAGAGTAATGGAGAGACATTCTGGCATCTGGGCCCCTGCAACTCAGAGAGCTGTTTTTGGCAGAGCTATTCAACCTACTATAGCACAGTGAAACTCAGACTGTGGCTTGTGAGCTGCAAGTGGCTCTTTAATGTTTCCTGCAACATTTCGCAGCACAGGGTGTCAAAATACTGTGTTATTTAATTATTACTCAGTGTAAGTTATTGATCAATCAGGATCCTTTTACTATGTTATTAACCAATTAAGTTATCAACTTGCACTAGGGTATTATCTTATTTGCTGTGAGAATAATATTTGTGTGTGTGTGTGTGTGTGCATACTACAACACTATATTTGTGTGTGTGTATACACACACACACAAATATATATATATATATATATATATATATACACACACACACACTAAATATTTCCTCTGTCATACTGTTTAAATATGAATATATAGTACTATAGTAAACGAAACAATGAATTCACACTATTGTGACTCTTTTGGGTAATGTTGATTGCTAATCTTGCTCCTGAACCACTGAGGTTTGAATATCACTGCTCTAGCATATATTCTCCCTGGGACTATTATTTGGCCAGATCCACAATTTAAGCTTAGTGTTGTAGTGCCTAACTTTAGGTAATGGCTTCCCAGTGGACTCTTCAGCCCAGAGCCCACTGAGGCTCCTTATACAATGTATGTGGAGAGTTAGGGGTCTATAAATGGGATTCACAAAAGCTATCACACTGACCAAGGAGCTGCCTAAGCTAGCCAGTATAAGATGCTGAGAAGAGAAGTATGGCATAAGTCCTGGCCCTCAATGGGAGTTAAGTGCCCAAGGCTATGCAACAGGAGGCATTTATCTCTGCAAACTCTCTCCTGGAGTTAGGGATCTAAGCCAAGTCAGTCCTTTTGCACAGAAAATGAGGAGGTGGTACTCCCCCTTATTCCATATAAACCAGTGGTTAGGGCACTCACTCGGGCTATGGGAAGCACAGTATCAAATCCCCAGTGGGTCTGCTTTGGAGCAGGGATTAGAACTAGGACTGTCAAGCAATTAAAAAAATTAATTGTAAGATTAAAAAAATTAAATCACGATTAATTGCAGTTTTAATCGTACTGTTAATAATAGAATACCATTTATTTAAAGATCTTTGATGTTTTCTACGTTTTCAAATATATTGATTACAGTTACAACACAGAATACCAAGTGTACAGTGCTCACTTTATATTATTTTTGATTACAATATATGCACTGTAAAAAAATAAACAAAAGAAAGTATTTCAATTCACCTCATACAAGTACTATAGTGCAATATCTTTATCGTGAAAGTGCAATTTACAAATGTAGATTTTTTTACATACCTTCACTCAAAAATAAAACAATTTAAAACTTTAGAACAGTGTTTCTCAAACTTTTTGTGCTGGCGACTCCATTTGGACTTTAAAAAAAAATTGTGATCACCCCTCCTCCCCCCTGCAAAAAGATTCTGATCCCTTACCTCCAGCCTTGCAGGGCTTGGGCCTGTAGCCCCACTTGGGGTGCAGAGCTCTGGCCTTCAGCCCCCCTCAGGGTTCCAGGCTTCAGCCCTGCTTGTGGCAAAGGACTCTGGGCTTCATGGTTAAGACAGTTTACAGAAATGTAGGAAATTTGCTGTGTGAGGGAGCATTAGGGTTTTTTTTTTTTTTTTTTTTTACAGTGAAGAGCAACAAATTTATAAACAGTGTCTGTAAGCCTGAGAGAGAATTCCTGCCATGTAGCTTAATTCAGTGCAGCACAAAGTCTAAATTATTCTGACATGGGTGCAACTCCTATTGGAGACGAATTTGACTCATGAGGTGAAATCCTGGCTTCACTGAAGTCAATGGCAAAACTCCCATTTGCTTCATTGGGGCGAGAATATCACCCATAGTCTCTGAAGAAAGAATAGTGTAGTCATGATGATGAATAATAAAAAGAACATTGCTGTAGTTTCTAAATCATATGTTTTTGTTTCCGTTTAGAATACTATCACTAATTTAAGAAATTTAGCCTCCAGTGTGTGTAATAAATCTGTCCATTTTTTCTGCCAAGAATTGTATTTGATAGTACTTTCGAAGTAGATTCCCAAAATAAAATTGTATCATGTACAAACATTTAATTACCATAAGTTCCTGGAGAGAACTGCTTCTTGTTGCTGTTAGATATATTTTCAGGTTCTAGGAATTATGCTGTGACTTTGTTTCTGAAATCTTTAACAACTGGCTTTAAGCCTATAGTACTGCAGTTTGGGTATTACAGAAGTGTACTTTATTAATCTCTTTGCAATCAGTCCAGTTGGATCCAGAATGCTTTTCCATGGTTAATATTCTTTTTTTACTTAGAGATGGTTCTCATGAAAATCTTATTTCTATCTGAAGCATTTCTCCTTATGCCATCTTAATTAAATGTTTTTACAAATGCCTGTCTCTTAATTTGTTTTGTGTTCCTTAAAAATATCGATTCAGTTTAGTACAATTTTGAAAAAATGGGATGGGAAACCTAAGATTTGTAGGGTAGCATAAATTGTCTGACCTCGTTAACCAAAGACGCACTATTGTCTATTTGCTAGGCTGGGACAACAGGATGCAGAGTTGGTATGGTGACTACAAATGCCAACTTGAAGAACTGGAAAACTCATCTGGGAATAAAATAAACCCAGGATCAGTGAACAAAGAGTGTCTCAGAACATCTGCATGCTTGATTGTGATTAAGGCTATGATTTAGTCATGGGTATTTTTAGTAAAAGTCATGGACAGGTCATGGGCAATAAACAAAAATTCATGGCCCGTGACCTGTCCATGACTTATACTAAAAATTCCTATGATTAAATCTTGTGGGAGGGGCTCTGGAGAGCCGTGGAGGGCCCACTCCTAAGGGGCGGCGCTGAGGGTGGGCACCCGGGGCCAGCGGCACCTGCTGCCAAGGGCTACGGCCCAGGGCTGCTCCGGCCAGCTGCCTGGGGATAACTGCCCAGGGCTGTCAACCGCAGCTGCTCCACCTGGCTGGGGACAGCTGCCCTGGACCGTGACTGCTCCAGCCAGCTGGCTTGGGACCGCTGCCACTGCTCTGGCCAGCCGGCCAAGGACCACTGACCTGGACCACGGCTGCTCCAGCCAGTCGGCTGGGGACCGCTGCCCAGGGCCGTGGACCACGGCTGCTCCGGCCTACCTGGGACTGCTGCCGGGGGTTGCTGGAGCAACGGTTGATGTGGCTGTCCTGAGGGCCACATGAGCTGCTGGCCCTGGAACCAGCTGCTTGGGTGGCTGTGGGGTCAGCCACCCTGGCCCCTGCAGAAGTCACGGAGGTCGCGGAAAGTCATGGAATCCGTGACTTCCATGACCTCCGTGACAGATACGGAGCCCTAATTATGATATGAAGGCAGTCACAGTAAACCTCTTGGATCTCCGTTTATCTTTGATAGGGGCTTATTTCATTAGAAAAACCGGACATCTTAGTCACAGCAGTCAGCTATAATAACCAGATGAATTATATAAGTAACTTGTCAAAAGAGCAAAAGGTTGCTTAGGGAGCTCATGTTTTCGTTAAAGAACCCTCTGGCAGTGTGTGCTCCTAGCATCCACACCAACATGATGGATTAGATGAGCAGGTACCTATACTCTAAGTAATGGATGCTGTTTAGAAGCATTTTAACAGCATTGGTAGATCAATGAGACTAGTAATCAAAGGGCCTGTTTGTGCCCCAACAGAATTGCAGGGCACAAATGTATTTTATCAGGTGTCTTTGTCAGAGTAAAGAGTGCACTATTTGGGAAATGGTGGTCGTCTTGGGTTGTCATCTTTTCCATCTTCACTGTTACTCAGCTCCTTACCTTTTGGTAACGTTCTTTTTTCTCCTCTTCCTCACTTTCCCCCTAACTCCCCGCCTTATATCCATACCCTTGCCAGATACTTTATCTTTTTTGTGCATAACAATTCTAAATTCTGTCCTTTCTTCATCTCTAAAGTTAAAATCTCTTTTGAGGCTTTATTAATCTATAATTTAGATTATTGTACATTCTCCTTTTTTGCCTTCCACATTGTACCCCTGCAGTCTAACTAAACCTGTTCTTACTGAGATCATCTTGCTTGCCCACTGCTTTGACTACATCTCCTCCTCTTAAACTCTTCCCTTAGCTTTGCCTTCCTTCTGACATAAATTATAAGGTGATTGCTTTGACCTTCACAGTTCTGCCCAACTTTGCTCCTGCCAATATTTTTCTCTTCCTTCACTGCTCTACTGAGTTCTTTCTGACAATCTCATTTGCATTTTCCTTCCGTTCCATTGTGGTGCCTTCTATGCCTCAAATGCCCTTGTCATCCTGATGTGGCAAATTCCAATCCCTCCATCTTTAAATCCATCTAAACGTAGTTCTTGTACTGAGCCTTACTGTTAATCCCCACTAGTTTTGAAGTCCTTTAATATTACATATATAAAAAAGTCAGAATCTGCTGTGTTGTTGAGTAACCACATTGTTGCCTGGTCGTCCTTGTGCTTTTTTGTGGTATATGGTTTGTCTTGAGGTTAAGTCTTGCTCTCATTGAAGACAATTGCCATTTTGCCATTGATTTCAGTGGGGAAAAGGTCAGGCTCTTAACTTTGTTTAATTCTGTGTTCTATGTGTGCTGCTGGTGCACAACAATAATTCTAAAGAGAAATAGTCATAGTGTTTATATTCCTTTTTGACTAAGCTGCAATAACAAATCATGCAATCCATTCAATCTGTCTCGCTAATGAACTATCTAGATAATAAGTTCTACCTCTAATTGATAACTTCTCAAATTTACACACATTTAATTCCCTTACAATTGTTTAAAAATATTCAAAATGTCATGGCTTTGATATAGTAAACATTTCAATAATCATCTGAATGATGTTTGAATACATATTTGACTGTTTCTGTGCTGGCCAGTGGAAAAAATAGTCTGTTTTGTGTATACATATAAGCTGACTGTAAGGTATGTGTCAGTATTGTTAATGTAACCCTAACTCATAGTTTCCCTGTTATATTTTTCTTAAGTGTGTGTGTGTATGTGCCCTGAGCATGCATGCCCTGCACAAAAGACAGGAGGAGGAGGAGGTTATACTCCCCAGCCTTTATGTCCAATACCCAGTGGTTAGAGCACTCACCCAAGATGTAGGAGACCCAGGTTCAAATCCTCCCTCTTCTGGTTCGGAGAAGGGACTTGAACGTGCATCTCCTACCTCCCTGGGAGTGCCCTAATTATTGGGATATATAGAGTTAGACTCTTAATCTCTCCTGTTGAAACTGTTCCCAACAAAACACACTGCTTTGGAATAATTTGACTTTTTATTACTATTTTATAATTATTATAATTATTTATTTGTATTATGGTAGTGCCTAGGGGCCCTGTTTGCGAATTCAGACCATATGCGCTTGTTTTTCAGAAATGAAGTAAAAAGACTTTACAATCTTGACATATGACAAGAAACAACAAGTGGCTGGAACAAATAGATTTGGGATGTGAGGAGAAGGGGTTCATGAGCAAACACTGAAACAAGCAGCTTTGAAATGTTAAACAATAGTCGTAGACTCATAGTTCACTGTCTGCCTAGTGATTGTCAGCTGGCAGGGATTGGTAGGCATTACAGCAGAGTTTTAAAGACATGTTTGGAGTAGGATAAAGTAGTAGCTTTAGGTAACCGCAATATGCCTTCTTCCTCATAGGACCATATAGCATATACCAAAGAAGCAACAAGACTCAAACATGTTGAGTGACTATAATGGGGTGAAATGATGGGGGCGGGGATGGAAATATGTCACAGTTGCCTTCCACATCTATTATTTCTCCTCCAAGCACTTATGCAGTGGGATTTCTCATGGGCATGAAGTGAAGCATGTGTCTAAGTGTTTGCAGGACCAGGGACAATGCCAGTAAAAAGCCTTGTTCAGGACAATGTGCAGGGGGGGAAAAAAGAACTTGGAGCCAGTAACTTTTGAGTTGAGTGGCTTCTCTCATCATTACCCTTTTAAAGCTATGTCATATTGAGATAAAAACATTTTTAGTGGCTTTACATGCAATTTAAGCTCTGTTCATTGAAGTCTAAATTCATATAAAAATATCCACCTGCTATCCATATACTCAAAATCCGAAATAAAATAATAGTGAAGCAAAATGAATGGGAAATACAATATAACATTTAGTGACCTTGCAGTACCACTAACTGTGTTCTCCCTCTATATATATCTTATAACACTTAGTTATTTTCCTAAACAAATTATAATCACAGCTATAATCCACACTGAATGGTACCCATAGAACTGGCACTATCTCTGTAAATATGCAGATTATAAAGGTGGATTTAGAAATTTGACTTCATTGCAGAAATAGGTGTAATTTGTAAGAAAATGTAAAGTTGTCACAATCTTTTCTATTTTACCTAATAAATGGGTTTTCTTACATTGCAGTCATGGGAGAAAAAAAAGCCTTACATCAACTCCCAATACATGCTGTGCCTGAAGAGGAGTAGCTTTTAATCTTTATTATTGGTTTCTTGAGCCACTTCTCCATTCATATTGAAAATATGAAGATGATATACTTAATGTATAGAAATAGAGATAAGTGGTGCAGGTTCTTGATATTATACCCTGCAAAGATGTTAATCATGCACGCCTATTGACTTCAGTCCACTTATGTAGATAGCTAAATATGCATTTAGGTACCTAGCCATAGGTGGTCATTATTGAGAATCTTGGCTGAAGATAGCTCACCCTATTGAGGGTTAAGCTGGTTCAGTTTGAGGAGATTCCAGGCTTCAATAGATGACTCTTCTTATACCTTCTTCCGCTGTGCTTGAGATTTCTTGGAATTGTGATACTGGGAGCCATTGTATGATAGCTCTTGTACTTTCAAATACTCACTCTGAGAAATAAACTCCATATTGCATGATTCACTGGTGTTATGGTTTAAAGCCCCTTAAAATCACTTATTTGTCTTATGCATTTTGGCCAGAAAATATATTGTTTTTAAACAGTCACACTTTTTACAAACTGTAGCCTGTATGCTGAGAAGTTTTCATCTGAATTATTAAATGTAGAAAACTGTCCCTCTTCCCAGTTAAGTATAGTACTTAGTTTCCTTTACTGAGGAATATATGTTAATCAGGAATGGATGAGGTGCTTTTGAAAATAAGAGTGATTAATTAGACTAGGATTTTATTTAAATAGTTGGACATACTGTCTTGGGTTAAAGGTAATTAGAGTTTGGCAAATTTTTTTGCTGTTACTTAGACTACTCTATGACTTGGATTCTTATATTGAATCCTAGGTTACCAAAGGCAAACCCTGTTTTTGTCATTTGTAGATTTGCAATTTTGTCAATATTTAGCATTCCCAGTTGGCTAGATTCCATTCTGGTCTTACTCACATTGAATATTACCTTAATCCCATGAACAGTCCAGTTGATTTCAATAATTAAGGTAATACTCTCTGCGTAAGAACATTAGAATCTGGTCCCAGACTACTGAATATTTGTAAAATTGTACACCTATGCTCTGTAGTAGTGGTTGCAGTCTAGCTGCATGTGTGCCGCATGGCTTGGCTATGGGTTAGAGGGTGGGTTTTGTCTTTCATGTCCCCACATAGATCCACTGTGCAAAGGCTGTTTACTCAGGCTTCGTATCGGAGAGAAACATTTTAAATGAGATTTTCAAAAGTACTCAGCATTGGTCCACTGAAGTCAACTGGAGTTAGACCAGTGCTGTGTGCTGTTGAAAAGTCCTCCCTCCACTGTTGGAAATCTTGAATATGAATGTTTATTCTTTTCCTTTACAAGTTTGAACAGAGTTAATTAATACTCTTTGTGGAAAAAATCCTGTTTGATATTTAAATACTATTAACACACATTGACCAAAATGTGAAACTAACCAATTATGCATAAATATTAATGTTCTCTCACTTTTTTCTGTAAAGGTCTAATTAGCATTTTTCTGTTTTAAAGCATATATTTTAAGATGTTTTAGCTGTGTCCACTCTTACTTTTGTCAGGCATCTCTGGCTTATGCAAATAGAAGTTTGGAAGCAGTTCCAGGTGAGAAGGCCCTGCGAGACACACATGAGCAACGTGAGGAACAAAACCGACTTAAAGAGATTAATCAACAGCTGAAAAATCTGGAGGGAAATCTTGTAAGTTTAAGCTTGAAAGCTGTGCTGGAGCTTAAAATTACATATGCTTATAAAATTAACCCCAAAAGAAGAAATATATGATACAAGTTTCTCTAGTTTTGAGAGCGATTCCCAGTTCTAATGATACTCCCCATTTATATATAGGGAATATCTCTCAAACTCTCTTTTAGAATGGAAGAAGCCTTTCAAGAGTGACTGCTATATACACATAAAGAAGTAAATATTTTAAGTACTTTCTAATAACTTATAGAATGTAGTGTAGCTTCTTCACATGTGTTTGAAATAATTCATTGTGCTCTAACATTAACTGTGTGAGCTAGTTTTGTTTAATTCATATGATTTTTTTTTAAACTGACAATTATTTACCTAGCCCAATACAGTACCTGAAGACCAATAGGAAGCAAGAAAGTTAAAATGTTAGTAAGTGTATAAAATGTGAATTGTAACTCAGTAACACTTTTTAGAAAAAAACTGGATAATTTCTCAGTTTTGACAATAATTATTTTGGGGTAAGCGAAGTGGGGGAAAGAGAAATGAAATTTACAAAGATCCTCTAAGCACAAAGTATATTGTATTTATGCCTAAAACATAGAGCAAGGGTTGACAACAAGCCCAAACCTGAGTGATCACATGAATCTTCCAAATAACATATCAGACTTCTTTCCCTTTAACTCTAATTTGTGGACACATTTTTCTGTTATAGCTTGAAAGCAATGTCAAAGCAAAACTAATGCTAGGTGAACTGCAATGTTCAGATATTTTGTTTAGGGTAAGTTTCTCAGAGTTGAAGGAGAACAGCTGCTTATTTTTATTAATAGATTATAAAGCCAGAAAGGACCATTGTGATCATCTTGTCTTACCTGTATAACACAGACCATAGGACTTCCCTGAATTAATTTGTGTTTGAACAAGAGCATGTCTTTTAGAAAAAAATCAATTTTGATTTAAAAATTGCCAGTGATGGAGAATCCACCACAATCCTCGTTAATCTTTCTATTTTGTGTCTTATTTCTAGTGTGAATTTATCTAGCTTCAACTTCTAGCCATGGATCTTGTTATATCTTTGCTAGATTGTAAAGCCCATTATCAAAGTTTTGTTCCCCGTGTAGTTACTTATGGACTGTGATCAAGTCACTTTTGTCTCTTTAAATTAAAGAGATTGAGTTTCTTGAGTCTGTCACTGTAAGGCCTGTTTTCCAATCTTCCTTGTGACTCTTCTCTCAACCCTTGCAATTATCAACATATTTCTTGAATTGTGGACATCAGAACTTGCTTGCTGGAGAAGCACTCTGGAGAGAGAGGTTAGACATGGTGTGGGAAGCAGGGAAGCTGTCAGCTCACGAAGAGCTGTGAAAAAGGCATGTAAAGAGGTAATACATGGAAGTTCTGGGGAGGATGAAATAAAAGGAGAAGGCTAAGGACAATATGATTCTGGTATGGGCTGGAGACTCATTGTTGTTACTGGTTCTTACTTAGGGCCCTTCCAGAATTTCTGGAGAAGATGCCTTTTTAGTTATGGCATCAACCGGGGGTAGATCAGGACAGACCATGTTGGGGCTATTGTTTAATCCCAGGGCTGAAGGACTTGTTTCTTTGAAGTTTTGGACGTGTGTTTTTGTTTGGACTCTTGTTTTATGCTTAAATGGGAGGTGTTTTCCTAGGCTGTTGCTTGAGGGCTAAACTGTAATTCACCATTGCACCAGAGTGGACAAAAAACTGAGCAGAGGGAAAACCGGCATGGGCAACTTGATGCAGGAAAACTGATTTCTATAAAATAAATTGTAGATGGTTTCTGACTGACCCGAAGAGCTCTGTGTAGCTCGAAAGCTTATCTCTTTCACCAACTGAAGTTGGTCCAATAAAAGATATTACCTCACTCACCTTGTCTTTCTAGCTGAGAGGTTTTTCAGCACAGTTGATTCAACAAGCATTTCTCAAGTTGAGTGGGGAAAAAAATTGCTGCAAGAAGTCTCATGTATAAGCCTGTCATCCCGGAAATGTCTGTCCTAAGAACAATGGTCTGAGTGTAGTCTAGAACATATGCTTTAAAACTAAAATGAAGACACTGATTGTATCTGTCTCTTGTATGGAGATTAACAATATAGAGGATGGAGCTTGGAGAGAGAGAGGGCTCATTTCTGCAGTTGTCAGATGATGATGAGTGATGACCACTGATGGAATGGTAAAAAAGAAACCTCAATAAAAATAATTTTTGTTTACATCAATACAAAATTCTTTTATCTACTGTTGTGAGTAATCCCTTAAACAGAGGTAACTGGAAGAGATTGGAGAAAAGTAATTTATTAGTTTCCAACTTTGTGCATTTAACAACCTTTTGAATATAGTCAGTTTCATGGTTTTCCCTGTATGGCCAGTTAGTTTTCCCTTTTAGTTTTGTCAGTCTTTCATATTGCAAAAAGCAAGAGAAAAACATTTAAAAATGAAGAAAATGGGTTTATAAAACTAAAAAAATTCAGCAAGTTTCAGCATGATACCTTAAAATACTTCTAATTTGTCTTTTTTTAATTGACCAGATTTCTGTTAGTGCCCACTTAAAGATTAAAGACATAGACTGTTTCTGTGTATTTTCCAGGGCAAAAGGGTGTGGAAAAAGTAGGGAAATTCTGGAGGAAACAGCTTAGCAGATAAATATAATTAATTTTTTAAGCTATTTTTGCTGTTGGTATATAACCAGTTGGATTCAGGTGGAACAGATGGAACTGGCTGAGCAGACTTTTCTATTTGATTAAGGATTTGGCTAGATGGTGTTGTCATTTGTTGTGCCCCAAATTTACAAAGCAACAAAATGTTCTTACCGTGGTATTCTCTGCGAAGCATTCTCCACCTGATGGAAGTGCTTGGTGTGCCCCTCTAGCTGGCATACTGTCGTCAAATCATCACAGGCTAAATAATGACACAACCTGTGCACTTGGAAAAGAACAATTTTGAACCATATATGACACACAAGTTTGTACAGAAAGGCCATTGTTGAAAATGATGGCAAGATTCTTAACCTGGATCACTACTTTCTAATGAGGAGGAGGGGGAGTTGTTGGTAGTGTTATTATTTCTAATAGTATTCACAGTGCACTTAGTGCTTTCCTGTTTTGAAGACCTCACAATCTAAAGATAGACAAATACGCAGAAGGCAGGAAAAAAGGGGTATACTGTAAGTTCAGTTAAAAATAAATAAATACATTTGTTAATTTAAGTAGGACAGGTAAACTATTCCAAATTATTTCTCTGGGTTGTTAGCAAATTTCCCAAAGGCAATAAGGCAGAGGTGGCCTTCAGGAGAGCTGGATTATGGAAAGAGTAGGTCCTTCAAAAATGTTCTATGCTGTAGGGATCAATGTAGAAGGAGCCACAGAAATGTTTGTGTGAGAAGCTGCCAAGTGGTTGGATGAGGCCAGCACCTCTGGAAGAGCAGAAGGCATGGCATGTGATCAGTGGTGGATTTAGAGTTAGTGGGGCCCTGTGCGCAGCTTCATTTTTGGACACCCCCTCCTCAGGACCCAGACAAGAAAAGGAACATGCTCTCTTGTCTCCCCCTCCCCATTTTTCATTCTTTTTTTTTTCTTTATCCTCCTCCTATATTATAAGTTAAGGGGATTAAACAAAAATAAAGTGAGGTACCTTGTTTGGGGCAGGGGGTTGGGGTACAGGAGGGGGTAAGGTGGGGTGGCCTGAGCCCTGCTGCACTGATAGTCAGGATTCGGGGGCAGGTTGTCAGATATTTGTCCTGCATTTTGGGGGCCCCCTTGTTGGGGGCCCTGTGCCACCGCACAATTTGTTTCATGGTAAATCTGCTCCTGCATGTAAAACAAGACTAAGATGGAGAGGGCCAGAATTAGTCAGGGCTTTCAAGGCAGTAACAAGAAGCCAGACCTTGGTACAAAGGGTGTTTAAATTTGCAGAAGTTTTGACTTCTAATATGCACTAAATCCTCCTGTAAGTTAAACTGGAACAACCTCACTGACTGATCACAGATGCCACTGGTGTAACTGAGAGGAAATTTTGGCCCCGTTTTGAAAATAAGTCCCACAACTGGATTGCTTTTTACTCAATTTTTGTTGCTTTGGCTCACATTGTCTTTGTTCCAAAGAAGAAAGCTTGTCAGATGATTAGGGTGCTAGTCTGGGACTCTTAAACCTGGTTTCAGTTCCCTCATCTGGCATAGATTTCCTGTTGTGACCTTGGGCAAGTGACTTGGGATGGATGTTTCAAATGTGCCTGATTGATTTAGGAGCACAAGTCCCACTGACTTTCAAAGGAACTGTGCTCCTAAATTACTTAGGATTTTCAAAATGTCTATCTTTAGTTTCTCCATGCCTCAGTTCCCCATTTGTAAAATGAGGATAATAGCACTAACCAATTTCACAAAGGTGCTTTGAAGATAAATACCTTAAAGATTGTGAAATGCTCAGTTACTGTAGTAATGGGGGCCACATAAATACCTTAGGCTTGGTCTGCACTTAAAAGTTACATCAGCATAGCTACATCGGCCAGGAGTCTGAAAAAACCACACTCCTGGCTGACATAGCTATGCTGACAACCCCCCTGTGTTTTTTCACAAAACAGCTGTGCCAATGGAAGAGGGCTTCTATCAATGTAGATAACATCCTTTGGGGCTATGGTGTTCCTGTACCAACAGAAAAACTCCTCCTTCTGTTGGTGTAGGCTGCATCTATAATAAGGGGCACTCCATAGTGTAGACATTTGCCTTAGATAGCTCATCTTTGGTAGTTTAAGTATCATAATATTTCGGGTGGCCTCCCTCTGTGTAGGTAGCTACCCCTAGGTTTGCAGAAGTGGTGAGTGGGTAGGGGGGCAAGAGTCAGAACTTTTAAAAAGATTTAGCATTCAGCACATTAATATATTTCCCAGAGCTAGTGTGATTCTTAATTAACATGAAAAGAGAACTGGTACAAGAAAAGTGTAGGATGTATTTTTTAGCCAAACAAAATTAGAGAAAGTTAATGATTTATTTTGTTATATTTGACAATTATATATTCCCTTTTGTTCATTTTAAACAGATGAATAAAAAAAGTTTTTTTTTAAAGAATTATGCTGGGTAAAAGGAAAATAAATTAGACATTTGTGTATTCAAACAAAGGGCTGAATAAATTTTTTTCCAAAAGTTAATATGTATTTTGTGACTCTTTAGGTTAAATTTTGGGATCAAATGATCTTTTCCCCCATAACTGTTTTAACTTGGGAGAAGGGAGATCATTCCTTCTAGGAAGATCTGTCACACTCCTAGAGATATTGTATGTTTGTCATATCGTTGTTACTATAGGAATGAATTCATTCTCTACCTGAGGAATAAGGTGAGCTATACAAATATTCAGTAATTTAATTTTTTAGTGCCAGTTTAAAGAATTGTATAGTAAATTACATGTTAAATGTGTAAGATAACTTTTATTTTCTATTTTTGTTCCATTTTGTAAAAAAGACAAAATACTTATTTTGTTTAATTCAAGCTGAAAAAAGTCTAATATTTGGGAAATTACTGTGTGAAGCTCTTGGAGAAAAGGGAGCTCTGTTCTCAGTGGAGGCAGAGAACAATGGGCATATCACAGTCACTGATTGAGGGTATAGAGATGGCTGTGGTCCTCTTCTGTAGTAGTGCCACTAATGGGCCATGAGAGTGACAGTGTGGACACAGGAGGATCAAACAGCCTAAGGGTATGTCTACACTGCAATTAGACATCCGGGGCTGGCCAGTCCCAGCTGACTTGGGCTCATGGGACTCAGGCTAAGGTGCTGTTTAATTGTGGTGTGGATGTTCAGACTTGTGCTACAGCCTGAGCTCTGGGATCCTCCCAATTTGCAGGGTCCTAGAGCCTGGTCTACAGCCCAAGCCTGAATGTCTGAGTCAGCTGGCACATTCCAGCCTGAGGTTTTTAATTGCACTTTAGACATACCCTAAGATGAGGGTACAAAGGTCCTTCACAAAGAGAGGAGATGATAAAGAAAAATAACTGAATTTGAAGTTTTCTCAGAAGCAAAAATAAAGGAAGCTTATTTATGTAATAGGGAAAATTCCTTATCAAACAGCAGGAAACACAGAAAGGGAGAAGGAAAAGAAAAACATAACAGCTGTTGCTTGCTTGCCTACTTTGGCTGACTTTTTAGCAAGCTTGCTTTCAACATTAATCCAGTTTGGGATATATACCGTAAACCCTTCCATCTAACTCACACTGTAAAGACCTAATCTCGCACTCCTTAAATAGGTGTTGCAAAGTGAGCTTGGCTAATTGACTCTTTTATTCCCACTGACTTCAGTGAGGTTTACCTACATAAATAGTACAGGATCAGATCCAAAGAGACAATGAGAAATTCAAAGACTCCATCCAAGTATGTACCACTTCAGCAAGAGAACATATTTAGCTCCTCATCTATTCAATTTCTAAACTGTGGTTGACCTCCACCTTAGTACGTTGTGGTTAGCATGTAAGTAATTGTTAATCAAATAGTTTAAGCCAATCTTGTGAATCTTCAATTTAACTGAATTAGGTCTGCTGGGGAACTGATAAAATAAATCCATGCTATGTCATCCATTCCAGTCACTGACCCATGCATTACTCTCTCTCTCGTCACTGACCCTTGCTAATGAGGCAAATATAATCGCAGGCAGTGTGTCTGCAGCTCTGTGTGGTGGTCCACAACAGGACATTACTGCACTTTGGAATGTAATGGGCTACTGAGTCATTAGAATGTTATGAATGTTAATAGCTCAGTTTCAAGGCTTGATCAGCACAACACAGTATTTTCTTGGTATCTGCTATGGCACGCAACCCCCCGTAAGATGCCAAACATGTTTCCTTGACTGGATTGTATGTGTCTAGAACCTTATATGACTAGAGCCTATTATTTATTTACAGTATTTATCAACATAGAAACAGCCTGTAGTAATGAGTATGCCATGACTAGGTTAGCTTTATTGCATAGTGTGAGAACTACTTCAGAACATTTAATTCATAAAACTACTTCTGAAGGAAATATTACATTTTTACATCACCTGTTGCTGGTAGCATAACAATGAAATTATGACATACAGTTTCAAAATTATATGGATGTGCCATATCTTATAAATTCTCTGGGTTGTCTGCATAAAATATGGAAGCATCCAAATGTAAATTAAGGTGGGGTTTCCCTCCCAGTAGTTGAAATAATAGAAATAAAATAGTATACATTTCTTCATTGGAAGAACATCAACCTTCAGAAGATACTCCACTTACCTTGTCATTATGAATGACGTTCTAGGAAACAACATCTCAGTAGTGAAGCTTCTTGGAATGACATCACAGCACTGCCAAATTTGTTGTCACTTTCTTAGAGTACATCATAATGATATGCAAAAACTGGCCACTTCCCAGTCTTCACTTATTATTGGGGGAATCCACTACCAAGAGGATTAAGGTTATATGTAAATTACTAGTTTTTAGATTATCAATCATCTCCTAATTTTAGATCCCTGTATTAATAAACATGATTGCTTTCCTATATCATCATGACATGTCATCTGCAGTAACTAGACCTCTTAGGCCAAAATTTTCAAATTTGGATGGCTACATTCAGGTATCCAGTCTGTATATAGGAAGCTAAATATAAGTGACCTGACTTTTCAATCAGTCTCTCTAAAAATCAGACCACGTTTACTTAGCTGCCTATGCACCCAAGTTTGAAAATTTTGGACATAGTTTGCATAGCAGAACTCCTTAGTTAGGAAAGCAGCTCTTTAACTTTTTCATAGATTCATAGATTCATAGATTCTAGGACTGGAAGGGACCT
>NW_020664447.1:44314367-44524078 GCF_002925995.2 Terrapene triunguis
ACTCTCCTCAGTTGTTTTTCCCCAAATAGTTTCATGGCAAATAGTTTCATCAAATAGTTTCATGGCAAAACTGAGTGCTTGGCCCTGGCAGTATTTGATGGCAGACTTTGCACGGAAAGCTCATTTTTTTCAGGAAATGTTCATTATTAAATAGGTGGCACCCTTCCCTCTGAGTCAGTAAGCAATGCCTAGTTATGGGCTAGGGACCACTGTGCTGCTGAAAGTGCTTTTATATTATATAAAATTGAGGGTACATCTACACTTGGAGCTGGGGGTGTGATTACCAGATTGAGTAGACATACTCATACCAGCTGTCATCAAGCCAGCGTTATCGAGCAGCAACACAAGATGGTAGAATAGGTTAGCCTTCCTGAGTATGTATCTGTCCAAGACCCTAGCTCATCCCACAGTTCGTGCTGCTATGGCTATATTTTATTTTTAGTGCACTGGGGGATGGGAGCTAACGTCTGTCTACTCAAGCTGCGGGTGTGATTCCCAGCTCAAAGTGAAAATGTACTCATTGATCATGACTGCTTGTATCATGGCAGAGCTCATGGCATTTTCCACAAGGTAGGGGTGTCAGCCATGATGTATACTCAATTTGCACATGTATACCGCATGCGTCTGACGAAGTGGGTATTCACCCACGAAAGCTTATGCTCCAATACATCTGTTAGTCTATAAGGTGCCACAGGACTCTTTGTCACCTTTTACAGATCCAGACTAACATGGCTACCCCTCTGATACTTGACTCAAATTCTAGTTTGGGTAATGATACTCTATTTAAAATTTCTGTTGTACTTGGATAGGGTATTCTCCTTCACTTTACCCTAAATTGTTCTGTAATATGGCTGTGTTCTGAAAAGAACTTCTATGTTCCACCTTAAGGAGGCTGCATTTCAACAGTAAAGGATGTGATGCTTATATGCATACTTGTAAAGGGCTTTATCTTTCTGTATGAACGACATTTTTAAATGTATGATATTATTACTGATTTGATTATTAAGATATTACATCTGTTTGCATTATAACAAATTAAATTCCCGAGTAAATAAAATTCCTGTTTGATATATGTCTGTACTAGAAGTAATTGATAATTCAGGTAGCAGGAATGTGCACAGTCCTGCACTGTGTGTTAGGAAATGGCTTGCCACAGTCATAAAAATAATTAGAGAGACAAGGTAGGTGAGGGGGGAGGGATAGCTCAGTGGTTTGAGCATTGGCCTGCTAAACCCAGGGTTGTGAGCTCAATCCTTGAGGGGTCCACTTAGGGATCTGGGGCAAAATCAGTACGTGGTCCTCCTAGTGAAGGCAGGAGGCTGGACTCAACTCGATGACCTTTGAGGGTCCCTTCCAGTTCTACGAGATAGGTATATCTCCATATATTTATTTATTTTATTTTATTTGATCAACTTCTGTTGCTGAGAGCGTCAAGCTTTCGATCTTGCACAGAAGAGCTATGTGTAAGCTCAAAAGCTTGTCTCTCTCACCAACTGAAGCTGGTCCAATAAAATATATTACCTCACCCACCCGGTCTTTCTAATATCCTGGGACCAACATGGCTACAGGAACATGGCATATAAAACTAATTGTATGATGTTTTCCTTTTGTATGGAGAAAATCTATTGTACCAAACATTTTACAAATTGCTGTTGTAACAGTATGTTTAACCCTTTTCTCAGATCTGAGATCTGTTGTTTCAGGTACTGCTCATTCTGAAACACATCTGTTGTGGGATGAAACTGTTCTAAGCCATTTTAAAAATTAATTAGGCAACTTGAAAAATAATTCAATTTTATTGAGAATTTAATTCTCTATGGACCTTCAACAATTAAAAAAAAAGTTTGCAGAGACACTTCATGGAAAAGCTCTGAAACACACATGAAGCATAGTTATCCCCAAATCCTTTTTCTGGTCAGCCCAAGTGTGGTTGGGTGCTGAGTATCTATGAGGACAGGGGAAGGTAATTTTTCTTCCAGGTGGCACAGTTTGCAGTAAGATCTGTGATCCTCTTCATCAAGGAGCAGTGGCTAGTGGATTTATTCACCTCCCTTGACCCGTGCCAGTGTGAGAGACCACAGGGAAACCCAGTGGAGCTGGGGTCCATGACATCCAATACTAGGTGCTCACCACTATGTTATCTCCTAAAATCCCAAAAGCCTCCACCAACTCCTCCCTTATCCTTGCATATACATGCAGTAAAATCTCCCTGATTCTGCCGGATCTGGTAACTGCTGAACCCACAAAGGGAAGCAACATGTGCCCCTTAATGTTGAGTCATAATTTTAGTTATTATGTGATTGGACAACAAAATGGCAAATGAAATTTAATGTGGATAAATGTAAAGTAATGCTCATTGGAAAAAATAACCCCAACTATACATACAATATGATGGGTGCTAATTTAGCTACAACTAATCAGGAAAGAGATCTTGGAGACGGAGTCATCGTGGATAGTTCTCTGAAGACGTCCACACAGTGTGCAGCGGCAGTCAAAAACAGGATGTTAGGAATCATTAAAAAAGGGATAGAGAATAAGACGGAGAATATCTTATTGCCCTTATATAAATCCATGGTACACCCACATGCTCAAATAAATTTGTTAGTTTCTAAGGTGCCACAAGTACTCCTGTTCATCTTGAATACTGTGTACAGATGTGGTCTCCTCATCTCAAAAAAGATATACTGGCATTAGAAAAGGTTCAGAGAAGGGCAACTAAAATGATTAGGGGTTTGGAATGGGTCCCATATGAGGAGAGATTAAAGAGGCTAGGACTTTTCAGCTTGGAAAGGAGGAGTCTAAAGGGAGATATGATAGAGGTATATAAAATCATGAGTGGTGTGGAGAAAGTGAATAAGGAAAAGTTATTTACTTGTTCCCATAATATAAGAACTAGGGGCCACCAAATGAAATTAATGGGCAGCAGGTTTAAAACAAATAAAAGGAAGTTCTTTTTTACACAGTGCACAGTCAACCTGTGGAACTCCTTGCCTGAGGAGATTATGAAGGCTAGGACTATAACAGGGTTTAAAAGAGAACTAGATAAATTCATGGAGGTTAAGTCCATTAATGGCTATTAGCCAGGATGGGTAAGGAATGGTGAACCTAGCCTCTGTTTGTCAGAGGGTAGAGATGGATGGCAGGAGAGAGATCACTTGATCATTACCTGTTAGATTCACTCCCTCTGGGACACCTGGCATTGGTCACTGTCAGTAGACAGGATACTGGGCTGGATGGACCTTTGGTCTGACCCAGTATGGCCATTCTTATGTTCTTATGTTCTTAGTATTTAAAAATAAAAGTAAATCAATTATAGTGTTATGCTGTAAGTAAATGAGAATCATTACGGGCTTTGCAATGTGACTTCCCCTCCCAACTTCTTAAAAAAAATGTCCTTAATGAAATAATATACCAAGGAATGTATTGTATGCCGTGTTAAAAATGCATTCTGAAGTCTCGATCCAACTGAAATTTATCTGACCATGGTTTCTAGGCCCTTGTTGAATTTCTTTTTGGTTTTCTATTTGACCTTAGTTCACTTGTTCTTCATTTGAAGCTATGGCAGTGTCTTTCCACATTCTTTCATCTTTCAGTTTCCTGGAAACCATTGAGCTTAGCTTTGTTTAGTCAACTGCATTGTCGTTACTGCTTCAAAAATGTTCAGCTTCCGAAGACTTGTTGCTGAGCATTGATAAAAAGAATGTTGTATACAAAGGATAACAAATCTAGTGGGGTTTTTTTTGGGTTTTTTTTTACATTTTGAAATATGGCTTCCATTAGTTACCTGTTTGTGATAAGTGAGAACCCTACTCAGAAAATATGGGGTTTCTGCAGTGTCGAAGATGATTGATTTTGATCCTACGTCTAGGCAAGCTATTAACAGGAAACTCCTCTGGGCCCCATATTTTCTTTTCTGTGAAGCTACAAAAATAATCTTGATTCCCAGTGCTTTACTGTAAGTCCACACTGGCCTTATGTACTTGTAATTGTTTTGGTATTTTCAAAGTAAATGAGAATAACAGGTGGGTATGTGGTGACATATTACCTTAATTGGGACCCCATTCGCTTATTTTTAAATAGTTTAGTTTCTCTTTATTTCAGCTTCACAGTACTTAGTACCAGTAAACTACTCATATCCTTTTCCATTAGTTATATCTGCCATACCCATTTTTCTTGAGCACAAGCCAAACACAGTTTTGTTTAATTTGAGAACCAGTGTCATCAGGGATGTCTGCACAGCTGTGGAAAGAGTTTGTTAATTAACATTCTGACCAGGCAGGTGGTTCAACAGCTGAGCATAAAATGTGGTTGTAAATTCTTAACAGTGATTCTAGTATTATGTGTTTACCTTTTGTATCCTATCCTGTATAAAAACTTAAATCTTAAGGTGGGAAAATATATAAATAATATCAAAATAATTTTCAGAGTATCATGAGGAAGTCAGCATTTTAGAATAGGGAGGGCAGAGAAAAAATTAAATGGATATATGAAAGTTAGAAAATGTTAGCACACATTGGTGTCTTCAGAAAATATTGGCAGGAAGTGTCTCTTTATACCCTTGATGGTATAGTAGCTAGTAATGATGTATAATACATGTCTGTGAGAAAGTCACAGGGTAAAATTTATTTTAGTTCCGAGGAGCTGGACAAAGCCTCACGCACCATTTAAACCCTATGTTAGGACCTTAGGTGAGGCTAAAGTAGTGCATATGATCTTGTCCAAGCCCTGTGCACTGGCATTAATTTAACTTGGTGGGCCCAATCCAGCAGTCTCTATGTAAGCAAAACTCGAGCTGAAGTCAATAGGAGTGCAGTACTAAGTCCAAACAAACAAACAAACAAACAAACAAAACAGCAACAACCCCCCTCCCCCCAACTCTCCCAATCCCCAAAACATTAGGAAAGCAATTATATTTCTTCTTCAAGGAGTGTCCCTGTGGGTGCTCCATTTTAGGTGTCTTGGCGCCCTGCGCTTATAATCAGAGATTTGTAGTAGTGCCCTGGTTGGCCACACACACACGGCAGCCATCTTGTGCCACTCTGAGCGGCTACCTAGCATGCACAGCCAACCGACCCCCGGTCCCTTCTCTACCGCCCTTGGCTTGAGTCGGCGCGACAGCAGTGCCCCTTCAACTCCATAGAACGTTTATATTTCTTCCTTTTTCTTTTATCCCCTCTAATCTAGTTAACTTCGGTTACCATTACTTTTAATTTTTTCCATATTTAAAAAAATATTTTAGGGTAGCTTTTCTCCTCCCACCCTGGTGGCCCTCCACCACCACCAACTTCTTGGACATGGGCTGCTCCGTTTCTCTCCAGAGCTGGACCTTCCACAGGCATGCCTGGTTCCCTTGGATTTAAATGCTGCCTGACTTGCAGGTTATCGATACCTGTTTCAGACGGCCATGCTCAGTGCGTCCACTGTCTCGGAGAGACCCATGTTCCTCAGAAGTGTCCCTCATTGTAAAAAACTGACTGCCAGGCCACTAAATGCCAGGGACCTCCAACTTAAATTACCCATGATGGAGAAATCCCTCAGGCCAGCCTCCGACCCAGAGTCCAGGATGCCGCCTGGCCAACGGTTGCCAGCACCAGCATCAGACAAGGGCTCCACTACCAAGACCGCTTCTAAGGACTCTGTCCCTAAAAAGGTTTCAGAGTAGCAGCCGTGTTAGTCTGTATCCGCAAAAAGAACAGGAGTACTTGTGGCACCTTAGAGACTAACAAATTTATTAGAGCATAAGCTTTCGTGGGCTACAACCCAAGAAGTGGGTTGTAGCCCACGAAAGCTTATGCTCTAATAAATTTGTTAGTCTCTAAGGTGCCACAAGTACTCCTGTTCTTTTTGTCCCTAAAAAGGCGACCAAACACCGGTCTCAGTCATCGCCACAGCGAGATTCGCCTAAAAAGAAACAATCTCCTGACAAAAAATCTGCCCCGGTACCGACAGCACTGAGAGCCTCGGACCAAGAGGCACTGGGAACATCCGCTATCGAGACTTCCTGAGGAGCCAAGGACCCTGGCTGTATTTTAAAGAATCCTTATTGAGGTTGCAGGAAAAAAAATCCCGATGTGTAGAAAGAACAGTAAATATGGCAGGCGACCAGCTTGGCTTAACAGTGAAATCCTTGCTGATCTTAAATGCAAAAAAGAAGCTTACAAGAAGTGGAAGATTGGACAAATGACCAAGGAGGAGTATAAAAATATTGCTCAGGCATGCAGGAGTGAAATCAGGAAGGCCAAATCACACTTGGAGTTGCAGCTAGCAAGAGATGTTAGGAGTAACAAGAAGGGTTTCTTCAGGTATGTTAGCAACAAGAAGAAAGTCAAGGAAAGTGTGGGCCCCTTACTGAATGAGGGAGGCAACCCTAGTGACAGAGGATGTGGAAAAAGCTAACGTACTCAATGATTTTTTTGCCTGTGTCTTCACAAACAAGGTCAGCTCCCAGACTGCTGCACTGGGCAGCACAGTATGGGGAGAAGGTGACCAGCCCTCTGTGGAGAAAGAAGTGGTTCGGGACTATTTAGAAAAACTGTATGAGCACAAGTCCATGGGGCCGGATGCGCTGCATCCGAGGGTGCTAAAGGAGTTGGCGGATGTGATTGCAGAGCCATTGGCCATTATCTTTGAAAACTCATGGTGATCGGGGGAGGTCCCGGACGACTGGAAAAAGGCTAATGTAGTGCCCATCTTTAAAAAAGGGAAGAAGGAGGATCCGGGGAACTACAGGCTGGTCAGCCTCACCTCAGTCCCTGGAAAAATCATGGAGCAGGTCCTCAAGGAATCAATTCTGAAGCACTTAGAGGAGAGGAAAGTGATCAGGAACAGTCAGCATGGATTCACCAAGGGCAAGTCATGCCTGACTAACCTAATTGCCTTCTATGAGGAGATAACTGGGTCTGTGGATGAGGGGAAAGCAGTGGATGTGTTATTCCTTGACTTTAGCAAAGCTTTTGATACAGTCTCCCACAGTATTCTTGCCAGCAAGTTAAAGAAGTATGGGCTGGATGAATGGACTATAAGGTGGATAGAAAGCTGGCTAGATCGTCGGGCTCAATGGGTAGTGATCAACGGCTCCATGTCTAGTTGGCAGCCGGTTTCAAGCGGAGTGCCCCAAGGGTCGGTCCTGGGGCCGGTTTTGTTCAATATCTTCATTAATGATCTGGAGGATGGCGTGGACTGCACTCTCAGCAAGTTTGCAGATGACACTAAACTGGGAGGAGTGGTAGATACGCTGGAGGGTAGGGATAGGATACAGAGGGACCTAAACAAATTAGAGAATTGGGCCAAAAGAAACCTGATGAGGTTCAACAAGGACAAGTGCAGAGTCCTGCACTTAGGATGGAAGAATCCCATTCACTGTTACAGACTAGGGACCGAGTGGCTAGGCAGCATTTCTGCAGAAAAGGACCTACGGGTTACAATGGATGAGAAGCTGGATATGAGTCAGCAGTGTGCCCTTGTTGCCAAGAAGGCTAACGGCATTTGGGGCTGTATAAGTAGGGGCATTGCCAGCAGATCGAGGGATGTGATCATTCCCCTCTATTTGGCATTGGTGAGGCCTCATCTGGAGTACTGTGTCCAGTTTTGGGCCCCACACTACAAGAAGGATGTGGAAAAATTGGAAAGAGTCCAGCGGAGGGCAACAAAAATGATTAGGGGTCTGGAGCACATGACTTATGAGGAGAGGCTGAGGGAACTGGGATTGTTTAGTCTGCAGAAGAGAAGAATGAGGAGGGATTTGATAGCTGCTTTCAACTACCTGAAAGGGGGTTCCAAAGAGGATGGATCTAGACTGTTCTCAGTGGTAGCAGATGACAGAACAAGGAGTAATGGTCTCAAGTTGCAGTGGGGGAGGTTTAGGTTGGATATTAGGAAAAACTTTTTCACTAGAAGGGTGGTGAAGCACTGGAATGGGTTACCTAGGGAGGTGGTGGAATCTCCTTCCTTAGAGGTTTTTAAGGTCAGGCTTGACAAAGCCCTGGCTGGGATGATTTAGTTGGGAATTGGTCCTGCTTTGAGCAGGGGGTTGGACTAGATGACCTCCTGAGGTCCCTTCCAACCCTGATATTCTATGATTCTATGACCCGGTATGGGCAGGCTCTCAGTATGGTGCGCGATCTAAAGCCAAGCTCCCTAGCTCAGCATCGACCGTGCCGAAGACCATCCTGGCACTGACTGCTGTAATGGCGCCACCTGCTGCACATATACAGCTCAGCAAGACCTCGGCACCAACAGTTCTGACCCTCTCCTCTCAGACTGCGCTGCCATCCCCGGCACCAAGCTTCACGGTACCAGAACTTTTCACTAGACAGGCAGACCTGACAGTTTCTTCTACACCAGACATCCCCCTATTTGGTACTGACGATACCCCAGCAAGGCCTGAACCAAGCCAGATCATCATCCCAGGGGCTTCAGCATCACCTCCCTCCACTGATGACGATAAGGATGATCCAGGACTGTACACCCCTTGCTACTCCTCTCCTAAATCTGGATCCTCACGTAACCAGCCACTGGTAGACATGCAAGCTTGGCAGCCCCAATCCTGGCTGCCACCTCCTATGGCCCTCCCACCCAATTGGCCATATTGGGACCCATGGACCATTTATAGGGCCCAGAAAATTAGACCGCCTAACCCACCGGTCTCCAGAACACCCTGCCATCCCTCACCAATGGACGCAGCGCCTTCAGAGGCCCAGGATGAGGAGACTGAAGAGCAGCAGGACGCACCTGAAGGGGACACCTTGCCACCTCCGCATATATCATCTTCATCTCCAGATGAAACGATCATGTCACCACCTCCCACATCAGGGGATGACTTCAAATCCTTTCAGGACCTTTTCAAGAGGGTGGTGGACTCCCTCAACATCTCCTTGTCTGAGCTCCCTGAGACTCAACATAAGCTCACTGACATTCTCCAGTGGCAAAAATAGCACTGATGATTAATGCTGCCAAAATGGATCCTGCCAAAATCATTTGGCAAACTCTAGCTATGGCCCCTCCTTCATGCAAAAGGTTGGATAAAAAATATTGCATGCCGGCAAAAGGGGCTGAATTTCTCTTTAGCCACCCCACTCCTAATTCACTGGTCATGGAGACAGTAAATCAGAGAGGCAAACAGTAACAGTCCAGATCCACCCCTTATGACAAGGACTGGAAGAGGCTAGACCTCTTTGGGCACAAAGCTTATTCTTCTACCACCTTGCAATTCCGCATCACAAATTACTCTGCATTGCTCGCAAAATACACTCACAACCTGTTTTCTACAATGTCATCTTTTATTGAACATCTCCCAGAGGACAAGAGAGAAGCGTGTAAGTCCAACATCTCCAAAGACTCTCTCATTGCAAAGATGACCCTCCAAACCTCCCTCGATTCTGCGGACACAGCAGCACACTCCATCGTGACCTCCGTTGTCATGCGTCGGGCATCATGGTTACATCTCTCTGGGTTCCCGAGGGAGGTGCTGTGGAAGACCTACCCTTTGAGGGTCAGAAACTGTTCACAGAATCCACAGATGCATCCTTACATACTTTAAAGGACTCTCAGGCCACCTTAAAGACTCTGGGCATCTATGTCCCTGGAATCAAGAAAAAGCAAGGCAGGGTTTACAGCCAAAAATTCTGGGCTGCACCATGCTCCCAGCCTGAAAGACACTATACGGAATGCCTCAAACAGAGGCAGATGGGACAAAGACAGAATCAAGATCAGCCTTCCACGTCCCAGCCTTCCACCTCCAGGCAATCGTTTTGAAGATCTGGTTGAGAGCCTGAGACCTCTCTACTCTCTATAGAACTTAACCCCACCTTAACAACATTCGGGACTGCCTGTCACCATATTACCCAGTCTGGAACAAGATCACTACAGACGGATAGGTCTGGAAATTATTCAGCAGGGTTACTCCATCCCATTTATTTCTATCCCACCTACCCACCCCCTTTGCCATCCCTCTTCAGGGACCTCTCTCATGAGCCCCTATTACAACAGGAAATAAACCACCTCCTGTAATTAGGGGCCATGGAACCAGTGCCACCTCAACAGAGGGGAAGAGGATTTTATTCCCATTATTTCCTCACTCAGAAAAAGAACGGCAGATGGAGACCCGTTCTGGATCTATGCAAACTCAACAAGTTTGTGAGAACACAGTGATTCAAAATGGTGACCCTATCAACAATAATTCTGGCATTGGAGAAAGGTGATTGGTTCTCATCTCTCAACCTACAAGACGCTTACTTTCATGACACCATTCACCCAGCGCACAGAAGATTCTTGCGCTTCACCCTAGGACATCAACATTACCAATACAAAGTGCTAGCCTTTGGACTGTTAACCGCCCTAAGGGTCTTTTTCAAGGTCTTCTCTGTCACTGCAGCTCACCTTCACAGACTAGGTGTCATGATTTTTCCATACCTAGACGACTGCCTATTATGAACACCAACTCAGCTGGCAGCACTAGAGGCCACACAAACCACAATGGCCCTCTTTATGAACTTCGGACTCCAAATAAATCTTCAGAAGTTCACTTTGGTCCCTGTCCAACAATTAGAATTTATAGGAGCCTATCTCGACTGCCTCCCTCAACAGTGCTTCCTCAACTTAACCACTCTGATTGCTATGGTCACACAGCCCACAAACGTCCGCCAGGATGTGCTTACAACTTTTGGGGCACATGGCTGCTACAACTTTTGTTGTCAAATATGCCAGACTGCATATGAGATGCCTACAAGCCTGGCTTTGCACTTGCTACATACCACACAAGCACTCCCTCAACAGGCGGCTCACCATGCCCCGCAAAGTGAAGGATTCCCTCGAGTGGTGGACACTCCCACAAAACGTCTGCTCAGGTGTCTCATTCCAACAGAAAGCTCCTACAATAACGATCACCACGGATGCCTCCCTCATGGGAGGGGGAGCTCACCTAGGTGACAACATGATCCAGGGTCGTTGGTCAGCAGCGGAAGCCAACTTGCATATAAACATACTAGAACTAAGAGCAGTCAGAAACGCAGGCAAGCATTTCCTTCCTCTAATCCACAACACTACTATCAAAGTCCTTATGGACAACATAGCATGCACATTCTACATAAACCGCCAAGGGGGAGCCTGATCAAACCCTCTGTGCATGGAGGCAATACACCTCTGGAATTGGTGCATCTCCCACAACGTAGATATCTCAGCATCCTAACTGCTGGGACACCAGAACACCACGGCAGACCAATTGAGCAGAGACTTCTCACAAACCTACGAGTGGGAGATGGACTATGTAACCCTCACCGCTATCTTCAGCCTATGGGGGGTTCCCCGTTATAGACCTACTTGCCAGAGGTCACAACACAAAGTGCCCTCAATACTGCTCCCAAGTAGAACTGCGACGCCACTCCCTGCGTGATGCCTGCCTCATGAAATAGGAGGCGCCCCATTATATGTGGTCCCTCTGATTCCACTTCTGAGTCGGGTTATACACAAGATCAGGCAAGACAAGTCCAGGGTCATTCTCATTGCCCCTACATGGGCCAGACAAACATGGTTCCCATGCCTGAGAGAGATGGCAGTGAAACCACCTCGAACCCTCCCTTTAATACCTCACCTCCTGACACAGGACTCAGGATGCGTCAGTCATCCCCAACCTAGCTTTTCTCCATCTCAAGGCCTGGCTTCTCCATGGCTGACGGGTATTGACAAAGACTATTCCGATGAAGTTAAAAACATACTCTTGAACAGCCGCAGACTAAGCACATGGGAAACATATACACAGAAGTGGACACAATTTCACACCTGGGGCAAGACTAACCATATTTCTTTGTGCTCTGCCCCCCTACCCAGGGTCCTGGAATATATACTGAGTCTTAAAAAATCAGAGCTATCCAATAGCTCCATCAGAGTACACCTCGCTGCAATCACCTTGTTCTGTTATAACATGGATGGAGCCACTGTCTTTGCTCATCCAGCGACTAAGTGTTTTCTAAAAGGCATGATGAATACCTACCCAACGCTAAAAGACCCTACACCCATGTGGGATCTTAACTTTGTCCACCGTAGCCTCATGGCGAAACCATTTGAACCCTTAGCGACTTGTTTGTTGCTACATCTATCAATAAAAGTGGCCTTCCTGATCGCCATCACATCAGCAAGAAGGGTAGGAGAGCTAGGTGCCTTTATGGTATATCCACCTACCACATTCTGTAAAGACAAAGTGGTCCTACAACCGCACCCCAAATTCATACCCAAGGTAGCCTCGTCCTTTCATCTAAATCGACAGATATACTTACCTGTGTTTTTCCCGAAACCACACGCCAACAACAGGGAGGCTTCTCTTCACATGCTCAGCATCTGAAGACCGCTAACCTTTTACCTAGAAAGAACAAAACCATTTAGAAAATCGTTTTATCTCTTTCTCTCCACAACAGAACGATCAAAGGGTCAGACCATCTCTAAACAGAGACTATCTAAATGGATCTTGGGCTGTATCCATTTGTGTTACCAGCAGAAAAATCTCCCTGCTCCACCAGGAGTTTGCACACACTCCACTAGAGCATTCTCAACATCAACAGCATTTCTCAATGACATACCCATCACGGACACTTGCAAAGCTGCCACCTGGGCCTCTGCCCACACTTTTACTAAGCACTATGCTATCGAGCAACAATCAGCTGCAGATGCACAGTTTGGACTCTCAGTGCTAGCCACTGTCAATAAACCAACTCCGAAGCCCCATAGTCACCTAAAGTGGAGTACCCACAGGGACACTCCTCAAAGAAGAAGAGAAGGTTACTCACCCTGTGCAGTAACTGAGGTTCTTTGAGATGGTTGTCCCTGTGGGTGCTTCACTACCCCCCACTCCTCCCCTCTTCTTCGGAGTTTCACGCTGATCCTCTGGGGTACAGAAGGAACTGGGGTTGGTTGGCTGCATATGCTAAGTAACCGCTTGGAGTGGTGCGGCCAACCGGGGCACTGCTACTATAAATCTCCGATTATAAGTGCAGGGCGCCAAGACACCTAAAGTGGAGCACCCACAGGGACAACCATCTCAAAGAGCCCCACTTACTGCACAGGGTGAGCAACCTTCTCATATCTAGTTTTGTCAAACCTACAATATAGTTATCTGACTAGTGAGTTTGCACTCAGTTTCCTATACAGTTTTTTTTTCTGTCATCCTAACATATTAAGTAACATCTTGAAAATAGCCATAACATGTTTTCAGAACTCAATTGGATCTTACAGTGGTGGTCCCGTTAGAAATTTGAGTAACACAGAAGTAGGCTTGTCAATATACAATTTTTATTTCTGATAATTTTGACAGCTAATATCTGTTTATTTTAAGCATTTTTCTATTTTTATCAATTTAAATTTTCACTGTGGGAAATTATGGGAGGTCAGGTAATAATTATTTGACAGTAAATGTTGAGGTTAAAAAAGTTAGAGCTCTGTTATCACTAAAACACAAGTTGTCAACCTCATATATCAAAATATACAAAGTAAATAGCCTTAAATCAAACTCTAATAAGTTCTCTAGCAGCATTTTTCTTACTTTGTCTATCTGTAAATTTGGATTATTACTGATGGAAATAGTTTTTCAGTGGTTTGTGTATGTACAGTGAAATTGACATTTATCAATATTTACCAATACAAAAATCGAATCTCCCAAGCCTACACATAAGTAACAAATATTTAGACAAAAATTATGTATTAGTATACACACTATCCTCTAACATCTGGTTTTCTCATAAACGTGTTTATGCTTAAATGTACAATATTTATTTATCATAGTGATTTCCTATTAAATGCTTCACTGTATAAACTGAAAGGAAAAAAGCATACCACATGTCCTAATGAAGACAACTCTTATTCTGTGACTGTGTTGACCTCACTTCAGCAAAGCGCTATTAGCCAGCAGGTACTGAAGGTTTGATAAATAACATTTAATCATATTTTGCTTATGTAATTCTGCAATATGTGTTCTATTCATGTGGTTATACAGAACTATTTCAGAATGAAAAGTGGTAGCACTTTCCTCCTGGAAGTAATTATTAGTATGAAAACCAGATGTCCTGCACATAACACTTACTGTATAAACAAAAAATGATATAAGAAAGCACTGCCATAAACAATATGCAACAGAAAAACAAATTAACTGCTGTGCAGTTATTTTGCTCAGATGCTTGAAACAAAAAAATATTATAATGTTCTTAATATTTACAGTTTTTCACAGTAGTGAAAACGAAAAGAGGCAGATGAACACTTAGCAAGAACTCTCTTAATATGAATTCCTCCATTTGAAAATGTGATAATTACTTTCAAAACAAATAATTGTAAAAGTAAGAGATGCTTATTTATATGAACTATTAGTAATTTAACACATACAAATAATTTCCCGGAACACTTGAGACCAATTGAACTGAATACATTTATAGCAGTCAAGTAACATTGCAAACTTATATTTTACTTGGCATCCCAAGATCTCAAAGGACTTCACAACTATTAGTTAGGCCTTGATCCTGCATATAATAGCTATTGAATTAATTGGGACTCTGTGTGGGTACAGCAGTCTCTCCACACACTAGTAAGTAAAGGTTTGGCATCTTAAGCTTCACCACACTCCTGTGAAGCATGTATAGAATAGTATACAGATAGGAGGCACAGAGGTTAAGTGACTCATCAAAAATTGCACAGGGAGATTGGTACCAGAGTGGGATTAAAACTCAAGAGTCCCAGACTCCCACTTGTTTTTTCAGCTTTTTTCTTACTCTTTTCAACTTTTCCTACTTTTTACATCTTTTCCCTAGCATTTTCTCCATTTTTTACTTTTTTAAAATATAATTTTTTCTCACTTTTGAAAACACAGTGTCACAAAGCCATGACTACCTATGACTTCACATTTATCACTATGCTGTTACACCATGAATACCTGGGACTGCATGTCAGGAGAGAGAGATAATTCAGACACTGCTCCCAAAGTAGAGGTTGCTACTATTTGTGCTAAAGAAGAATCTGTTAAATTTTATTGGTATAGAGTCTACAAAACACCCTTGAGCAATTCTGATTCCACTAATTCCCCTCCAGCTCTCTTCCTTCTTCCCTGTCACAGATACAGAAGTGTCTCATTTGCTCTCCTTCTGTAGCCTCTCCACTTGTCCCATCCCATTCCTTCTCCTGATCTCCCTCATGCCCACTCTTCTATTTCCAGCTGGAATGCTCTTGTTTCTTTCTCAGAGGCATTTTGCTTTTGACTCTATAAACAGGATTAAAACTGATTTTGGAAAAGCTCTGGAAGCTTTCCCACATGAATCTAAAGAGTCTAATCACCCAACAGGTTTTTAGTTACACTGTATTGTACTCTATTAGAGATGTTCTTCCATAACTATTCGGCCTATTTGGTATTTCTGATACAGATGGTACTGAAAGAGACGTCCCTATTTGTGGATAATGTTAGGTTGATACTGGTCAGTTGAATAGACTATATATATGGGTCTTGTAATAGAAAAGATTGTCTTCCTCTCCAACCCTTTACACTCAGATATTATTCCGCCCTCTCAGCTGGTTGTATGTACTCAGGAGAGGAAAGCTTTGTTTGAACTGCTGTTTATAGAATTAGCTGGACACTTTTGGCTTCACACAAGTTAACGGTGTATTCCTCACCAAGACCCTCCTTTCTGGATGCAAAACCAGTTCAAGTAAATGGCTTTCCCTGGTGTAAACAGCAGTTCTGCTAATGCTGTTCCCCCACCAGCATGCAAACAGCAGTTCAAATAAAAAAAAATCCATACAAACAATTTTACTAGTCCAGGACTCTGTGCTCCAATTCACAGCCCATCTCTTTTCTAAGCTCAAGTCTATCTCCATTATTCTTCTCTGGGCCACTTCCTTTTCTGCTGTACAAGGCAGTTGGCCTTGACTGTTTGATGGGATCCAGCTCTCTTGATCTTTTAGCCGCATAACTTTTTCCTGCCTGTACTTCTACAGGTCAGCCCAGATGCCAGAGGCGTTTTGCAGTTTACTTTTCTCTTATCCCCTGTGTGAATGAGATTAACCCTTAGAAGCAGGTTTCCAATGTAAATACTCATGCTTAAGTTCAGAATTTGCTTTCTGCAGATAGTCTCTCATATTCACTTAAAATTCATTGTTTCTTGTGAATGTTTTTGCCAATAAACTCAATTGCTGGATTGTTCTCAGAAAGCAACCCAAAAGGGGTGCAAACACAGACAAAGCAACATTGAATTTTATTTTGAGTGAATATTCCTGGAAATATTTGTTGAGATATTCACTCAGCTGTCATACAAAGTTGTCTGTCCTTGTGTCTCACAGCTTAAATAAATAATGGTATATGCCTAATGTCCTGCAGGTAACTTGCTAAAAAACATGGATTGGTAGGAGGTAGATAAGGAACAGAGCTGTTAGGTCACCTGGTTTCTCCCGCTGTCAGTGCAAGATTATTCCCTACATTGTATTTTTAAATGCTTTGGCCTGTATTGGTTTGTGCATATACAGAGGACATGGGACTTCTGCAATTTCCCTTGGAATATTATTTCAAAATCCGATAAATCACTCTGTTGGGAAGAGTTTCTATTGCCCAGGATACAGTTTTCTTTACATAAAGTAGGACTCATGGAATGTAATTAACTCCTTAAACAATTCCTTTCTGTCCTTGATATAGTCTCCCTTTAAATATATATAGATGATTATCTATTTTTCCCCTCCCTCCCTCCCTGTTTTACTATGTCTAACGATACAAGACTAAGAGGACACCGATGATATTTAACAGCAAATTGAAAAAGGAAAAACTTTTTATGTAATGCATAATTATCTTGTGGACCTCACTACTACAAGATATTGAGGCAGAGAGTTTAGGATTCAAATAAAGGAATAAACTTTTATATTAATAATAATCATAATTTGCAATTGCCCTAGGTAGTTGGTCTTGGTACTCAGGCAGGTTGGTGTAAGGAAGGTAGGAAGGATTCGCCTGTTGCTAGTTTACCTTTCCCTACAGCTGTATTTGTATAAAGTCCACACTACATTTATAACTTATTTACCTTCCTCTGTACTCATCTTTTCCAGTCAGCCAAACATCCCTCTTTGATAGGTATTTCTTTCATAGAGTCATAGATTCCAAGGCCAGAAGGGACCATTGTGATCATCTAGTCTGACCTTCTGTATAGCACATGCCATTGAACATCCCCAAAATAATTCCTAGAGCATATCTTTCGAAGAACATCCATTCTTGATTTAAAAATTCAGTGATGAGGAATCCATCACCACTTTGGTAAATTGTTCCAATTGTTAGTTACTCTCACTGTTATAAAGTTACATCTTATTTCCAGTCTTAATTTGTCTAGCTTCAACTTTCAACTATTGGATCGTGTTATATCTTTCTCCGCTAGATATTTGTTCCCCATGTAGATACTTATAGACTGCAATCTAGTCATCCCTTAATCTTCTCTTTGTTCTTTTTACTCTTTATAATAATAAGAACGTTTCCGTATGTTTAGTTCCAGATTCTTGGCATTGGAGTTAGGAGTTTTATATGCCAAGTACTAATACAAATGCATTAGAATTTAGCATTGGAAGTTCCGGACTGATGATCCCAAGTGGATAATTGGTGGCAATTATGCAGATTTAGATTTAGGGAAATTCAACAGAAATTGTTTTATGCTGATAAAATTTCAATCCAAAACAACTTGACATTTGTTTAATATGATATGGCTCAGGAACTGACATTTTCCCCCACATGACAGATGGTTGATAAAGGATGTTCTTTTAAGTGAGTAAACTCATATATATCTTGCTTGATTTCTTGCCAGACATTCATATCATTTAGCTACAGAGAATAAAGTGAATGAGCAAATCTTTTAATTAACCCATGATTATGCATCATGCCCCGTTTATTAAATCGATCGAATGGGGACAAAAGCCAGTTGTTTCTAATAATTTTCTACTGCTATTGTGGTTTGTATACTCCAATATTCTGGAGGTCAGATGGAGTTACCAGACCATAAAATCCAGCCAGCAAGAGAGCTGGCACTAAGAGAGCTCAAGGATTTATTAAGTGATGTGAAACTCTATTGTTTTGTGCATGTGTTACATAATTGCTGTCAATGCAAAGCTGTTAAAATTCCCTGCTAGTAATAACAGGCACACCATTTTATGGCTTCAAGAGGAGATAAAAGAAGTTTCTTAGTCAGCACTTCAACAATATCACAGCACATGTCAGTTTTATTATTGTGGGGCCTTCAGTTTTGGCAGATGCTCTCCATTCTGGCTATGGTGCTGTAATTACCATATAAATTAAGCAGTGAAATAAACTGAGTGCAGCCTTATCCCTTCTTCCTGTAACCAGGTTGCAAGTACTGCACTGTGAAACAGGCATAATTCAGGCTGATTATGTTTAGAAGGCCACATTTTGAAATGCTGGGCCTTTATCTCTATTCAAATCGATTAAAAGTAAATTGAAGCTGTTTAGTTGCTGTGCAAACAGAAGGATCATTCTTTCTGCACAAGGTACTCTCCATAATAGCATTCCAGGAATTAGTTTAATCCATGCAGGGTTGATTCATAGCCACTCATTATATTTCAGCATAAATTCTAATGCTTCAAATTATGTGTGTCCTCACTTTAATGAGTTGTAACTAGTCCTTAAATTGGGAGCTTTGCACTTTCCTTTTATATAGTAACAGGCTTTACTCTGAGAGATGATGGGATTAAACTACAATAGAAAGTCTAGGGCACCGAACTGAAATGGATGATGGATGTATTTCTTTTTGTTGTGCATTTTTTTTTACACAATTTGATTCTGATCTTTTCAGCAGATTTGGTAAATTTAAATAAAGTCAGGAACCCAGAAGACTATAAATGCCTTTTTAGTTTAGATGATTATGATAAAGTAGACATTCCTATGCAAATTATAAATATACATGGAAGTAAAGAGTGGCATAAGGCAATTTAAGAATGGCACGTATTTATCCCCAAGTTGATGATTTCTAAAACCGTAAAAATGTTACTGAAAATAAGTGTGCAAAAGAAAAAAGTCATGTGCAACATATCAGTAGGCATAATATTTTATACTTGTATTGCATGTTTCATCCTATGATCTCAAAGCACTTTACAGAGGTAGGTATATTATGGCTGGAGAAACCGAAGTACCAAAAAATTAAGTGACTTGCCCAATGTCACTTATTAAGTTAGTAGCAAAGCTGATAATATAACTTGGTTTTTTGCATATGTCTGACATGGAAATATCCTGAAAGCAGGCAGCACAGGCTGCCCTGTCTTGAACTGAATGGCCCTTGACATGGTCAGGGCAGCCAGATCAAAGTACACTGTGCAAATGTCCACATGAGCAAGATCACATAGCTAGTTGCCTTGTTTTAGAAGAGCCACAATGGTTCCTGGGATGATCATGTTGAATTTCCCTTTGTCCGTATACTGATTCAGGTCTCCGAGATTCAGGATGGACTGGCGCTTTTGTCTCTTTGATTATCAAGAAGTATCTTCAGTAAAACCTTTCTGCTGTTGCTTGATGGTTTTCTTTAGCAGAAGAGATTGGATTTTTATTCAGTTTCTCTTTCTGAGAAGCAGGCTTCCCAGCACATTTTCCAGGGGGATGGCAGTCTGATGGATAAAATATAAAACAGAAGCTGTAACTACTTATGGTCATTAAAGCTCTACATTACTCCTAACAAGAGTAGAGGTATTAACCCCAGTGTCCTGGACAAATTCCTGCATGGGTAATTATATTCTGCATACCTGAAATTCCCCCATAATTTTAATTAGTTGATTTGTTCTTTGCATCCTGTCATATGTTGCTTTTTTTTTTTAATGTTGTGCACTGCTAAGCAGTTGACTTGTTCTACTCAAGTAGTAAATGAAGTGATTCCTGTGTGGTTTTGTAAACCACTTCGGGATCCTTCAGGAACAAGGTGCTATATAGAGGTAAGCTATTATTTATATAAATTCTCAGGTTGGAAATTAAATCTGTTAGGGCACTCTTAAATTGCATGTGTGTCTTTACTTAACTGGTGTGGAACATGTTTTGATATGTTTAGTCTTGGAGAAGAGGGACCCAGTATCTAATAGCCTAATGTCTTCCATTTTTGAACATTTCCTCCCTCTCATCCCTGTTTTTATTTTTGCAACAATCTGTTGCCTGGAGAAGAGAGAACTTGACAGTTTGTCTAATCTTTAAATTAGGGTTCCTTCTGTATTTTAGTGTGTTCATATACATTGAATCATCCAGCCTGCTTGTTAGAATTGTTCTGAATCAAATTTTGCATTTATTTTAAGGACCCAAACTTGACACAGTTCTACAGCTAGTTCCAGTATGGGATGATCCCATACCCCATGCAGAAGTCAGTGGGTTCCATGTGGGTGCAGGCATATGTTGATGCAGAGCCATTTGAAGGATTGGGGCCTAAATTATCACTCAGTTTGGGAGATGGAGCCCTCCAGTTCATACTTAGTTTCATATCCATGGGGAGAATCCATTCAAATCCAGTTTTTGGACAGACTTGCATAAGAAGAATCTCTGTGCTTTGAGAACACAGCCCTTAAACAATGAAGAATGAACTCCCATTGTTGTGAATGGATATTAATAACGAAGTAATCTTAAAAATGTGGGAAGGAAGGATGGTGGTTAAGCATTAGAATAATATCTCAGTTAAAGTTTGACACTTCACTGAACCTAGTTCACATGCAAAAAAGTAAAAACTTAATCCCCAAACCACTGAGTATATTACCTCACCTGACCTTATATTTGGATGTTAGCCAGGTACAGAATGACTTAGTTAAATCTTGCTTGTACTTTCATGGTTGACCTCTCTGTAATCTCATATGGTGGAAAAAATTCCATGGGAAAATGAACCTTATGGAAAAAATTCCTTGTTTGATCAGTTTAGACAAATTTTGCGCTCACTTACATTTGTGCAACCCAATTTGTCCAGAAAATATAGCTGAGTTGTGGGATGACCCCACGTTACCACTTTTCCCTTTTTAATGTTATTAATTCACTAAACTGCCTGTCTGTCCTTCATCCAAGTGTATTGTATATCAAATGGGGGAATGAACTATTAGACTGATCATATCTTTAAATGGTCCCAGTGCCCTAGGGTGTTCCAGGACATTCCCATGTTTATGAAAATATTTTAATGGCTTCCCCAGGTAGCAGAATGGAATGTGTTAACAAGATAGTGGAATAAACTTAAGTAAAGCAAGATATGTCTACAACAGGAAATCTGGCCAGTGTTTTTCTCAGAGCCCTCTTTTCTGTTTCTGCTGATATTTGTGGTAGGATGGATAGGAGCATACCACTTCATTGCCCACCTTCCACTTCAGCTGGATCTTCTACTGAATTAATTACTGCATTTCTCACTTGGAGTCTTTTCGTTTGTCATGTAAATAACAGATATCATAAATGTTGAAAAAAATGACTTCAGTGCAGGATCAAGTAGGAGAAGATGGAACTATGCAAGGGAAAAACCTTATTTTAATATTTTTAGTAGTAGCTAGATAGGTATCAAGAAAATTGACAAATATTTGAATGATAAACATAAATGCAGTAAATAGAGTATGTTTAAACCTACTTTGTTTTCTCCTGAAAGGGAGTCTAAACCCACAGGGCTTGCCACTGAGGCCTTGTCTACACTGCCACTTACAGCACTTTTCTTCGCTCGGGGTGTGAAAAAACACCTCCCCGAGCGATGCACGTTTCAGCGCTATAAAGTGGCAGTGTAGACAGTGCTACAGTGCTGGGAGCCTCACAGAGGTGGTTTTATTACAGCGCTGAGAAAGCTCTCTCCCAGCACTGGAACCGCGACTACACAGCCACGTTAAAGCGCTGCCATGGCTGCGTAGAATCCCTTGCAGCACTTCTTAGGCTGCTTGTCTTACTAACCTAAACAATCACTTGATGTTATTGCTGTAACCCCATTCCTTCCCTGCCTCTTCTTATCTTTCATTTATTTAATTTATTTATTTATCGTTTCTCTGCTTGCCCTGTTACTAGCAGCAATGTCTTCTGCTTGCTTTGTTGGCGGTAGTTCTAATGGTTCGGGTGGGGTTTATGCTATGTAGAGTGGCTGTTCTCCAGCCCGGAACCCCAGCTGCCCCAACTTGTTCTTCATTTGTCTGTCTCTGTCTAATTGTATCTATCCTAATCTAATCTTAGTACTTACATTACACCAATTTATCATGACATCTAGTACTTATTACAGGTATCTGGGACCTTGGAGTGACCCCTTCTAAAGAGTCCAAGAGACTCGACCATGTGGAATGTGCTCTGGGAGAGCTTTTGCTCAGCTCCAGGAGTTCTGCTTCCCCCTTTGTACTTCTTTCAGGCAAATTTTATTCCATTTTTTAGCCTAGGTTTAATATTTCCCTTTACGTCTCGCAGTGGGGTGAATAGATTAGGCACAGTATGTAGCACGAATAAAGTACCATACAAGATCTCATTTTCAGCCCACTGTGTGCCTGTAGAATTATGAGGTCACAGTATATGTTTCTGGGCTGTTCTTGTTGCTTTAAAACATTTTTGGACATAATAGTAATTATTTTATTTTTGAAAATTCTACTGTGCATGCAAAAAACAGGAAAGAAATTTCACTGCGTTGCTTGCAGATTTTAACATGCAGTTTTGTTTTTGATTTTTAACTTTCCCCAATCATACTATTTCCGCAACAAAATGTGCACCAATCGTTCTCTAACCCAGTTCGCTCTTAACCTAATCTGTTTCAACATGTGTCCCAAACCCTGTTTTGTTTAGTAATAACTCCCTGAAGCTATGATCTGCTAGTTGACCATTCATATATGCCATATGTCAGATTAAGCTAAATAGTGTTGATACACAATCCAGATAAAGAATTCCGAAGACTGACACAGGAGTATCACTTACATTTTAAACGCTGAACTCTTGATTATTTATTTTGATGAAATATTTTGATGAAATATTAGAGGGAACATTATTTGCAAGAAAAACTGGGAATGTAAGGAAGACACATGTTAATTCGTATCCATTCACTTTAAAATTTAGGCATACAGTAATTCTAAATAGGATTTATTTCACTAAACCAAAAAAGAGCACTTCTGTAAAAAGGCCAAGGGATTTCATGTTTGTGTCTGACCAAAGTCTGAAATGCATGGAAGAGAAAAAAAATGTACACTGGAGAGTACGGGATTGATCTTGACATCCTTGCTCAGATGAAAGTCACAGTGGCTTTAATGAGAGTTTTACATGAGGAAAATAGTAAGATTGGACAGCAAGGGCATATCACCTTTTGAAAATCAGTGAAGAGTATAATGGTTTATTGGAACTGAGTCGCAGTTCAACTTTTTTAATAGATACTGCATGCTGTGTTCTTTAATGCCAGTATTGGGGGTTTCCTAGCTTGATGAGATAATGTATTTTGCATTAATGCTCCTTGGTGCTAGCTTCAGTCTATTCTATTAAAAGGAGATTATCAAGAGGAATTAGTTCATCTATGAACTCTGGCCCTATTGAAGTTAATGGCAAAACTCCCATTGACTTCAGTAGAGTTGGGATTTCACCTTGGGACAATTTAGGACATTTCATTTTCTATGGAATTCTTTAAAAAAATCCTTAACAAAAACATGTTTAGTCATGCACCAGTGTAATCACACCATAAAGGGACACAATAAATTTATTTTAAAACCAAAATAAATTATTATATGATCCACATTCTTGTCACACTGTGATATATTGTTTTATAATTTTATTATCCAGTTTTCTTCACCAGCGTTCATTGATATATCCCAGACTGGAGTTCTACGATTTCCTGAAATGAGCCCTAAACACTGGAAAAACTGTTCTTAAGTGTATTGCTTTGTCAGCTATGCAAGGATTCTTAAAGTAAAATGAATGCAAGAGGAGGGCTATAAGCTACAACTTCCTGTTTTCATTTTATCTGTTGTTTTGCATCTGTTCACAGTGGAACACATGTTGACTATAGTGCACCAGGTTAAATGCAGTGAGGTGTACTGAATCTCATGGCAGTTGGAGCTGCATGTGTTTATTAGACTTGCCTTTAAAAATGAATGTAATTTTGCATACAAAGGCATAGGAAACAAAATCCTTACATTTAGATTTGTCAATAGAAAAGTCTCTTGTCTTGTCTTTGAGTCAGTTTCTAGGTTGTTTAGTGCGTTTATTATGCAGATGATTTCTAACAGAATAATGATTAAGTGCGGAGGTGGTTTAAGTCAACCATGTCGTCTGAACAATGGACTTTCCCAGGGATCTGTACTCACTCTGGTGATCTTTTTGCATGCGTGTGCACACGCACACAAAACTAAGTTTGTGTATGCTGATGAAATCACCTTGGCTAAATACTTTTCAAAGTGGAGATTTGAACTAAACAAACTAAAGACAGTGTCATCTTGTTTCCATCTCACCAACTGGTTAGCTCACTGACAGCTGCACGTCATTCTGAACAATCTGCCAATCATTTCTTAACAGACCCTACTTATTTGGGGATAAAGCTTGACTGATCTCTGTTCTTTCGACAATACATCAAGAAGACATGTGCTAAAATCCAGTTGAGTGTGTCACTCCTCCGCAGGCTTGCCAGCAGCTCATGAGGCACCAGCGCCACAATCTTATGGACATCTACCATTGCCCTAATTTATTGTACATACCAAATACTGTGCAACAGCATGGAACTCCAGTCATCATTATGGCAAGTTGAAATCAAAGATCCACTCTGCCCTCTGATCCACTGGTGTGATCTGTACAACTCCAGTCTCCAGCCTTCCAGTTCTGGTGGGCATAGCTTCTCCTACGATTAGGCACAAAGGTAGGGCCCTGGGTGTATTACTGCATGCAGCCAATTATTAAGATAACTTACTTCACAATTTCATCTCAAAGCAACATCAAAAATGCAGACCGTAGTCAAGACATCTCTTTTCTGAAATAGTTGAGCCTCTCAGACAGTACATCGGATATGACCTCTTTAAGGAACAGCGGGAACAGGGTGTGCAGGACTATATTTTGGATAAGTGGTGCATTTCTTGGCAGATAGACAAGACAGATCTGCATCCCCTAGTCTCCCCAAATCACCTCTCACATGCCCCTCCGAACAACCATATGAACCAAAAGATTCTTCTTTGTTATAACAGGATACATTATAATCATGGGCTGTTTAACTTACATCTTTGCCATTGGGGGTTCTTGAGCTCCCCCTCCTGCTCCTGTGGAGCTCAAGAACAAACAGCATGCCATCTGATTATGGACTACCCTCTTGATGGTGGATGGATGCGCTTGACATCTCCAGTTGATGGTGCTGGGATAGAGTGGCTACATCACTTACCAAACATCTGATTCATTGTTTGTGCTATCAGAAGCCATATGCCGGAAGTGCGTACTCTTATTTGTCATTGCATCTTTGGGAATCCTTGCTGAGTTAACAGTTGAACCTAGATCCCCTGAGTTCCAGTTTGGTGAGTTTACCACAAGACCAACTTTCATCCAACATAGAAACAAAAGAATGCAAAACAGAAAACAACTCTTCTCCACAGTCCTGGAACTGTCATGGAACTACAAGCAGTAAGTTAAAATTTAGTGATGATAACAGGTGTCTTGGCTGCCAATTGTCAGCTCCAAATGAAAATTTCAGATAATTTTTCTTTTAAGACCAAGTGTTTAATTCTTTATTTGCTACTAGTTAACATTAAAAATATTAAAAATAGCTCTTAAATTCACACTTAACAATAATTCTAGGGATATTTGTTGAATTTCCCTCTCTTGTTTATCCAATTAGTATATAGTGCTGAAAAGTAATTATCCTTCGTATTTCAACTTGGTGAACTAGTGTTCTGTGTATACAAGATGTGCTGACTGCAAATGATTAAATGCTAATAAAAACAAGAATAAACTAGATTGCTTTTAGCACCTAGATTGTTCTGCAGCTTGTTAAGTAAATCTTTTTAACAAGAAGTATTTTGATTAGAATATATTATACTTGGATTATTTAGAAAGGGGAGAAGTCTTACCAACCCGCCCAGCACTCTTGCACAAGTACACCTTTCGCAAAGTTCCTTCACAGAGGGAGGACAGTGGCTTGGGCCCACTACTACAGCCCAGAGATTGTAATTGTAGCTGCAGAGTGGTTATGAAAATACTGCATACATTGACGGAGAAAGTTTCTGTTCACCACCACTACCCATGTGCAGGTCATGTGAGAAAAGCCCATTCACTCAGTTTTTCCACAAGTAATGAGGATTCCAGTCTAAACACAGAGTCCCCTCAGAGTCCAGACAGCATAAAGATACTAATTTCTCCTTAGGCATTTTTATTCCCTTTTCCCAACATTCAAGCTGTGATGGGATGTGGGCTCATACGTGCACCCTCTTCCGGGGTATGGAGGAAGCAATAAGCAAAGTCTTCTGTCCACAATGACCTGTCCAATGTCTAAAGAGCTTCTTTTGTTGGGGAGAAGATAACATCTCTTGTGGTAAACTAGCACTTCACACTTGGTAATGCTTCTCCCCTAACTGTGGGGAATTTACAGTCTTAGGCCAGGTGTACACTACAGACTTATATCGGTATAATTACATCACTCCGGGATCTGAAAGCACCCCATAGTGATGTAGTTATATCGAACTAACCCCTGGTGTAAACAGCACTATGTTAATGGGAGAGCCTCTCAGGGAGGTGGATTAACTACACTGACGGGAGAAGCTCTCCTGTTTGACGTAGTGGTGTCTTCACTAAAGTGCTGCAGTGGCGCAGCTGTACCACTGTAGCACTGTATGTAAAGACAAATCCTTAGCAAACATTTTTATAGTTACAGAACAAACATTTAAACGTTACTTGATAACATGGGATACAGATATTATAAATAGGATTAATACATGAAGCATCCTACAAGCATTCTAAAAAGTCTAAACACTAAACAGTCTTACAACTCTGATATCTGTTTTAATATTAGTAACACACAGATAAGCCATATTGGTTTCCAGCTATGCATTTTCCAGTGTTCGGTGGGGCCTAGGGACCTTGGCATGAGCTGACACCTGATCTGCGAGCATCACAGTAGCATGCCAAGATCTGTAGGGCTTGTTGTAAACGACTCATTTTTGACTAGTCCACTTTTCTGAGATCCACCCTAAAATATTCAGAAGAATACTTATAGATTATATTTTGAGTACAAAGGCAGGTATAAGCTATATCACCCACATTTTTCCAATACTCAGCCATATATAGTGTCAGTGAATGAAGGGTTTGGCCCCATGGGGTGCCTAATATTACCCATGTTGATGTCATTCCCTTTAGCATTTCTCTATGTAATTCAGCATAGAGAAGAGAGAGATGGTGGCAGAGATTTTAAAAAATGACTAGTTATTGTGGTATCTCCATTTTCAGATGTTCAACTTTTGACACACCTTAAAAAGGAGCTTGATGTACGTTCTGTGCATATGAATTTCAATTTCTTTTTATAAGTTAATAACATAAGTAATTGTTTTTGTTGGAAGGAGAGACTATCACTGGTAAAACTATTAAATGGATTATTTCATCAGGATATAACAATAAATGGATTCCCCACACTCTGAGAGTCTCATCAGAACCACATATGTAATAAAACAAGAGTGATGGGGAATCTGGAATGCTAATTAGATGGCAAGGAGGTGATGATTTGTATAAACAACAATCATGCATCTTTCTCTTCAGACATCTGTTTTTGTTTAACATTCTAGTTCTAAAAGGATTAATGAAACAGGAGAATAATTTGGCTTAGGTTGTCTGAAATATTGGTGGCTCATCGCTGTAGCCTTCAGTATCATTTCATTTTGACAACTATTTATTGACTTTGAACTGAACACCAGAACCATTGATAAGAAAAATAGTGATCTTGCTCCTAGTGTGTTTCATCCACATAACAACAAGGCGAACTACTGGGTTGGAGTTTAGCTTAAATATTAAAAATTCTTGAGGGGTATCTATTACCTAGGTTCATAAAATTGTTAATGCTTTCTCTGTGTGTTTCACAAGAGATATTACAGTATTTCTACAAAGAAAACGTAGTATAATTATTCCCTTTTTTGTGTGTCCGTGTACCCAGATCCCACAAGAAAGAGGATAATTATAATATTTGAAATAATATGGCCAAAATATATGTATGTAGATGTTTCTGTGGAACAGACTTGAGAGCCTTAAGTTTTGTTGTCTTAATGTAAAACAGGTGAATTCACAGATGACTACGCCCACTATAACAACTTGGTGAGGTTTTGACTGGGTGCAGCATTAAAAGCCATTTAATTTAAAGTTAAGAATGATAAAACTGGAGCCATTTTGAAGAAAATAAGGAAATATGAATTTAGGGCATCACAAATAAAGTAAATACTGATACTGTAATTAATTGGTACAACTAATTTATATGTGAAAGCAGCCCTGACCTGGAATAAGTCTCCTTGTGTCTTCAATCTTTGCCTTTTCTAGGAGTGCTGTGAAAGGTGCCAAATGTGGTGGTCGTGGATTTTTGACATGCCATTGAATCCAGTAGGAACTTGATTGAGATGACTAACAAATTTCTACTGTAATTTACTTACTTCCTGACTTACTATAAAATAGGGTGACCAGATAGAAAGTGTGAAAAATCAGGAAAGGGGGTGGAGAGTAATAGGCACTCATATAATAAAAAGCCCTGAATATCAGGACTGCCCCTATAAAATCGAGACATCTGGTCACCCTATGTACAAATTAAGGTCCTGATCTGACAAAGACATAAGTATGTACTTAACAAGTAGTCTTAGTGAAACCAGGTGGACTATTCATATCTGTAAAGCTGTGCACGTGTTTACATGTTTGCAGGATTGGAGCTAATGCAGGTAGAAATCTTCTTTATGTGTCTAACCAATTCCATATCTTGTTTAAGTTATTAGATTCTTTATATTGCTGTTAGAGTCTGATCCTACAAGCCCACATGTGTAATGTGAATTTCAAGGGCTATTCCTGAGCAGAATTACTTACATGTGTGTTTGCAGGATTGGCTCCATAATTTGTATGTTCAGTAATCTGAGAGTGACAAAATAAAATCTTATCCATTGATCTTGGACTAAGCCTAGAAGTGAATTATTTTGGAAAGCTTCACAAAAATCCATTGAGCCACTTCTGAGTTATTTGAAGATGACAAAAATGCATGTTTGATTTAAAAAAAAAAAAAACTTGAGAAATGCCTGGATAGAATAAGTGAAATACAGCTTTCATTTTAAATCTCCAATTTGATATGTACTTAGTACTGAGCTTGTTTTATAATGCATATAGAGAAAGGTATAGAACTGAAGTTATTGTGGAAGCCTTATTTCTGAACTTTCCGTGATTTAAATCTCAAAACTAACAATTTTTTTTCATATGTTACCTTGGCCAGTCAGGCAACACAGAAAAAGGTCAAATTTTCAGAGTCCCACCCAGTTGGCAAACTGCATAATCCACATACATTGGTTGGGCACACCAATTGTGTAATTTCATAGGCAAATAAGTATTTGCCTATGCAATTACTGGATTTACATATGGAAATTTAGGGATTTGCTTATATAATAAGTATGCACATTTAGCATAGATAATCTGTTATGTTCATAGGTCCAATGTGGAAAAAAAATTGTGGGCAACCAGATGTAATGTCATAAGAGACCTGCAGCTTTACTGTTGGGAGACATCAAAGGGATAGTGAAGAGTGAGGGGGAGAACACATTTCCCTGTCCCTCTGCCTCCAACCTAGTGGTTGCGCCTATGACCGAATGGGGCTTTGCTAATCAGACCCAAAGCTGACTTTATCCACTTACTAGTTAAGTAGCTTCAAATCCTTTGGACAATTTTTAACTAATTTTAAGTTCAAGCAATGATTTGCAGTGCATGTATTACAACAGTTTTTGCTGAGTATTAAGCATAAATATTCTTGCAATAGGTGTGTTGGTTTGGCTAGCTTTTTTCCTGATATTCTTTAACTGTAGATGCACCACTTCTGAGCCACTTTAACGCTGACTATTTTCTCCTTTTATGGGAAACAGATGGAATGTCTGGAATTTTACTTAGAAAAAGGAATCTGAATCCTGCTGTGCAATAGTAATACACTTGTCTTGTTTTCTTTTTTCTAGCTGCAGACCTAGAATTCAATACCAAAGGCATTTGAAAAAATGAAGGTGATTTACTGCCAAAGTTTAATATTTTTTAAATTAGGTAGCTATGAGAAGTGTATTTGGCTACAAGAATAATATCAAGAGGTGAAATTTAATTCTTTTGTTGGGAAAATATATATTTTAAAAGGGAGAAATATAATTCATAAACCAGAATCATTTATATTTTCATATTAGTCTGTTTAATTTTGTATATTTTATAATGTCTGTGTTTAAAAGGATTCCTTAAAAGTGTGCTTACCTATCACACTGGCTACAGAATCCAGGCACTCAAAATCAAGTAAGGCTTTGATCTTGCAAAATGCTCAGCAGCCTTAACTTCTTTTGACTTCATTGAGAGTTGAAGAATCTCAGGACTTCATAGGACCAATCCCTAAATGAATAGTAAAGGGCATAATAAATTCTATGTTGCACACATGATAAACATAAATATATTATTCTTATCAAATACAAAGAAAAATACATTTCATCAAACCACAGTGATCTTAATACTGACCCAAAATAACTGATCAGTATTCTCAAAATTAATCAGCAATCCCAAAATAAAAACCCAACATAAAACTCTTATTTAAAACCCTCACAAAAATTATGGGTGGAATTTTCAAAAGCACTCAGCTTTGGCCTAGCTTCCTATAGACCAGGACACACAATTTCAAAGTGGCATCAAACCCTGCCAAAACAACAGATGCAAAATCTGCAGGCATATCTCCATTGCTACAATGATCAACACTCCACACAACACACCTTTCAAGATCCATGGGTCCTATACATGCCTTTCACAATATGTGGTGTACCTCAGCCAGTGCACTAAATGCCCCAATAGCAACTATGGGTGAAACCAGACAATCACTGTGCTCTCGAATGAGCTGACATAGAAAAATGATAAAAGATACAAATACTGTATCATCTGTGGGTAAACACTTTTGACAATGCTGTCACTCCATAGCTGACCTCTCAAGCCCTCATCAAAGGAAACCTGCACAGCACCTTCAAAAATGGGCCTGGGAGCTTAAATTCATGACTTTGCTAGACACTAAAAATCATGGACTGAATAGAGACACTGGATTTATGGCTTATTACAATAATCTGTAACTCACTAACAACCCTTCCCCCCAACTGCTTCCCCCACCTCCTTCTTCCCCGTGACTGGAGGGATATTAACGGGCTACTATTTCATGTTGAATGGTCTCTTGAAACATGTGTTAACTACTCATGCTAAAAAATCTGTTCCATCTAGTGTTTAACTGTAAGCAAGTCTACACTACAACATTAAGTTGATCTTAGTTACGTTGACATACAGCTGCCACAGTAATTAAATCGCTTTTGCATGTCCACACTACGCTCCTTGTGTTGGTGGTGTGCATCCTCACTAGCAGCTCTTGCATTGATGCAGAGAGCAGTGGACTCTGAATAGGTATCTCACTGTGCACAAAGTGATTATACACCAGGGGTCAGCAATGTTTGGCATGCGGCTCGCCAGGGTAAGCACCCTGGCGGGCCGGGCCAGTTTATTTACCTGCTGACGTGGCAGGTTCGGCCAATCGCGGCCCCCACTGGCCGCGGTTCGCCGTCCCGGGCCAATGGGGGCGGCGGGAAGCCGTGGCCAGCACATCCCTCGCCTGCGCCGCTTCCCGCCGCCCCCATTGGCCCAGGACGGCGAACCTGCCGTGTCAGCAGGTAAATAAACTGGCCCGGCCCGCCAGGGAGCTTACCCTGGCGAACCGCGTGCCAAACGTTGCCGACCCCTGTTATACACAAAGTGCCATCAATACATAAACAAACTGAATAAAAGTAGAGGAGACTCTCCCCCCCACCCTCACACACACATACCCTAATCTCTTTTGGTTTTCATAATTTTACTTGTTAGCTTGTCACTATAGTAGGTACAAAGTTTTCAGACAGAAATGTGATTTTCAAGTTGACGTGTTTTTAGCCGTGATCCTACGTTTCTGCCCACCTGGAGGGTGAGGAATGTAGGACTCCTAGACCCGTTGGGAATTCCAGACTGTCACAGGCCTGGTGTAAAGGGGACTTGGATGGTGGCCATCTTAATAAAAAATGTAAACACATTTGCAACCCTGCTTTCAGGAAATATGACTCTACAGCCAACCTTAGATCTTTCATATATACTGGAAACTAGACAAATCATTATCGATCAAGTGGTTTGTGCTCCAGAAAGACCCCAGGAGAAAGTGTGTTTCCAGAATCGCTGCAAGTGGTCTGGTTCGTACACAAGCAAGGGACACAAAAGTAATTTATTTCTGTCTCTCCCTATTTTGGAATTTGTGTTCTCACTCAGATATAGAAACACCTAAAAAGAGCATCTGGTGGAAAAATGTCTGCAGAGATACTCCCTGCTGTTAGGAGGAGGAGGAATTTGTATGGTTTATTTTTAAGTTGGAACAATTACCACATGTTTGTACCTCTATAACAGATGCTTTGATGAGCAAAATAAAACTGACAGGCATTCATGGAACACCACCCAGGACTGGAAAATTATTCTTTGGAACGCCTGAGATAAAAAAAGACACTGGGAGGTTCTATTGAGCTCAGGCCTGAAGGAACTCTCATCTTCAGTCTAGCCTCCTGTTAATTGGAAAGGCTAGATAGAAGCACAAGAGAACTCGAGTGCACAGAACTGTTCTGTATAGCATAAGGAAGCTCAATTGCTCTGTCATACACAGAACACAAGAGTGCATCAAACCATAGTTAAACATTATAGGCCTATATTTCTTCACACTAGTGGGGTGAGTCTATAATGAGGTTGAGGACCTATACCTTAAAAGGCTCAAAGTGAGCAACACACTTGAACTATATAGAAAGATGTAGCCTGCTGTTAACCATGAATATTCCATTAACTCCTGAGTTTTTGACTTGTAATAAAAGGAATATTTCATTTGCAGAAAAAGTAAAAATAAACTGAATGATGAGGCAGCTGGTAACATACAATTAAATGCAGCACTGTAGTGCACTATTAGAAATCCACAAAATAAATGCATATTTACCCACCTTTTCTGACTCTGCCTCCAGCATTTAGTAATATAAACAGTGCAACTCAGGATTTATTGTGAAGATGGCAGTTTAACAAGATGAACAACAGATGCTGCTTAGTTTACTAAGATTTTAATTTTGTTTTTTGTTTTGCTTTATTTTTAATTCATAAATTGGTTAGAGAATTCATATTGCGTAGGGTTAATTTAATGGCTATTTTAAATATATATATTTAACACCCTTAATTTTAAATCTAGATGGATTCCAAAAATCTGTCATACTTGTTTCTAATAACAGGAACACAGAAATATCGGAAAGTTTACTCCTATTCCCCAATAGCAGAGGTTAGCTTATGCCCTACAGAATGTTAAGGGTTTATATCCCTTCCAAAATTCCTTGGGGTATTTCTTTTAACGTATAATTACTATTATAACTTGGATATTCTTACTATCCATAAATGTCTAATCCTTTTTGAAGCAACAGAGGGTTGTGCGGCACCTTTAAGACTAACAGATGTATTGGAGCATAAGCTTTCGTGGGTGAATGCCCACTTCGTCAGACGCATGTAATGGAAATTTCCAGAGGCAGGTATAAATATGCAGGCAAGAATCAGTATGGAGATAACGAGGTTAGTTCAATCAGGGAGGGTGAGGTCCTCTGCTAGCAGTTGTGGTGTGAACACCAAGGGAGGAGAAACTGCTTCTGTAGTTGGATAGCCATTCACAGTCTTTGTTTAATCCTGATCTGATGGTGTCAAATTTGCAAATGAACTGAAGCTCAGCAGTTTCTCTTTGGAGTCTGGTCCTGAAGTTTTTTTGCTGTAAGATGGCTACCTTTACATCTGCTATTGTGTGGCCAGGGAGGTTGAAGTGTTCTCCTACAGGTTTTTGTATATTGCCATTCCTGATATCTGACTTGTGTCCATTTATCCTCTTACATAGTGACTGTCCAGTTTGGCCAATGTACATGGCAGAGGGACATTGCTGGCACATGATGGCATATATAACATTGGTGGACATGCAGGTGAATGAACCGTTGATGTTGTAGCTGATCTGGTTAGGTCCTGTGATGGTGTTGCTGGTGTAGATATGTGGGCAGAGTTGGCATCGAGGTTTGTTGCATGGATTGGTTCCTGAGTTAGAGTTGTTATGGTGCGGTGCGTGGTTGCTGGTGAGAATATGCTTAAGGTTGGCGGGTTGTCTGTGGGCAAGGACTGGCCTGCCTTCCAAGGTCTGTGAAAGCGAGGGATCATTGTCCAGGATGGGTTGTAGATCACTGATGATGCGTTGGAGAGGTTTAAGCTGAAGACTGTAGGTGATGGCCAGTGGAGTTCTGTTCGTTTCTTTCTTGGACTTGTCTTGTAACAGGAGGCTTCTGAGTACACTCTGTTGATTTGTTTCCTTATTTCCTTGTGCGGGTATCGTAGTTTTGAGAATGCTTGTTGAAGATCTTGTAGGTGTTGGTCTCTGTCTGAGGGGTTGGAGCAGATGCGGTTGTACCTCAGCGCTTGGCTGTAGACGATGGATCATTTGGTGTGTCCGGGGTGGAAGCTGGAGGCATGAAGGTAGGTGTAGTGGTCGGTGGGTTTTTGGTATAGGGTGGTGTTAATGTGACCATCGCTTATTTGTACTGTGGTGTCTAGGAAGTGGACCTCCCGTGTAGATTGGTCCAGGCTGAGGTTGATGGTGGGGTGGAAGCTGTTGAAATCGTGGTGGAATTCTTCCAGAGTCTCCTTCCCATGGGTCCAGATGATGAAGATATCATCAATGTAGCATAGATAGAGGAGGGGCGTGAGTGGACGAGAGCTGAGGAAGCGTTGTTCCAGGTCAGCCATAAAGATGTTGGCATATTGTGGGTCCATGTGGGTGCCCATGGCGGTGCCACTGGTCTGGAGGTATATATTGTCACCAAATTTGAAATAATTGTGCGTGAGGATAAAGTCACAAAGCTCAGCAACAAGTTGTGCTGTGTCATCATCAAGGATACTGTTCCTGACAGCTTGTATTCCATCTGTGTGTGGGATGTTTGTGTAGAGAGCCTCCACGTCCATGGTGGCTAGGATGGTGTTTTCTGGGAGGTCACCAATGCATTGTAGTTTTCTCAGGAAATCAGTGGTGTCACGGAGATAGCTGGGAGTGCTGGTGGCATAGGATCTGAGCAGAGAGTCCACATATCCGGATAGTCCTTCAGTGAGAGTGCCAATTCCAGAGATGATGGGGCGTCCAGGATTTCCAGGTTTGTGGATCTTGGGCAGTAGATAGAATAACTCCGGTCGGGGCTCTAAGGGTATGTTGATTTGTTCCTGTGTTAGTGTAGGGAGTGTCCTGAGTAGATGGTGCAGTTTCTTAGTATATTCCTCAGTGGGATCTGAGGAAAGTGGCCTGTAGAATTTGGTATTGGAGAGTTGTCTGGCAGCCTCCTTCTGTTAGTCAGACCTGTTCATGATGACAACAGCACCTCCTTTATCAGCCTCTTTGATTATAATGTCAGGGTTTTTTCTGAGGCTGTGGATGGCATTGCGTTCTGCATGACTTAGGTTATGAGGCAAGCGATGTTGTTTTTCCACAACTTCTGCCTGTGCACGTCGGCGGAAGCATTCTATGTATAGGTCCAGACTGTCATTTCGACCCTCAGGAGGAGTCCATGTGGAGTTCTTCTTCCTGTGTTGTTGGTGGGAGGGTATCTGTGTATCAGTGCACTGTTCAGTGTTATCTTGAAAGTATTCTTTGAGTTGGAGGCTGCGAAAGTAGGCTTCCAGATCACCGCAGAACTGTATCATGTTCGTGGGGGTGCTGGGGCAAAAACACAGTCCCCGAGATAGGACAGACTCTTCTGCTGGGTTGGGTGTGTAGCTGGATAAATTGACGATATTGCTGGGTTAGTTAGGGGTACCACTGTTGTGGCCCCATGTGGCAGGTAGGATTTTAGACAGCTTACGGTCCTTTTTCCTTTGTAGAGAGGTGAAGTGTGTAGTGTAGATCTCCTGTCTTATTTTAGTAAAGTCCATTTGTGTGGAGGGTTGGTTATTTATGTAAGTCTCCAGGTTGGAGAGCTCTTTTTTGATGTTTTCCTGTTTGCTGTATAGGATGCTGATCAGTTGGTTCCTCAGTTTCTTTGATAGTGTATGGCATAATCTCTCACTGTGGTCTGTGCAGCATGTAGATAGCAATGGATTTTTCACCTTCAGTCCATTTGGTATGATGTCCATCCGTTTGCATTTGGAAAGGAAGATGATATCTGTCTGTATTTGTGCAAGTTTCTTCATGAGGTTGATAGATTTCCTTTTTGGACTCCTTCTCAGCTTCTGGCCTCAATGAGATAGCAGTGAGTTCCACAAGCTGGTTTTGCATTGTGTGAAAAATATAATTCCCTTTACAAGAATTGAATTTGCCTTTCGATTTCATTTAATAGCCCCTTGTTCCCAGAGTATGAGACGGTGAACAGAAGTTCCCAATCTACCTTCTCTGTACCATTCATTGTTTTCTACACATTTATCAGGTCCTCTCTCATTCATCTCAGCTAGGATTTTCAAAGGCGCCTGGGAAAGTTAGACAATGAAATCCCATTGAAGTTCAATGGGAGTTGGACACCTAACTCCTGGGGCTCTTCTGAAAATTCTAGCACATCTCTCTGGTAAACATGCCAGTCTTTTCCATATCTTTACTTATGAGAGCTTATCCATGCCTCAGATCAATCTCAGCACCCATGCCTGAACTCCCTCTATTTATCTGCTTTATCCCTATCTGATCTGATCTGTGCATAGTATTCCAGATGAGGTCATACCATTGATTTATACATTGGCATTATTTTACTTTCCATTTAGTCTCCATTCCATATGTATTCTAACATTTTGTTTGCTTTTTAACCCCTGTGGCTGCACAGTGCGTGGAGGTCTTCCCTGGGCTGGCTGCAGTAATGTTCTGCTCTTTTTCCTGTTAATACAGAATGCACTTAGGTATATGACTAGATGAAATTACTTCAGGAATTATGAAAAAAATCTTTGGTATAAAGCTTGGCTAAAATATGGGTGTTTAAATACATATTAGATCAAAATGTGATAGTGTACGTACTTTATACAATTTAATTGAGTTGTGGTAAGGACATTTAAGTGTAGTTACGAACTAGCAGGCAAAGCAACTACTTCTCTCAGGAGAAACCTTGCTATATTGCAGTTAAAGAGGAAGACAGCAGAGTCTTCTTCATGGCTTCTGCTAAAGATTTTACTTCTCCACTAAGTGCAGAATTGGGTCCTCGGATTGAAACCATATTGTACAAACACAGCAAATAGTACTCACATAAGTAATCAACATACCAACATTAGCTGCATTCCACATCACTACTCTAATTGATGTCAATAAGACTACTTGTGTGAATAACGTTGCACATGTGTGGAAATGTTTGAAGGATTGGGCTCTAATCTACTAATTTAGGGAATGCCACATTATCAGTCACAAAACTCTGGAACTGCTAACATAATCAGCACACATTCCTGAAGCATTTCCCATAGTCTGACTTGATTCTGCCTTACAAAACTCCACACATGCATGGTAAACAATTTGGGGGGGGGGTAAGGGGGGGAACAAGCAAGTAAAATATTGCTTTCATTAAAATATAAGTTCAGGTTAGTACAATTTGTGCCTCCGCTGGTAAATTTTCATAACAATTTTGCAAGCATTACTCAAATGCAAAATGTGTTCATAATCAAGGAAGAATGAGTAACTTGCACCAAGTTACCTTGATATTGCTCACATGTCAGTTACTCAGTTCCATACCCTTGCATGACAATTGCTCTTAAATGTTCTACAAGTGTTGGCTGCAGATTTTTTTTTAAATACCCGAAGAGCAATAATTGTTGCCTCAAAGAAGGCAATAACCTCCAGACGCACAGACCCAGACTTTTTTCCCCCTTTAAATATGTGCCCCAGTTAGGCTCTGAAATATGTGACCCAGTTTTTCAGAAATGAAGCTGATGGGTGCTTTGAAAAACTGGGCCACTTACTTAGGAGCCTCAATAAGGATTTAGGGCTCTGATCCTGTTCCCATTGAGATCAACGGCAATAGTATCCTTGAGTTCAGTGATGCAAGATAATGCCCTATGTGCCTAACTTAAGCACCCATTCTTTAAAGTCTCATCCCTAATATTTTAATAAATACTTTGTCCTTCTATAGCACAGTCTTCCAAAGTTTCACCGAGAAGTTCATCATCACATGCCCTTCTTAGCTAAGAATTATCCCCATTTTATAGATAGGGAAACTAAGGCAGAGAGAAATTAAGCGACTTGCATAAAGGAAGTCTCTGGCAAAATAATAATAATATTTAGGTCTTACAAAGAGAAGCCAGTGTTTTAACCACAAGACCATCCTCCCCCTCCTTTGAATTTCATATCAACACACAACAAACATTTGGAGGATGCACTGGAGTTTTAAGTGCTCACCAGCTACTAGTAGGCTGGCTCAGATCACATGAGAAGTTTGGTTTCCTTTCATGAAATATGAGTCTGATTCTGCACTCATGCCTTATTTAAAGTAAAATACCTGTTTCCTACCCTTATGGCTTTAAAGGAATCCCGTGCATTGCTAAAAGCACATCAGGGATTTCCATCTAGCTTATTGCGTGGCCGGAGGAACCCAGGCCAAGAAAAATCTCTCTCCCACACAAATCCCCCATGAGTTTTGCTCCTCCAACCCCCCCCCCACCCCCATCGTGAGCCCCTGGCCCTGCTGCTCCCCTTCCCCACCCCCAACGCCCATCCAGGCTGGCCACATGGCTCCTTCCTTGCCCCTCCCCCTACCAGACTCCCAGCCCTGGCCTATGCTGCCTCCACATCCACCCCATGATCCTCATGATCATCCCCAGTGTCCCTGGCATCCACCCTTCCTCTCTCCCCTGAGCCCTCCGATTTTGCCCCCTCACTGCAAGAAAGAAGCTCCCCTTCTTACGCACCGGCAGCGGCAGGCAGAGTGACTCCAGCAAGCTCAAGCAAGCAGACCCGTACCTGAGCACAGCTGGTGGGTGGGACAGGACAGGGACAGCTTCCCCCCTACCCTCTCTGGAGTGGAGGATTCATCGGAGTGACATCCTGGTGCACATAAGCAAACTGTTCTTCAGGACCCCCCCTTTGATTAACGGGGGAGAGGGAATGAGAAGCAGAGAGCAACTCTACTTCTATTGTTTTTTTCACTACCTCTTGTAGCATGATTAAAAGAGTAAATGAACAGATGTGCCACTGCAATTTCAAAGCAAACTGCATACTTACCAGAGATTCCTTCCCATGCATCAGGCTCGCTGTGCTACTGGATCCTCCGTTCTCCTCCTCCTCTTCCTCGTCCAACACGTCATCTTCAGGGTTCACTCTGGTGGCCTGTGACACTGACTCCTCTGAAGTATCCACTTGGCCCTTGGTGTGTTGGTGGGGTTGCCGCTGAGGATGGCATGCAGCTCCTTGTAAAAGTGGCGTGTCTATGGCTCTGCACCAGAGCAACTGTTTGCCTCCCTTGCCTTTTGGTATGCCTTCTGCAGCTCCTTGGCATTAACTCAGCAATGCTGCATGTCCATCTTGTAGCCCTTCTCCACCATGCCTTGAGTGATCTGCTCATAGATATCAACATTTTTATGGTTGGATCGGAGCTGTGCCTGCACAGTCTCTTCTCCCCACAGGCCCAGGAGATCCACCACCTCCTGTGTACTGCAGGCAGGAACACATCTGCAGTGTGGAGCCGACATGGTCAGCTGGGAAGTTGCTATCTGAGCTCTCCACACCAAGCAAATAGGAAATGGAATTTCAAAAATTTGCGGGGCTTTAAAAGGGGAGGGGCATTCACCTGGGTACCTGGCTGCAGGGTATCAGAGTTCAATGGTCATGATAGGGCATTGGGGGGCACCTCCTGGAGGCCAATAAAGTCAACGTAAGTAATGCAGTGTCTACACTGACATTGCGTCAACCCAAGTATATCAACATAAGCACTACACCTCTCACTCAGGTGGAGGTATTAAGTCGGCATAGCAGGCTTGTTACATCAACAGCAGTGACATTTTAGAGTAGACACTTACAGAGTTAGGTAAATGTAAGCTGCCTTGCATCGACTTACCTCGGTAGTGTAGACCAGGCCCGTGGCACTCTGATTAAGTTTCCCAAACCTGAAGAAGAGCTGTGTGTAAGCTCGAAAGCTTGTCTTTCACCAGCAGAAGTTGAAATAATAAAAGATATTTCCTCACCCACATTGTGTCTTTAAATGTAATTGCTTATTTAAGTGGTTTCCATACGTTTTTAGTTGTCTTCTTTCAGATCAATGAAAGGAAAATACTTTGTTTTACATGTCTCTATTTAACACTTTCATTTATTCCTTACATACATTCACGCATAAGCCTGTAGAATGGTATATTGTAGAAGTAAATTGGTCGAGAGCTATCCTTCAATAAAGAACGACTTTTGGAAAGATTGTTATCACTGCATGTGTCTGTGTTTCTCTCTTAAAGAACTCTCCATTGCTCAAGGAATAGCAGACACTTACTTTTCTTTTGCTCACTATTTCCAAAGCTTTCCCATGTATTAAATGTCTATCAGATATTTCTGGGCAGGCTTCCAAATACAAACTGTGTGCTATAAAAGAAAATGTAATAAATAGGGATGTGCTACTGTCTGTAGTTATTAAATATAACTTTATCATGTTGTAACTATTACAGTGCCAGTCAACATGAAAGAGGCAGCAATTCCACCTGTCTCCTATTTACCATATATCCTCTGCTCTGTAAGGAAACACACCAGTCCCAGGAGGAGCTTTCTGAGGCATTGATTTTGTGTTAATCACATTGTTACATGGTGAAACCAGCACCTTGATTGGTTTATTGCATGATTTGCAATCTCTTTTATGTGAGGGTCATCTCTTGGCTTTTCCTCTTTCCCAACTTTATGTATGATTCAACGGGGGAGCAGCAGAGCACCTGAAAAAGATGAACAGAGCAGGTTAGTTAGTGACTCTTGGAGGCATGGAGAGGCAAGTCATGACTCTCCGGGAAATGGAAAATCAGAAAGGGAGAGAATCTTTTTCTCCTCAAAGTCTTAAGGGCATTAAATTCATAGTTGACACAATGGAATGGTGTGACAGTTTGAGGAATATGTCTGTCAACTTATTTCTTTATATTTTCTGAAATATTTCTGATTGTGACCTTTGGTGTGGATTAGATCCTCTGTTTTGTAGCAGAAACAGACTGTCTTGGAAGCTGAAATAGGGCTATCGAGGAGCCATCAATATTGAATAATTGTACCCTGGTAGAACACTGGGGTTGCTATTGGCAAGCCACTGACTCTTAAACTGGATTGCTGGCAGAGAGTCATTATGTGTGTGTGGGAGGGTATGGGGGGGAAAGAGTTGGAGCATGTAAAATCTCCAGTGGAAAAAGAGAAAACGTGTCACAGACTGCTTTTAAATGGGATAACTGACATGCATTCTAAGCAAAGGGGCCAGTCCATCACAAGAAATAGAAGATACAGCGGGAGGAATGGGGGAGGACAGGCTTTGCTTTCCCCCAAGGACACTAACCAAACCCAAGGACTTTCAGGGATGGTGAGGGTTTTGATGCATGATCTACGCTAAAGAGTTAGGATGACGTAAGGCAGCTTACATCGACCTAACTCTGTAAGCATCTACACTAAAATGTCACTATGTAAGTCACCTGTTACACACCGACCTAATAACGCCACCTCGACAAGAGGTGTAGCGCTTAGGTCGATGTAGTTAGACTAACACAGTGTCAATGTAGACACTGCATTACTTACATCGACCTTAGTGACCTCCAGGAGGTATCCCAGAATGCCCCACCGTGACTGCTCTTGTCACCATTTTGAATGCTGGTGCCTGGCAGCCAGTACAAAGGTACACACTCCTCCGTTTTTAAAGTCCTGCGAATTTTTGAAATTCCATTTCCTGTTTGCTTGGTGTTGAGAGCTCACCTAATGCCTCTCGAGCACACAGGAGCACACAGGAGGTGGATCTTCTGGGTCTGTGCGGAGAAGAGGCTGTGCAGGCACAGCTCAGATCCATCCATAGAAACATCGATATCTACAAGAAGATCACTCAGGGCATGGTGGAGAAGCGCTACAAGAAGGAATGCAGCAGGGCTGCATGAAAGCCAAGGAGCTGCGAAAGGCATACCAGAAGGCAAGGGAGGCTAACAGTCGCTCTGGTGCGGAGCCAGAGATATGCCACTTTTATAAAGAGCTGCATGCCATCCTTGGCGGAGACCCCATGACCACTTTCAAGAGTCCTGTGGATACTTCGGGGGAGCTGGAGTCACAGGCCCCAGAAGTGAACGGTGAAGAGAAGGTGCTGGATGAGGAAGAGGAGGTGGAGTATGGGGGACAGGCGACCGGGGATCAGTGGTGCAGTGAGCCAGGACCTGTTCTTGCCTCTAGAGCAGTCAAGGCAGCCCCCTACAGTCCAGCACGGGCGAGTATGTTGCAGGGGTAGGAACCACTGGTAACGGTGCAGTTTGCTTTGATATTACAGGGACACATCTGTTCGTTTACTCTTTTTGTAATCATTCAATCTTTTTAATCGGGAAGAGGTAGTGAAATAACCAATAGAGGTAGAGTTGCTATCTGCTTCTCATACCCCTGTACAGTTAGGCAGAGGATTGATACAGGCATTTATTGTTTTGCATAGGTCTGTAACTCTTATGCTATCTGAGTAAATGTCTGTGTTTAAGAATTTCCTTTGCAAAACTTGTGGTCATTACTTTACCTGCCACATATCCCTGAAGAGTTAAACTATAAACCAGAGAGCCCATGGAAGTGGATTTTGGGGAAGCATGCGTGAATGACAGGGAGCTATGGGAAGTCTCAACACTGGTCTGGGGGCTTAGGGCAGTTGGACTGTCACAGTGTGTCTACATTGCAATTACACACCTGTGGTTGGCCCGAGCCAGCTGACTTGGGCTCGTGGGGCTCAGCTTAAGGGGCTGTTTATTTGTGGTGTAGACATTCTAGCTCTGGTTGAAGCCCAAACTCTGGGGCCCTCTCACCTTGCAGGGCCCTAGAGCCCAGTCTCTAGCCTCAGCCCAAACAATTACACTGCAATTAAACAGCTCCTTAGCCTGAGCCCCACGAACACGAATCAGCTGAAATAGACCAGCCATGGGTGTCTAATTGTAGTGTAGACATATCCTCAGGATCCACGTTCCAAGGAAAGGTTTCAGACAGGGAGTCTACACCCTAGGGTACATCTACATTGCAAAAAAAAAAAACCAAAAACCTGCAGCAACAAGTCTCAGAGCCTGGTCAACTGACTTGGACTCACACTACTGGGCTAAAAATGACAGTGAAAACATTTCCACTAGGGCTGGAGCTTGGGCTTTGAGATTCACCCCCTCCAGCCTGGTTTTATAGTCCGAGCAGGAACATCTACACTGCTGGTTTTAGCCACATACTGTGAGCCTGAGTCATTTGACCTGGGCTCTGAGACTCACTGCTGCAGGGGGTGTACCCTTAGATGCCAGAAATAGGAACAGTGTCTGGATGCTGCCCAGATGGCTTGTAAGCACGTGGGATCCAAAGTTTGGTTCTGATTAACACAGTCTGACAACCATCAACTAGGAAGACAGCCTGGACTGTAACAAATGGATCAGCAAGAATGATCAGCTTCATATATTTCCTTTCTTCAAGGTTTCATCAGGATGTTCTATTTTTGTTTTCATTTCCAGCTGGAAGTGTATGACTAGGGGGCAAATGGAGTGTCCGACAAGCTTTTTGTGTTTCTACTTCATAGAATAATATGAGTGCAATTAAGGGGGACTTCTTTTGGCTCAAGCCCACCTTTCTGCTATCATTTATCCCTCATTGCAAACCTATCCTGTAGCAAAAAGAGTCAATATCTGCCTGTGTTTTATGATATTGTTAAATCCTTTTAAAGGTACCAAGTTAAAAATTATTTCTACAGAAATATTTCTCAGTCTTTTAGGCTGAACTTCCTTGGGAATGCTTTGACCTCTTCCAATGAAAGCTTGTTCAAGAAGAGATGATGGGGTGGAAATTGTTTACTTCCTTAAACATTTTCACTTAACAAATCAGCAACGGGAACTGTCTATTCCATAATGGATCTTTCATAGGAAATTCCACCTTTCCTAAGTGAAAATGATCCAGCCAAAAGGAAAATGAAACAGATTGTCCTGTCCATCTATTAAAAAGTTTAGAAATATTTATCTGCAGAGCTCTTTTAAAATATTTATGTCTGAGGAGCTGTGCTTGAATTGGAGGTGGAGAGGAATAGCTAGTGCCCAGCTTCCCTTCCCTCACTCCCCACTCGAGGACCACAACCATTCTGAATAAAGTATCCCTATTCTCCAGAAGAGTCAGATTTGACCCAGAGATACTCCCATTCTTTCAGGTTTCCTCTTTTCTGCCAGCAAAATACAAAGAAAAATAGTGAAATGAATACATTATTAAAAGAAAAATCATCTTTAACTTGTCTTTTCTTGCTTATTCTTTTCTTTAATTGACTTGTTCTTTTTCCATCTCTGTTTCATGCTATTTTTTCTTCTTTTCCTCTTTATCAATTTTCTCCTCTTTTTGTGTTACGTTTCCAAGTCCTCCCATCTTCCTGTCTTTGTCTCCCTCACAACTTCTCTGTCCCCACCCCCATCTCTGTTTTCTCCATTTCTTTGTCTCTCCTTCCTCACCTCTCCATTGTGGTCATTATCTCTGCTCTGCTCCTTTACCTTGGAATTAATTATCATGACCTTTCCCAGTCTACTCCTGACTTCATCCTTCCATTTCTTCCATCATTATACCCCCTATCATCCCTGTCTGCCCCAGCTTCCCATCACCCTCCTCCATTCAAGGAAAGAAAAAAGCTGTGTGCCCATGGGCCACATGCTCTGTGTCCTTGATCTTTGCCAGCTTCTGCCTATGACATGCTTCTCTGACATGCTTCCCTTAGGAACTTCTTGTTACTATAGAAACAGGAAGTGAAGCCAGTCTTGGCAGCACTGCAGGGGAGGGTGCAGAGTGGCAGTGCAGCAGAGCATGTAAACAGATAACGATCTCCTGAGGCAGCACTTTCCTCCCCTTCTACATGCAGGGTTAGGGTTTTAGTCTGGAGAACTGACCTATAGACAACAAAATGAAATTCAACAAAGACAAATGTCAGATGCTACACTTAGGGAAGAAAAATCAGATTCACAAATACAGAATGGGGGATAATTGGTGTGGGAGCAGCACTGCTGAGAAGGATCTGGGAGTTGTGGTGGATCACAACCTCAACATGAATCAGCAATGTGATGCTGTAGCAAAAAAAGCAAATGCATTTTTAGGTTGCATTAACAGAGGCATAGCCGGCAAGTGACAGGAGGTGATAGTACCTCTCTGCTCTGCGCTGGTTAGACCTCAGCTGGAGTACTATGTCCAATTTTGGTCACCAGTGTATAGAAAGGATGTTGAGAAACTGGAAAGTGACAGAGGCAATTGACAAAGATGATCAAAGGGATGGAATGCAAGCCCTATGAGCAAAGGCTGAAGGAAGTGGGTATGTTTAGTTTGGAAAAGAGGAGATTAAGGGGGGACATGATAGTGGTCTTCAAATACTTGAAGGCTTCCATAAAAAAGATGGAGAAAAGGTGTTCTCTCTTGCCACAGAGAACAGGACAAGAGGCAATGAATTCAAACTACAGCATAGCGGGTTTAGATTAAATCTCAGGAAAAACTTCCTAACTGTAGGACAATGGAACAGACTGCCTAGGGAGGTTGTGAAAACTCCTTTGCTGGAGGTTTTCAAAAGGAGACTTGATAGCTATATGTCTTGGATGGTTTAGACACAACAAATTGTGCATCTTGTCAGGGCGTTAGCTTAGATGACCCTTGCGGTCTCTTCTAACCCTATGATTCTATGATTATAAGCCCCAACAAGAAAATCTGAGTATCTTTTCTGAATCTGAGGGGAGCAGTGGTGGTGAAAGTTACAGAAACTCAATTTTAAAGCAAAGAGTGGGGAATGTATGTACTCTACTATGAATCAGGTGCAAATGGACAGTGCCTTTCTTAGGAAAACAGCTGCTTTAAGTAGTGATCATCTTTTCTAAAACTACTGTATTTCCAAATTCTCTACTGATGCTAAAATGGAAGATTTTTAATCTGACATTGAAATTTAAGGATTTTAGTATTTATTAGCATTTGTCATAATTGTGGGATGTGATAAAAGGAGGAAGGAAGTTAGAGGTGGGTTATTGCAGAGGTTAGAAACCAATAATCAGTGTTTGAAAATAAAATAAAAATTATGATTATTTAGCCATTATTGTAACTTTCTTTTGATTCCCTTTATTTTAATATACACTATGACACTGCTACAGTTGATCGCTTCAGTTATAGCTGTCCAAGAATTATAGAAGATTCGTCTTTTGTGCAGTTAATGAAATTAAAGAAATCCTTGCTTTTTCGTGTCAATCCAAGCGTACCACTCTCCATACGTTTTAAAGCATGCAGTGTAAATCCTTGTTTGCTTAAAACTATACTGAGTCTCTCTGCATTTATTTCACTTGCAATCTCCTAAAGCTTTTCAATTCAAGAAGCTTTTAGTTGCCATTAGTGAGGCTGGATTCAAAACCAGGTGGCAGAGATGAATAGACAATGTCTCTGGACAATGCTTTGTTGAATTCCACTGCACAATACCTACCCTGATGAGATTCTTTTCTTCCCACTGGAACAGCACTTAAATAGAGCACAGTGGATCACTGAATAATGCTTTCAGAAACATTAAAAAAAAATCTGAAAGTTATTCTTTTGGTACCTTTGTCTGTTTCTTTATCATCTAAATTCAGACTGTTTTAATCCTCTAGCCCCTGTTGTTTCTTACATTATTCCTCTCAATTCACCACACATTGTTACTTCTGCCCAAGTTCCCCTCAATGAGAATGGCTTAGTCCACTGTCATTCCTAACCTCATATTATAAGGAAGTATTGTGAGTACCAAGTACAATTTTTTTAATGTGGTTATGAATATAGCTGCAGGTACTGCCAAGGCCCAAGTGTGTATTTTCCATCCCTTCTCTTCAGTCCTTATCAGCATGAATTTGAAATTGGATACTGAATCTGGCATATTTGTCCTGAACGTTAACACCTCTAGAATATGTGACTCCAGGGGAGGAAAATTCCTCTACTGTGACATCAGTTAATGGTATTGTGTTGTATAGTAAGCAGGAGTGGCAGAAATCCAGCCAGCCAGTAGGCATGTAACTTCAGGTTCTTTTGTTGCAATATTCAGTACTGGTGTAAGCCAGGTTTAGAAGCTTTAGTTAGTGCATGAAATTCCATCATTTTATAAGAGAAAAAGAAAATTAAAGCCAATTTAGCTCTAATTAGAGATGGTTGGGGGCAACTTTTCTCAAGAGTCTAGGAAACTATTGTGTAGATTTTATTTTGTCACCGTGCTTGTTACAATGGGTTTGCAGCTCAGCTAATTTGTTTCTACAGAATGGGTTTAAACTAAGGCAAGGCAGTTGGTATTTCTGCTCGGTGAGCTAAATTTTTCTTACGGTAATGTTAAAGTACAGCTTGCTTCTCTCTTCTAAGAGGCAGAATAGAGTAAGGGAAGTTAATTTCAAAATATTTCCTTATTTTCTCACTTCCAGAATTCTATTAAGTATTCTTAACCTGTATAGGAAAAAAATCAATAGACAAATGTTTCCTAATGTTTAAAGCACAGGACTGGGAATCAGGATACATGGGATCTCTTGCTGGTTCTGTCACTGAGGGTACATCTACACTGTGCTAAAGAACCTCTGGCACTCAGTCTCAGAGCCCAGGTCAGCTGACTTGGGCTTGTGGGGCTCAGGCTGCAGGGTTAAAAATTTCAGTATAGACATTTGGGCTGAAGCTGGAGCTTGAGCTCTGAGACCCTCCCCATTTTCAGGTCGCAGAGCCCAGTCTCCATACCACGCCTGAATGTCTCCACGTAGAATTGTATAGCTCTGCAGCCTGAGCCCTGTAAACCAGAGTCAGCTGACCCAGGCTCTGCGACTTGGTGCTTCTGTTTTTATATCGCAGTGTAGATGCACCCTGACTCACTGTGAACTTGGACTAGTCAACTGCTGGAGAATTTCCTGTGGGAGCAGTTTGGATGCACAGCAGGGAATTTGAGAAATTCGTGTGGTGGGGGTGGGGCCAAGAGGTGCGGAGTGTGTGTGGGGGCTCAGGGCTGGGGCAGAGGGTTGGGGTGTGGGAAAGTGAGGGCTCTGGCTGGGGGTGCGGGCTTTGGGGCCGGGGATGAGGGGTTTGGAGTGCAGGCTGCCCAGGGGCTATGGTGGGGAGAGAGGACTCCCCCCAGCTCTCTCTCCCCACAGCAGCACCTGGGCTGGGTGGGGGGAGGAGAGGTGCCTCTCCTCCAGCCACTGCAGGTCCCTGCCGGGGCTGGGTTGGCGCCTCTCCTCCGGCTGCGGCAAGTCCAGGGCAGGTCTATGTTGGGGCCGGCACGTCTGTACTGGGGCCGGTGGGGAGAGGCACCTCTCTATGCCGCAGCAGGTCCATGCTGGGGCCGGTGGGGAGAGGCGTCTCTCCCTGCCGCAGCCCTGAGCCCCTGCACGGGGCTTAATAGGCAGCTGCATGGCTGTGCAGCTTAGAGGAAGCTTTGATTTAGAATATAAATGCGAGACCATCTCAGGAAACATGCTTTGTCAGCAGCAACTTGAATCTCTGAAGATTGTACTAACTCAAAGAACGCTCTCACCCTTGTTATAGTAAGTTATGCTCTGTGACCTGCAACTGGGTTCTGGATGGAGTAGGGTAGGGGATATTCGCTATTAAATGAAAAGGTACCGAAGACACTTTCCTCTTGTCATGGGCACACAGACAACAATAGCTTAGATTTTAAGTACCTTGGGACAGGGACCATCGTTTTGTTATGTTTATTCAGTACCTAGCACAATATGGTCCTGGTCTATGAATAGGGTTCCTAGGTGCTACGATAATGCAAATAATAAATTATAACAATAATAACCAGTTATATCCCCTGCAGAGAACTCTGCTCAACCTCCCTGCCCCCACCACAAATCAACTCTCTACCAAGTGTAATGAGTAACCAGTCAGCTTAGCAGTAACTTGTTTTTAAAAATGGTGTCAGTCCACGTTGTGGCAGAATTTAAACAGAGTTCTTGTTTCAGCAGGGGCAAAGGAAGGATGTGCACTGAAAGATCTTCTGGCCACCTGGATTTACCAGAAATACACTTATCTCAGTATTGACAAGTGGACAAAGATAAGAGATCAGTAACTTTCTGATAAATTAACTAGTTGTTGTGAAATCCCTTCTGTTCAAGCAGTGCTGCACATTCATACTTGCCAGCATCTAGTCACTGCTCAGAATTGGACATTTTTGTGGTAATAATACATTCAGAAAAATGCAGATTAAGAAATGGTCAGTGGCTTTTATTAAGAAAAAGTGGTTTGCTTTTAAATTAGCTATCACTAAAGGGGATTGAACACAGTGGCTTAGGTCATAGTCTGGGGCCTGTGTAACCAGTGTTTAAGGAAACGGGAGTGACTGAGGACTAATAGAGTCTTTGGCTACATGAAAATTAATCAAAATGGAGATGATTTAAGTTTGAAGCAGTTTGTTGAATGAATGTGGAGCTCTGAGTGCTTTAAAACAGGGTTTCTCAACCGAAGGGTCATGACCCAAAATTGGGTTGCCAAAATGTTTCAGGGGGTCATGTGGCTCCTGGGGTTCCAGTTCCGTGGCGCTGGCTGGGCTCAGTTCCCAGCTTGGTGTTATGACCTCCGGGGTCATAGCATCACTCAGGTTTGGCCCAGTCGCCCCTCCATCCTGATGACAGTGGGCCAGTCAGGCCAAATTTGAGTGACTGGCACTGCAACCCCATGCTCCAGATCGCAGTGCCACTCACACAAATTTGGCCCAGTTGGACCCCCATGAGGAGGGCGAGCCAAACCTGAGCAATGCTGTGATTCCGGAGGCAGTACCTAGAGCTGGGAGCCAACTCCAGCCAGCCCCATGAGACCAGAGCCCCAGAAGACACTGCTGCCAGGTGAGTGCAGGGTGGGCTCGGGATCCACACAGGGCCTTGGACCCATCCCCAGGACCTCCAAACCCTGCGGGAAAGACCTGGTCTCCCACCCCTCAGGGGCAGGACCTGACCCCCTGGCCTATTTACTGGCTTGTGACAGGTCATTTCTCCCCCCAGGGCTTCCCACCCCTTTGGGGCAGGACCTGACTCAACTGCCTGCCCGCGGCCTATTTACAGAGTTGCAACAGGCCATCAAGATTAACAAATGGGTCCTGAGCCCAAAGAGGTTGAGAATCACTGCTTTAAAAGATGCCAGTTGATCACCAACACCTTAACTATGCCCTGGACTTGCCTTTTGGAGTGCTCATCTCCCAGTGTGTTCAGAGGACATGGACATGACTAAATACCTGTTCTTAAAATCCTCTAAGCACCTAAACATGCTCTGCTCTTTAGCTGCTTGCACAAGCTTTTGAAAATGTGACCATTAACTTCTCCCTACTTCTGTTTCCTCATCTTTTGAGAAGCTTATTTAATATAAAGTGCTTAGAGGTTCAGGTTCTTCTATGATAAATGCTATGTAGTTTGCCAAGTATTATATATACATTAGTTTTCTAAAAACTATTTGTCTTAATATTTTGCCTACTTTAGGCTTGATAAAATGTAAACATTGATAGTCCTAGCTACAACCATTGATGGCAGATGCTGCTTTACAGGCTCATTTGTTAATTCAGTTTTGGAGAAGTTTCCCTCTTTTTCTGGAAGGCTTGTTTATAGATATACTTTTATTCCTGCATTTCAGCACATTGACAGTAATAGGCAATACTTCATTTGCAGCTATTGCATTTCTTCCAGAAATTCCTCTACCTCTTATCCAGTGTACCATGTAAAATTCTATACCTTAATTTTGAGAAGATATGTTTGCTAAGTATCAATCCACAATGGTATTTCCATCTCTATTATGCAAAGAAAAAGTCTCAAACCTGTTTGAATACTTGTCCCATTTATCTCTCAGTAAGTAGCTGCTGTGGAATTCTGTGAGGCTCTGCAGATGTTCTTGATAAAGGTGAGAGATTATGCAGGTATGCAGAATTGATGGGTATGCTATGATTGCAGTCAATCCCTAGATGGACTGATCCTGAATCAAGCTCACTGATTGCTATAACTGAAAAGAAAAGTGGCTGTCAGCCTGGAGCATTACTGTGTTGACAAAATGTAATGGCTTCTAGTAGATGGATGACAGTATAGTTAGGAACAACTTTCTTAATCAAAGTACTGTATGCATTTATTTATCAGTATTTTATTGGTATAAGATTTATTTTTTAAAATCACCGTTACAGTTTAGAACAAGATTTCTCCTTTAATCTTTACCATTCTTCTGTGCTACTTAGTAGTAATAATAATTGACATGTATTATAGTATTTTTTGTCTCTAAGGTTCACACAGCACTTAACAAACTTCGCCCTCCAAAGAAATCAGCAGGGTTGAAACACATACCTTAATAGAGCATAGCAACAGATTTAGAACAGGAAATGAGGATAAATATCTTTTCCAATGGAAACTATGGGAAGAATTTAAGTAGGCAGAAAGTTACCTGGATTGGAATTTGGCCAAGGCACCAAGACTAAAACCCCTATACTTATACAAAGACGCAAGGAATCTTTCTTCTTTGAGTGTGCCGCGTGCAATGTTGCTAGAAATTTTCCCCTCAATGGCCTCCGTTGGGCTCGCTCTAGTGCACTCTGGTGCCACGTGCTTTTGCACCGGCATAAGGGGAGCTGCTGGTCCCGCATGCTCTCATTTCCTTTTTACCACCCATCATGGTTGCTGAAACAACTCCTCTTGCTTCGGCAAGGCGTTTTTCAGTGGTTTCTTCTCTGTACCGTAGTTTATTAATCTTAGTGTAGTTGTAGTGTAAATAATGTACATAATCAGAACCCCTCCTTTATCATTGAGTGGGTTCCCAGGCTTCAAACCTTGTGCCTCCTGTGGTAAGCCTATGTCCATGAGCAACCCACACTCCAGTTGTTTGGAGTGTTTGGGAGAAGCTCATGTAAGAGAGCGCTGTCAGATTTGTCGGGACTTTAAGCCTCGAAGAAAGACAGAGAGGCTAGACAGACGGCTGTCCTAACGGAAGCTGTCCTTAGACCGCCTTCAGAGCAAAGCCACTCAGATTTGACACCAAGCACTTTGGCCTTGGCATGAAGTGCTCCTCCGGCACTGTGTGTATTCTGGCACTGCTGTCCATCTCTGGTGCTGAGGAAGGAACATAAAAAGCAGCGCTTTGAGAGAGGGCGCTTGCCGGCACTGATCTTGTGAGATCAGGTTTGGGCAGAGTGGGAGCAGTGGGGGCGTGGCTGCTTCTGATAAGTTTAGCAGTGTGCCAAACCAGTGTTGGCACAGCCATGTTGGGGTTAAAAGAATAACTCGCGTTGTCCTGCTTGATTTTTAGATAGACCTTGTGTACCAGAGGAACAGGAGGAAATGCACAGAATAGGAGCTCTGTCCATGGAAGCTGGAAAACATCTGAAAGGGAACTCTGGGCTGTGCCCGCTCAGCAAGCAAAACTGATGGCATTTCCTGTTCTCCTTGGTTATCAATAGGTCTACTTGGGGAGATCTCCATCTTTGGAAGATGAACCTGGTGACCTCTGGGTGAAGGGATCACTCATGGTGAGTGAAGAAAGATCTGCTGAGGTGATCTGCCAGGACATTCCGGGGAGAGCCTCAAAGTCGATGGAGTGCTTCACACAGAAGTCCCATAGACGAATGGCCTCCTGACATGGGGTGGAGGAGCATGTTCCTCCCTGCTTGTTGATGTAGAACATGGCCACAGTGTTGTCTGTCAGTACTTGCACTACCTTGCCTGTGATCTGGGGAAGAAACACTTGACAAGCTAAGTGGACTACTCTGAGCTCCCTAACATTTATATGCAGGGAGAGCTCTTCCTGGGATCACAGGGCCTGTGTCCTGAGCTGATCGAGGTGGGCTGCCCAACTTAGGTCTGAAGCATCCGACACTAGGGACATTGATGGCGGGGGGAGCGACAAAGGGAATGCCTACCATTACCGACCGGGCGTCCTTCCACCAGTCGAGGGAGGTGAGGACCAGTAAGTACTGAGTACAAATGGTGTCTGTTCGATGATAACACTGAAGCTAACCATGCCTGAGGTGCAGCCTTGTGTGTCGTATCACATAAGTACACGTGGCCATGTGTCCCAGGAGCTTGAGGCAAACCTGGGCTGTTGTGATTGAGTGGACCATGACCTTGGATACCAGGTTCAACATTGTCTGGAATCGAGCCTCTAAAGGGAAGGCTCTGGCCTTGCTTGAGTCAAGCACTGCCCCCATAAAGTCTGTTCTCTGTGCTGGAATGAGAGTTGACTTTTGCTTGTTTGTCAACAGGCCCAGTACTTGGAAGGTGGCTTGGACCAGGCTGATGCTATTCTTTACTTGGGCCTCTGGGCGACCCTTGATCAGCCAGTCATCGAGGTATGGGGAGACTTGAACACCTTGCCTTCTGGTTCCCTTCATCTGAACGCATGGAAGCTCCATGACTGAACCCGGAAAAGCAAGCCTGTTCGGAACACGTTGGATGGGTCTTGCTGGGTAGTAGGAGGCCATCCACTATGTCTACCTACCTCGCCAAGTGGAAGTGTTTCTCAATATGGTTGTCCTAATGAGGCCTTTCTCCAACTCAGTCTTCCCTTCAGTCTACTCTGGACTGTTTGCTCCACCTAAAACAAGTCTGGCCTCACATCTATCAAGGGACACCTGGCAACAATTTCGGCCGTAGCATGCCCAAATACAGGAGGTTATTCAGAATGAGATTATCTGGGCTGAAACTGGTAGGCCTTTCATCCTCTCTGCTATTGCCACAAAGTCATCTTGATGCAGAAGAAAGGACATGCCTAACATCCAACAAGCGAAGCTGCTGCTCTTCTGAATTTTTGTGCAGCTTCGGGAAGAAGACTGGCAGGAAAATGGCATGGTTGGTATGGAACTGCTACGAGCAGGCGAATGTTCCACTGCGTGCCATCTTGACCGCTCATTACATGAGAGCTCAGGCCTCTTCAGCAGCATTTCTGGCCCAGGTTCCGATCCAAGACATCTGCAGGGCCACAACCTGGTCATCAGTGCATACCTTCTCATCCCACTACGCCATCACCCAACAGGCTCATGATGATGCCACATTTGGGAGAGCAGTGTTGCAATACGCATGTCCATGAACTCTGAGCCCACATCCTTTGGATACTGTTTGTGAATCACCTAACGTGGAATGGGCAAGCACACGAAGAAGAAAAAACTGTTATTGACCTTCCTTAACTGTTGTTCTTTGAGATGTGTTGCTCATGTCCATTCCACAACCCGCCCTCCTACCCAGGAGCGGCGCCAGGGTTTTTGGTGCCCGAGGCGGGGGTCCTTCCGCGCTCCCAGTCGTCATCAGCAATTCTGCGACGGGGGGGTCCTTCCACGCTCCTGGTCTTCGTGGCACTTCGGCGGCGGGTCCCGTAGCGAGTGAAGGACCCACTGCAGAATTGCCACCAAAGACCCGGAATGTGGAAGGACCCCCCCCGCCACCGAATTGCCGCCCCCCAAAATCCTGGTGCCCCAGGCGACCGCCTGGGTCGCCTAAATGGAAGCGCTGGCCCTGCTCCTACCCCTCTGTCGGAGTTAGCTGGCAAGAAGGAACTGAGAGGGTGCGGAGCCGGCAGTGCTCCTTATGCCAGCACATAACATGCAGCAACAGAGGGTGCTAGAGTTAGCCCGACTGATACCATTGAGGGAAAAATCTCCAGAAATGGTGCACATGGCTCACGCACCCCTAATGTGGAATAGACATGAGCAACACATCTTGAAGAACAGCAGTTATGGAAGGTCAGTAACCATTTTTTATTAACAAATTGATTAAGACCTTGAGTTTACATCTCATTCAGAAGAAGGCATCTCCAGAACAACAGTGCTTTCAAGTATCCATGCTTGAAATTCAGTAGTGACTCAAAGGGAAGAGCACAGCCAGCTGAATCATGAACATTATTCACTGTAGCAACTAGTTCTTTAGAAGTCTCCCATCCATGTTCTGACCAGATTATAGCTTTTAAGATCTGACTGGATCACACACAATGTATTACAGCTAGATAACAGAATATGTAATTAAATAACCTAAATAAGTAAGGTGAGATATATTATTTAGCATGTTTTAGATTGTTCAAGTTTTTCACCTTCCTTAAACTCTAAAGAACAGATACATTATTTTAAATTTTACATGTTTTATTAAGGGTTATGGAGCAATTGTATTTCTATTCTGTCATAGTCATGACAACTGATTCTAAATGCCCTGTTTGGAAAGAAGTTTGTGTATTTTCAGTAGTGATGATCATATTCCAGTCTGTGATGTCTGTGCTCAATTTATCTATATGTTAAGACTTGTCTATGCTAGGAATTTTTTTTCTTAATATATCCTGTTGTTCAACCACTGGTATAGTTCCATCCACAGTAGTGTGTCCATGTAGACGAGCTGCCAGTACCTACTGATGTTTTAAGCACGATGTCATCTGGACCTCTCTGAGCATTGTTAGATGTTACATTTGTTAAAATGCTGGTGCCCCCGAAGCCTTTTCTGCACCAGCACTCCTCCCTTTGGTACCAGTGATGTCAGAAATAATGGGAAATTTTAGAGAAAAAAGGTATGTGTAGAAACAGCCAAAGGGTTCTACTGTGCTGATGTGGAATAAGTGATGGGGCTGTCTTTCTTACAGTTTATTAAATGTTTAACACAAGCTCTTGTATGTCATTTATGTTTCTGCAGGCAAGGCAGTAAAGAGTCTCTTTGGAAATACATGTTAAACATCCACAAATCTATTAAGATCTAGGACAGGAAACCTTTGACTGGGTGATGTTATACTGACATGCACTATGCAATATAATTTAGTATAAGGAGGTGTTTTGAGATGGCGTATTAGTAGTCTGTAAAACACTGCCACATAATTTTTTTTTTAAGTGTGTGTGTGTGTGTGTGCGCGCGCGCGTATATAGACCTCAGTACGGGCCTAGACCTCAGAGGTACTGAGCAGCCTCAGTGGAAGTTAAAAATGTCTTCGTCTTTCTCATGGAATTGACTCCTCAGCATGAGGGTCAGAATTAATTTCATAGTGTGAAGACCCTAATATTGTATAATAAGAGTAACTTACAAAATAACCAAAACTTGCCACAGACACTGTATTTCCAGTGTGTTAAGTAGTCTATGGTTTTCAGACTGTTTATTGTGCAAGTATATTATTTTTGTATTGCAGATTAACATTTATTGCCCTATCTAGAGAGTGTAAGGAGGCACATAGTATCTATTCTAGTAAGGCACATCCAGCCAGTCTCTCATTGCCAAAATAAACTCATTTTAGTAGATTCATTGTCCATGACACAAGCATTGGCAACTGCAGCAGAGGGACTGGCTCTCCATCTTCATGATTTGGGGAGTGGGAAAAGGTCCATAGACTGAATATTCATTTATAGTGTAAAGCAGTGGTGACCAACCTTATAACAGAGGAGGGCCACATAAACCTAAGCACAACCTTGTACAGGCCAAACAGATTCTACATATTGTAATAAGATTTAAAGTCACCTGTATTGATTTATATTTTAAGTTCAGCTTTTTTTGTATATATTTAGATGGGTTGTTTCTATCTACAGCATTGTCTATTAAAAACAAATAAACAAATCAGTGCATAAAACATGTATCAGAATTATAGAAAACAGGGGGGAAAAAACAGGAAAAAACACATAACCTTCTCCCTAATCACAAATAAAGAGTGGACTTTCTGAGTTAGCGAGAAGTCTGAGGTTGTTTCTGATCAATCCGTTTGTTGACGTTTGACTCAAAGTGAGAGGCACTCATCTGAAGTACAGCATGCAGATGGTCGTCTGGGAGGCAGTACCGCAGCTTACATTAATTCATCTTCATAACTGACAAAGCTTGTTCGCAGATATAAGTGCTGCTTTTTGACCGGGTGCCCTGAAGTTGGCAGTCATGATCGTGAGCCACTCCGGACAGCATGACAGACTAATTGTTTCAAAAATTAATTTCTAAAGAGCTTATAAGTTTTGCAAGGCAAAAGATATATCAGATCTTTTAATAATTACATTAAAAATGCTTTTCTAGCTATGTGACCGAATCTCATATCCAGTCTTTGTTAGTGCAAGATCACTTCAAATTTTACAACATTATCATCAACTCGGTATTTAGATCGTATAATGCTCTGAATCAGAAATTGTATTTTTTGATTTCCTGTTTGTAATACAAAGATTGAATTGTATTAAAATACCAAACAGCATAGTTTGCAAATCATATGAAATCTCAGTGAGAGTGAGCTTGACTCTAGTTTCAGTTACACCAGTATAAAATGTGCAGTAACTCTAAATACTTCAGTGGAACTACTTCAATTTTACCACAGCATAACCAAGATCAGAATCTGGTCCATATATGCTAATACAGTGAAACCATTTGTTGACTGCACAAATCAAAACAAACTTCTGAATTGTTATTCAGAAGGTTTTGTTTTCATGTCAGATATAAAGTGTTCACATGTTAGATTAACTGTTTAGTCATTTTGCCAAGGTGTTCACATTAATGTTTTTGAGCCAAAAGATTGCACTTCCTTGCCTTTCATGTTTCTTTGGCTCTTTCTTGCATTACCATCTCATTTTGTTGGACATTTGTAAAGACATGCTGTGCTGGTTGCTTGTAACCAACTGATTAAAAACCGATGAGTCAAGCACACTTAACGTTTATCAAGACAGACGGAAATACTTTAAGATCATGAATCTAAGAGGCATTTTGTTTTACTTGCACATGGATAACATATTTCATCACATCTTTTATTTTTACAAATTACATCGTGAGCTCCCGATAACAATAATCTGTGAATTTTGCCACCTTTTGGCAAAGTCGGGATAAGGATTAGGTCAGAAAATTAGAAGTGTTCAATCTAGTCTAGACATAAATATCTCTTTGACCTAAAGAGCTCTGGTCAAGAATATAATTTATGCTCAGTTTTCAAATCAGATGTAAAGAAAAATGAAGTTGCCCATATGTTTAGGATTTTTTTCAAGTGTAAGTGGGCAACTAAACGTAGAGCCTCTCTTTCACTCCTCTCCCTTCCCCCCCAACATCAAACTTGGCAATGTAGGGTTCAGAGGTGAAAATTGATGTCAATGGGAGTTTTGCTATTGACTTCACTGGGACCAGGATTTCACCCTAGGTTTCTAATATGGCAAGTCTCATTCACTTAACCACCCTACCTTTCAGAATGAATTTGCAAAATGTGTGTGTTTGGATGTGCTGCCTGAAGTCATCGAGAAGATCCAGTCCCTCTTTCATGTGTTGGATCTGTTAACCAACACTGCCAAATCAGTTCTTCCCATAAAGAGGATTGAATTTATAGGAGTGGTTCTGGACTCGATGTCAGTGAGAGCATATTTGACAAGCCAGATTTCAAGCAATATTCAACCTATGCAAAGAATTCAAGGTATATTCCCATACAACAGTAAGGAATTGCCTGAAACTTCTAGGTCACATGGCAGCTTGCACATATGTGACTCAACATGCCAGACTTCACCTCAGAATCATGCAAGGGTGGTTGAAATCTGTCTACTGTCCCTCTCATCATTTGCTGGACAATTGTTGACTCAGATACTGGCAACTATCCGGCAACTATCCTGTCTTCCCTGGATTGTTGGATGGTTCCTGCCAATGTATGCAGTAGAGTTCCATGGAGTTCCCTTTGCTCCAGCTCTGCCCTTTGTGATCTTAGGGATTCATGGTCATTGGCCAAATCAGGACCTCCCCTCTACATCAGTGTCAGGGAGCTTTGAGCTCAATCAACCAGCTGCTAAGACTACATAAAGAGGCCAGATCTGGGGTAGAGAGCATGTCCCTTAGATCTAAATGATACGTATCCTATTTATATCTCACCTGTACATATTATCAGAGTTGTTTTATTAAGTTGTCTTCCAGCATAAACTTTTCTCGAAGTCATAGGAAAATAAAGTCCTTTTTTGTATACTTGATTAAATAATATTATTTTGTCAATCCACTTATTATTCTTGATTTTTTTTAAAGATGGATTTTTCCACATAGCTTATTTTCATGAACATATGGGTTGACTTTGTGGTTTTTGGGTACACTGTGGTCCAAGCTTATGTGTATGCCTAAGAGTAAAATACGGAGGATGTTTTTATTATATAATTGGCTGCTTTCACTGCAGAATAGGTAATGATTTCTTACACATTCATATTATTACTATAGTTCTTAATATATTATTATTTTATTATATTGTTACTATATGCATTTTCCCCCACCTGTGCCTGTTCTGGTGTTTCTCTGCTTTTGGAATACAAGATTGGAATTAATTTTAAAGGGCAAGTGGTATATCTTGAAAAATGGGAATTTAAATTCTCCGTTCTCTCATTAAGAGTGACACATTTTTTCAGTGACATCCTCATTATGAATTTAGACCAAATAAACTCTTGGAACATCTTAAGAGGAATGATGGTTCAGTGGTTAGGGCATTAGTATGGGCTATGGGAGACCTGGGTTAAATTCATGCTGTGAGACACACTTCCTATGTGACCCGTGACAAATCACTTACTCTGTCTTTACCTCAGTTCCCCATCTGTAAAATGGGAAGATAGCACTCTTTTCACAGGAGTGTTGTAAGGATAAACATATTAAAGATTGTGAGGTGCTCAGATACTGCAGAAATGGAGACCATAGAAGTATGGTAAATCACTAGATAGTTGTTTTCCTAAGTTTTTGCTAACTGACTTTTGTTGTCTTGCGAGGACTCCTTGAAAATGAAAAATAAAAATTCATTTTTCATTTGAGCTAGATTAAATAAATGCAAAATATTGAATATATGGAAAAATCTTCTATACAACACATTAACAAATACAGAAACATATAGTAAAGAAACACAAATTGAGTCTACGGACATCATAAAGAAAGTCTTGTGAAGAAGCATTCCTACCTTAACCCCTAAACCATGAGTAAGAGATGCAAAATTACAAGGCATTTAAAAGAGATGAGCTCAAGGCTGTTTGGCCGAGTTGTTTCAGTTATTCAGATGCACTGAGAACCTTCATCTGTGTGGTGTGGTGATCTAGTGCACAGGGCTGTAATATAAAACTCATAGGGATCAATGTACATCTAAGCTCAATCAAGCTTTTATTCTTAGGCCTATTTTTTAACCACACATAGCCTTCTTTGTTCAATCAGATAGGTTTGTAATATGCTTTTTATATAGTTGTAGGAATGCGTGATCATGCACATGAACGCATGAGTTCACATGACTGACCTGTAAAAGGGTGGCAGTGCACTGCAATCAAATCACAGGAGTGCCTAGAACAATGAGTTAAATAGGATATTTGGGTAATGGAAAAACCTATTGTATGAAACGTGATGAAAAGTACTAATGTTTTGCAACTAGACTCCATGTTGCTGATTTTGAGACTCAGATGACCAAACCACCTTTTACTGTTCTTTGACAGTTCATCGCCCATTGTGTTACACTGAAGTTTATTCTGTCTTTACTTACTTTGCTATCCACTTGTAATCATCTTTCCATTGTTATGTGATTGTGAAAAATTCCTTCTCTTTACTCAGTGATTGCGTCCTTAAAACTGTACACATGTCACATTTAACTTTCTCTTCGCTGAATGTAACTCTCTGAAATAAAATAATTCAAATTAGGAAATAAACAAGTTGTGATTGTGAAGGACACAACCATGGTTCAGTGCTTTTGATGCATTCTTGGAAATGCATTCTTTACATGGTTAATTCAGCTTTGATTTTTTATGTGTATAGAATTTGAATAGGCCTGGCTCTTGTGCCCAGGGAAAAGTGCCTTACCTTCTGTCCCATTTGTCATTATAAAAATAAAAATAGGCAAATGCACATCTATCAAATATGCAAATTAGGATAATTTATAGTTAACATAAAATCTCCAGACTTCTAGACCTTTAGCCTTCACATGTACGTTCTACATTTAGTGAAATTGATTATGGAAGAGATGAGGAACATGCATGTTTAGAGGCACACAAATCTTTCCATGGATACCTATGGTATTTTTCATATTAAGGTTGCCCTATGACTAAATCAGAACTCCAGTAAATTTGACTTGAATCGTTTGACTGACCATCCTGAAACCATTTAAATGCTCAAACTTCAATAAAATCAGCGGTGCTCTTGGCAAAATAAGTTATGTCAGTTAAATTGATTTCATCCATCCTAAGCTGCTACTATTGTGTTTTAGAAAAAACAATAATTTTCCTATAGTGTTTCCATAGGAACACTCTGTCTGAATTACTGTTATGAAACAAAGGAGCCTTCTGTTAAATACCTTGAAGATATACATACAATATTTGACTGTGGCATTGCCTGCTGATCAGTAGCTATGATAATAAAATTCCACATAAATATGAGCAGTGCAATATCTTGTTAAACCAAAACTTGTCAAAATTAATTCAGATCAGAAGCACAGCTGTGAATGTTAGCTTGTTTTTACTAAAGTAACTGGGTAAAGAATTCCAATATGTAGTAAAGAAATTACCAAACTGCTGGGTACAGAGAGGTTTGCGTTTCTACCATTGACCTTGTAATGTGATCATGCAGACTGCTTGTAAATGAATCTTTCAGATCTTATCAGTGATATGTAAACTTTGACCTCATAGGCAAAAAGACACAGTTTAGTTAGCTCCAGTAAAGTCATGATCATTTTACCATACATATTTCTTTTAAAAACATATTCTTTCTCCATTTAAAAAACCTGAATATTTTTGTGTGTTGATATCTTTTCTCTAGCAAGAGAAGTATTGATCCTGATTTTCCTTTCACACTGGTGTAAATCAGGAGTAATTCCACTGAAGTCAGTGTAGGTACATTTGTGTAAAAGTGGTGTAAATGAAATTATCACAATCACCAAAAAGTTAATTTTAAAATGTGTACTTTATTTTAATTGTTATGGAAATAATCATTTAGATGGCTGGGGTATATAAACTTTCCTGTAAATCACACATATAACTGCACTTGAAATGAAATTAACTGCATTTTTCTTACTAGGAATACAAAAACATTTGAACCTTTCTGTGATATGTTTCCAGAATGGTTTTGCTTTCCTAAAAGCAAAACTAGTTAAAATTAATATTTGGCTAAATGTCTAAAATTAATGTTATTCAGCATATCCTGCACAAAATAGATCAGAAATTAAAATATGTTGACTAAACCTTCCTACACTATTGAGATTTGATAATTAACTGTAAGAAACTTTTGTCACAGAGACTTTAAGACTCTAGTGCAACAACTTAATTTTTTGCTCCCAATTCAGGAAAGCATTTAAGCCTGTTAACTCCATCCTTATTTAGGATGGCACTTATGCATGGTTAATTGTGTAAGTATAATTGAAATCAGGGGAAAGGTAACTGGACTTAAGGGTATTGTTAAACTATAGAGAGTTTAATTTTAGATTCTAAATATTTTATTCAATAATATTTTGGCAAATGTAATTACTTTGTGTAAGTGCAATATATTCAACCTAAGTAATTGTAATGCAGAATCACCTAGTATACCATTTTGTGCTACATTGTTGTAGCAATATTGTCACCTATATAATTAATTGTGCTGAAAGATTTGTGCATAAAGAGAATTTGGCAAATTACATTTTCATAGATTTTCACAATGGTGAAAACTGGTGCAGTTTCACTTTTTTGCCATATTTGTCTGACACAAGACATTTGAAGGTCAATGGTTAAAACATACTCGCTGTGACACATTTTTGCCAGCTGATTCTTGACCTTGTGACTATAACAGAGCTTGAGTCATAAGTTTGGAGAGGGAGCAAGCTCACATAGATATCTTATTTGGCAAAAACCTTTAAAAATTATTCATGCAAAATCTCTCTCACTAGACAAATATCTTATTTTTATGTTTTTCACATTAATTGAAACATATCTATGGAGAATAGGGAGCAAGAGCATCCATGTTGACCATTTGGGAAGGAGATGGGAATTATGTAAAAGGATGATTGTGGTGCCAACCTTCAGAGGGACCATGTACAAAATAAGATATTCAGGGTTCCATCTAGCTTCTTATGCATCTGTCGTGAGACCTGCGACACTGGATTGGTGATTTTGGTGTTTGTATACAGCTTAATTGTTTTCACAGGTCTAGGGCTCCCACTACTTACAGTTACAAAAACCACAGCCTTCTCTTGCTTATTAAAGAAAGACACCCTTACTGGTTAGCTACAGTAGATGCATTGATAAAGAGCTAGGAATTGCAAGAATTTGAATGAATGTACTTTTTCAGCTGTCTGGTGTTCTAGCACTTGAGAAAGAGCTTATCAGTGAGAAGAACAATGGGAGACCCTGAAAGTGGCTCTTATTTCTAAGGCCTTGAGAATTAAACAAAACTAAAATAACTGCAGTGGAAGGAAAGAACAGTGACTTTTTTGTGGAGAAAATAAAGGTTGTGTACAGGAATTTGGCTGGCTAATCAAAGTCCTGTACAATGAATTTTAATGTATCTGTCATCAATGCAAACAGTAAATGTTTCAACTGCTGCTCTGTGCAGTCAGATTTATGAATGTCTATGCAGGAAAAAGCAAAAATGTGAAACTCATAACTGTCAAACAGGAATCATAACACTGAGTCCTGCTCGATAGTTTCAACAGAACATTCATGCAAATAGCTATATTTAATTATATTTTAATTAGTAAACAAAGGGAATCTAATTCCTTTTTAAAATTAAAGTAGATACTATTTGTGAATTCACTGAGGCAACTTAGTTGGAAGAACTTCAGGGGAAGTTGATATTTTTGTTGTTATGTTGTGGTCCATCCCTGTAATAAATTTGAGCATGATATTAACTGGGCCCAGGAGGGAATCATGTCCCACCATTAATTAATGGAAAATTGCTACAACAAGAAGCTTATGGGGACTTCATGACAGTCAAAGGTAAAATGGAATGATGTCCCTCCCTTTTTCAACATGGACCTTGAGGGATTGGGTGGAAATCAAAGGATAAATGGAGTGACCTTTTTTACAGGATCCCTATAAAAGTTACTCTTCAGGTTTTCAGTCTTCACTCCCTCAGCCTTTATTGTTCTGCATTTGTGGTTCATCTAAAGAGCAATAAAATCTCTGTGTGCAATATTTCCAAACCCAAACAATCAAAAGTCATGAGATTTAATAGATTTGGAGTTATTTATATTTGTCATCTTGTTTATGGGCATACTCTGGTCACGTTTTCAAGCTTCTCTCTACAACCATGAGAACTTGCTTTTTAAAAATTTCTAAAAGAAAGCTGAGATTTTCACTTAATTGCTTGACTTCAGAAGCTGGGGCTTTAAGAAGAACACCAAATATTTCAAGACCTCTGATAAAATTGCGAGAGTTGGTAGCAATGTATGCGTGTATGTGAATTGCAACTTTGGCATCAGAAAGTCTCTTCCGAGTTACACAGGTGGGACTTCAGACAGAAAAACAAGAGAGTTGAATCTTCGTTCATTTACTATTCATGAAACATGTGTAGACCTTCCAACAGTGGCCAATGCCAGATACCCCAGAGGGAATGAACAGGTAATCATCAAGTAATCCATTCCCTGTCACCCATTCCCAGCTTCTGGCAAACAGAGGCTAGGGACACCATCCCTGCCCATTCTGGCTAATAGCCATTGATGGACCTATCCTCCATGAACTAATCTAGTTCTTTTTTGAACCCCTTTATAGTCTTGGCCTTCACAACATTCTCTGGCAAGGAGTTCTGCAGGTTGACTGTACATTGTGTGAAAAAATACTTCCTTTTATTTGTTTTAAACCTGCTGCCTATTAATTTAATTTGGTGACCCCGCAGTTGTTGTGTTATGAGACAGAGTAAATAACACTTCCTTATTTACTTTCTCTACACCAGTCATGATTTTATAGACGCCAATCATATCCCCCCTAGTCGTCTCTTTTCCAAGCTGAAAAGTCCCATTCTTATTAATCTCTCCTCATATGGCAGCCGTTCCATACCCCTAATAATTTTTGTTGCCCTTTTCTGAACCTTTTCAAATTCCAATATATCTCTTTTGAGGTGGGGGGACTACATCTGCACGCAGTATTCAAGATGTGGGTGTACCCTGGATTTATATAGAGGCAATATGATCTTTTCTGTCTTATTATCTATTCCTTTCTCAATGATTCCCAACATTCTGTCCGCTTTTTTGACTACCGTTGCACATTAAGTGGATGTTTTCAGAGAACTATCCACAATGACTCCAAGATCTCTTTCTTGAGTGGTAACAGCTAATTTAGACCCCATCATTTTATATGTATAGTTGGGATTATGTTTTCCAATGTGCAGACTTTGCATTTATCAACATTGAATGTCATCTGCTATTTTATTGCCCACCAGTATTGTGAGATCCTTTTGTAGCTCTTCACCGACTGCTTGGGACTTAACTATCTTGAGTAGTTTTGCATCGTCTGCAAATTTTGCCACCTCCCTGTTCAGCCCTTTTTCCAGATCATTTATGAATATTTTGAATAGGACTGGTCCCAGTACAGACCCCTGGGGGACACCACTGTTTACCTCTCTCCATTCTGAAAACTGACCAGTTACCAATCCATGAGAGGACCTTTCCTCTTATCCCAGGGCAGCTTACTTTGGCTAAGAGCCTTTGGTGAGGTACCTTGTCAAAGGCTTTCTGAAAATCTAAGTACACTATATCCACTCGATCCCCCTTGTCCACATGCTTGTTGACCCCCTGAAAGAATTCTAGTAGATTGGTGAGGCATGATTTTCCTTTACAAAAACCATGTTGGCTTTTTCTCAACAAATTATGTTCATCTATGTCTCTGACAATTTTGTTCTTTACTATAGTTTCAGCCAGTTTACCCAGTACTGAAGTCAGTACTGTAATTGCCGGGATCACCACTGAAGCCTTTTTAAAAATTGGCGTCACATTAGCTATCTTCCAGTCATTTGGTGCAGAAGCTGATTTAAATGATAGGTTACAAACTATAGGTAGTAGTTCAATTTCACATTTGGGTTCCTTCAGAACTCTTGGGTGAATACCATCTGGTCCTGGTGACTTATTACTGTTTAGTTTATCAATTTGTCCCCAAACCTCCTCTAATGAGACCTCAATCTGGAACAGTTCCTCATATTTGTCACCTAAAATGAAATGGCTCAGGTTTGGGAATTTCCCTCACATCCTCAGCTGTGAAGACCGATGCAAAGAATTCATTTAGTTTCTCTGCAATGGCCTTATCGTTCTTGAGTGCTCTTTTTAGCATGTTGATTGTCCAGTGGCCCCACTAGTTGTTTAGCAGGCTTCCTGCTTCTGATGTACTTAAACATTTTTTTGCTATTACTTTTTGAGTCTTTGGCTAGCTGTTCTTCAAATTCTTTTTTGGCCTCCTAATTATATTTTTACATTTCATTTGCCAGAGTTTATGATCCTTTCTATTTTCCTCACTAGGGTTTAACTTCCACTTTTTAAAGGATGCCTTTTTGCCTCTCACTGCTTCTTTTACTTTGTTGGGTAGCCACCGTGCACTTTTTTGATTCCCTTACAATTTTTTTATTTGGGGTATACATACGTTTGTGTATGTATATAGATGGGGTTAGGGTAACTTTGGCACAACTGAGTCTGGTTATGAGATGTCAAGGTTTGAGTCAGCAGGGAATTTGAATTCTTTCACAGATTCAGTGGAGGTGGTTTCTTCAGGTTAAGGGTGAGGTTACTGGTAAGCTACTATGGGAATCTCATATTGCAGTAGTGCTCACCAACGTGTGGATAATTTTTATGAGCTACTGAAAAAAATGTGAAAAGAAAGAGATTAGAAATTCTGACTACAGCTTTTCTTTCTGAAATGATGGCAGGGTCTTTGGAAGGAGCTACATGCATCTGTCTCTTCTATTTCCATACACAACAAACACAAGAGCCCTATGGAAGAATGTGATGAACAGTATACTTGCTTTGGGAAAACATTTTCTTTGGCTTTTCAAACCTGTTTGAACCGGTTCCGGTTTCTGAGCAAAGAAAATACTCCTTTTAGTGCAAGTGCAAGAACATGAATCTCTACTCATGTCATGTAAAAGTAAGAAAAGTGAAGTAAAGAAAAGACTCAGATAAACCAACAGCAGCATTAGTAAATCAGCAAACATTCTGAATGTATCTGGCAGTTATTCATGAAACACTTAGGAATTCAACACGATACCATTATTAATTTTTTCCTGCAGTCACAAATTAGTTAAGCTTCAGTGAGCCATGTGAGGAGGGACAAAGAATTTTTAAAACAAAGCTGAGATTTTGACCTTTAATCAACACAACTGTTCTTTTTTCTTAAAACACCTATTGATTTTTCTTCAGGTTAGTCTTCTCTTTCTGGGCTTTTGTCCATATCATACAGTGAACACGCAGGAGTACCAATGAAGTTGATCCTGCCCTAATGGCAGCTTGTGTGTGTGTGTAGATAGGTAACTGACAGCAGAAACCTTATGTCAGTGGGCAGAAGATTTCAAGTGAACATTTATTTGGAATGTCCAAGGAAGGCCTGCATATATCCTACATTAAAGTCATTACGCGTCTATAATTAGAAAAAATTTGATTGGGTCATTTTTTTGATTGGGTCCAATTTTAATTGGACTCATGATAACTAGGGGTCGGATCCAAAGTCCACTGAAAATAAAGGAAAGACTCCCTTTGATTTCAGTAAGTTTTGGTTCAGGCTCTAGGCACATGGCTTTACTAGCAGAGGGATTTGAAAAGAAAAAGTTACAACATTTTAGAAATCTCTCTAGAACATTCCTGAAAGACTTGTTTTGTGACATATGCAAAATGTATATCTAAAAATAAAAGGTATTATGGGTATGACTTTGGGGTATGCATACTAATAGGCTTATAGTGAGAAGATAGTTGCAGCCTTCACTGTGGAATGGCTACCATCCCTCCATAACAACACACATACATACATGCACATATTATCTGTGATGGTGATATCCATGTGCAAAATTACATTTATCATGAGAGAGTGCTTTGAGATGCAGGAGGGTAATACTCACTAGAAGTCTACTTAAACATGTAAAACTATGTAGAGATCCAGTTGTCTTTAAACATTGCTCTTGCATGGAGGTTATTTTGTTGTAAATTAAGGACTGCAACTAGTGGACTATAGTATTACTGGTTATTTGTTTTAATATTATTTTGTTTAAACAATATGAAGCACACAAATACTACAGTGATTAGGTGTCCTATACGAATTTTATATACATTATTCCTTAATGGTATAATTATTTGCTTTCAAACCAGTATCTAGCAATTTGTCCTTTTTTTAACCTTACTAGAAAGTAGCAGTAGCAGTTTAACTCTGAACATGTCACCCCTTCAGTGAGCTGGACCATGGATCTGATCCTGTGTGGCAATTCCTATGTTTTTAATTTAAAAAAAAATAAAATGGAGACTTTGGTTAGCATTGACAAAAATAAAAAAGGAGGTTGGTTATCACTGACAAAAGTGGTTCTTTGTTGACGGTGGTAGGAATGGCAGCATCATCCTTGTCAGTGCTTTTAACTTTACACAAAAGCATAGAGCTTGATCCAGCCAGATGCTGATGGCTGCGGCCTGATCAAACAAATCACCTAAGCATTTGTTTAAAGTTAACCATATGTCTAGGTACTGTGTTGGATCAGAGTCAGAGTGCTTAGCATCATTGTGGGATTGAGACCTTCAGGAGAAGACTGCTTTCATTGTCTATCCAGGTTTCAGTTAACGAAAATCCTAGTGCGGCAGGGACAGTTGGGATTATATGCTTGGTAAAAGGCACTTTAACTGATGGATGGATTGGCTGGCAATGATTTTTTTTTTACATCTAGCATAGATTTAAATAAGAAAAGCTCAGTGAAATTGGTGTTTTAATTTTCTTTTGTGACAAAAATTGGTCTGTAAACTGTAGAGCAAACTCAGTGTTACATATAGTTATTTTTAGGCCTCTTCTTTCTGTGCAGAAAATGATTTTAAGTTTTTTTTAGTTATGTGCCTATTAAACTAGAGTTGAGTTTGTTCATTTGAACTTAAGTTAATGTTGAATTTACTTTGAAGCAGTTTCAATTTACCCAATTAAAATAGATTAGGCATGAAATATGCACTGAATTTTTCAATAAGGGAGATGAAGAAGGAATGAGTAGAAGAAAAGGTAGTTTACTTATTTCAAGTTCTCATTGGGGAAACAATTGTATAGAAATCAATGCAGTATAATGACTAAGTATATGAATATGTTGCAATAGATCTCTATATGGATAATCTCCTTGGTATCCACAAATAAATGTCTTCTTAGTTCTCTTCTCTGCTGAGCTTGTGAAATGCATATTTCTCAAAAGCAGCCAGTCTATCCTGGCTTTTATACTCTCCTCAGTCATAGAGTCATAGAACGAAGAACTGGAAGGGGCCTCAGTAGGTCATCTAGTCCAGTCCCCTGCACTGAGGCAGGACAGTGTTATCTAGACCATCCCTGACAGCGTTTCTCTAACTTGTTCTTAAAAACCTCCCATGACAGAGATTCTACAATCTCCCTAGGTAATTTATTCCAGTGCTTAACTACCCTTATAGTTAGGAAGTTTTTCCCAATGTCTAACATAAATCTCCCTTGTTGCAATTTAAGCCCATTACTTTTTGTCCTGTCCTTAGTGGATAAGGAGTACAATTTATCATCCTCCAAGTATAACAACTTTTTATGTATTTGAAGATTATCATTCCCCCCACTCCTCTTTCCCCTGTAAATCATGTTTTCTAGACCTTTAATCATTTTGGTTGCTCTCCTCAGAACTTTCTCCAGTTCATCCACATCTTTCCTGAAGTGTGGTGCACAGAACTGGACATTGTATTCCAGGTGAGGCCTTATCATTGATGAGCAGAGTGGAAGAATTACTTCTTGTGTCTTGCTTACCCCACTCCTGCTAATACATCCCAGAATCATGTTTGCTTTTTTTGCAACAGTGTCACATTGTTGACTGATTTAGTTTGATATCCACTATAACCCCCAGACCATTTTCTGCAGTACTCCCTTCTAGGCAGCTATTTCCCATTTTGCATGTGTGCTATTGATTATTCCTTCGTAAGTGTAGTACTTTGCATTTGTCCTTATTGAATTGTATTCTGTTTATTTCAAACCATTTCTTCATTTTCTCAAGACCATTTTGAATTCTAATCCTGTCCTCCATAGCGTTTGCAACCCCTCCCAGCTTGGTATCACCTGTAAACTTTATAAGAGTACTCTCTATGGCATTATCCAAATCATGTATGAAGATATTGGATAGAACTGGACCCAGGACAGATCCCTGAAGGACCCTACTCAATATGCCCTTCCAGCTTGATTGTGAACCATTGATAGCTACTCTCTAAGTACAGTTTTCGAACCACTTGTGCACCCACCTTATAGTAGGTTCATCTAGGCTATATTTCTCTAGTTTGGTTATGAGAAGGTCATGCGAGACAGTATCAAAAGCCTTACTAATGTCGATATGAAATATACAAGGTTAGTATAGATGACCTGAGCTCTTTTGTTAGGTAAAAGGATTATTCTGCCATTTATTGTGTTTCTGTCAATAACTACTTTCTCCAAATCTTATGGTATGCCTACACTACAATGTACTGTGACATAAGCCCATGCTTAAACTCAGACTCAAGCCTAACCCCCCTCTCATCTACACTGCAATTATGCTAATGTAGGCTTGGACCCTGGGTTCCAGGACCTTGCAGAGTCTGAGCACGAGTCAAGCCATGACCCAGGGTTCGACCCCAATTGCTTTGCAGTGTAGAAGCAGCCCCACTTGACTCGTGTCCTGGGAGTCCACCAGAAGTATCCCATAATTCCATGGGCCAAATTCCTTAATCCTCTCTATCCCAACAATCTCCAGTTGACTCTACTGAAAATGGAAGTTGACCACCCCACCCCACTCCCCGGCGTACAGCAGCAGTTCAGGTCATCATTAACCCATTCTCTTCTGATCACCAATCTGCAAGCACACTCTCGGAGAGCCTCCTGGATTTGCAATGGAGCCTGAGCAGAGCATGCCTTTTGAGAAATGAGCTGCTTTATCATCACGGGAGCACAGCCAGATTTTGGTGAATCTCTGGTGCGAGGCCAGTAGAACTGGAATTTAGCAAAAGCACCAGAAATGACCATGTGTACCAACAGATAGCTAAAAAGCTGGCAGCCTTGCAGATTTTCCTGACAGGTGATCAGTCCAGGGAGTGTATTAAGAGGCTGAAAAGCAAGTATCAGAAGACCAGGGACAAGGACTGCACCTCCGACAACTCGCCAACAATGTGCCCACTTTTTGTGGAGTTTGATACATGATACAATCATGATTTCAGATAAGAAAGCTAAAAACATGATTAGGAACATTAATAAGCAAACCAAAGTACAGCAATTCACATTTCAATAAATTCCATACATAAACCCATACTGACCCCCACAGTTCATTAATCATCATGTCATTCATAAATACATTGTATGGTAATCAAGCCCACACACCTTCCAAAGCACTAAATGTCCTGCCCCAACATTTGATTAGCCCCTTCCTCCCACAAACACATTCTTACAGACACTATTCCCCCTCTTCCATTGGGCCGTGCAAGTCCATAATGTGAGCACATAAAGCATCCCTGACTTCTGGTGCCTGGGTGCAACCAGCTCCAACTGTGGTAGCTGCACTTTCTGGCTGAGGTTACCCATCCATCATCCCCTCTCTGTCATAGGTCCATTCAGGGGGAAATGGCTCACCTCTGGCTTCACAAAGATTATGAAGAGCACAGCAAGTCACTGTAATGCGACAGCATTGATGACACTGGTATCCAAACAGTCTGTAGGCATCTCCAACGTGATTTTAATCTGCCAAAAGCACATTCAACAACCATTCTATCCCTGCTGACAGTGTAATTAAACTTTCTTTTGCTAGGGCCTCTGAAATCAGGGTATGGTTTCATAAACCAAGGCAAAAGGAGTATGTTGGGTCCCCCAGAATAATGGTGGAGACACTGACTCCATTTATGTCAATGTTATTTGGTGGGAATAGTGTCTCAGCCTGTCCATGAATGTAGATTCCCGAGCGGCGAAAAACTCAGGCATCATGAACTCTTCCAGTACAGCCCATATTGACATTCATAAATTGGCCTCTATGGTCCACAAGTAGGTGTAGTACCCGTGTGCTTCTTGAGGAAGGCAAACTGTGGGCACATGAGTCCCATCAATGACCATGGCGAAGTTAGGAATCCCCATTCTTTCAAAGTTAGCTTTACCTAAGCAATATCATTAATGACTACCTCGTTGGGGTAACCACATGCCTGATTGCCTCAGAAACCTCTGCCACCACTTTACCCACAGTGGACTTTCCAACCCCAAACTGGTTGGCAACGGACCTGTAGCAGTCTGGTATAACCAGCTTCCAGATGGTAATAGCAACCTGCTTCTGGACTGGCAAGGGTGACCTCAGTTGTGTCTTTTTATGGTGGAGGGTGGTGGCAAGCTGCTCACAAAGCTCCAGATTTGCTTTCTTCATGCAAAAAAGTTCTGGACCCACTGCTGATCTCTCCAGGTCTGCATGACAGCATGATCCCACCAGTCTGTGTTTGTGGCCCTGCGCCAGAAGCGCTGTCTACGTAGAGGTCATCAGTGGCCATGCCAATTTTACTTAGCATCTGCCAGTGCAAGTCTGCCATGACAGGGTACTCCTCCTCTGCCGCCTTCTCCTGCTCCATCAGGAAATCTGTCAGGTACTTTGGTGGGACAGAAAATACTGTTGAAATGTCCACTAGTGCCTCACGGATGCTCTGCCAGTTTCCTGACACAGGAGTGAAAGCACAAGCAAGAGAAGTTCTTCAAAAGGCACCTCCTCCATGTTGCTGGCTCTGATAGCTGGGAGCACACAGACCAAAATGACTGATTGGCAGGCTGCGTTGGTGGGTTATTCAAACTTCCTGTAATATGGATGGTAGGCAGGAAAGTTTTCCCACTGTGCATCATGGTCATAGGGCTAGAGCAGCCACATTTCAGGGAGGAACTAGGGACTCTGGGATATGGTTGGTTTGACTTGGGTCTGCGCTGCAGTGTGGATGCCAGAGCCCGAGGTTTGAGCATGGGTTAGAAAAGACTCAATGTAGGATTAAATCCCACTAACCCATGGTTTACATTGAGTGTAGACATACCATTAATGGGTTTCTGCTCACATGGCCAATTCTTGTTCTCAAAATAGTTCTTTTGCAGTGGCATGTTTAGCCATGAGGTAGATCTGTCATCTGGATCCTGTGTTTGCTGCTTGTGTTTTTCCAATGTCATTGGCTTGATGGGCAAGTGTTAATTCTGTCAGTTGACAACCACTGTTAGAAGCTTTTTGGATGTCATCAGAAACGGAGTCCATGCCCTTGGTTTTGTTCACATATCTTCTGTTTCTCAGCTAAGGCAAGGGATCTGTTTGATCCAGGAGTTTTCTTACTATCTTTCAATAGTTTGTGCTAGAGTTTTTAAAAATTGAGATAGAGGGTACAGTAGCAGCCACCTTTCGCCACTTCTTATCTAACTGCTTGGAAAATAAAAGCAAACATGAGCAAAAAAATAAAAATAAAAGTAGTATGTGGGCTTTTTGTAACAGAAAACAGCCAAAACCACATCTGAGCATTTTTTGTCTACTCAGTTGGCTTTGCTAAAAATCAAAGCCACAGTTTAATGATATTCAATTAATATAGTTGAGTCGTATTTTAATCAGGAAAACTGATGACAGTTTAATAACAATTAAAGACATGAGATAGCTGTATGCATGGCAAATAACTTGCATTCCCAAGTAACAGTTCTATACTATTACAGAGCCCAGATGATGAAAGTTTTATTCAGCATAGTAAATTATCTGTATTTATACATATTTACATCTTTTTAAAAGTGAAATGTCTTGTCTTATGTTTTTGGGCACATAAAATAGATGTCCAGACAAAAACACTGGGGTTTGTGTTTCTTTGGTTTTTTTTTTTTAACCTAAGCAGATTTTAGAAGTTAAAAAAACCTTATGAAGTGACCTTCTCTAAAGTGCTTATTTTGTATTTACAGATTAATGCATTGGGCATGTTGAACATTCAACTGATTTGAATTTAGAAGTGCTGAATTCTCCCCAAACTGGTGTCTCCTAGTTAAGAAGTTCTTCATCTTTAAAAACTGTATATGTTGCAGTCACAATACTTCCATTTACATTGGTTTATGTCTTACTGTGTATGACATACTATTCAAAAGCAAATCAACCACTAAAACATGCTTATCGTGGAATTTGCAGTGGGATTGTAAAACAAAATTATTTTTACCTCGGTTTCAAAACACACAAGAAAAGAACTTATCGCAGGATTTCTTTATTATTTTAGCTCTCAAAATGAAAAAAAAAGGATCCAATATGAAAAAAGTACATAAACCACTGAAGGATTTGTGTGTAATGTTTTAACAATTCAGGTTTGATTTCAATCTCCCAAAAACTATTTTGGAAATAAACAAGGTCACAAATATCAGAGGGGTAGCCGTGTTAGTCTGGATCTGTAAAAAGCAACAAAGAGTCCTGTGGCATCTTATAGACTAACAGGTGCCACAGGACTCTGTTGCTTTTTACAGATCCAGACTAACACGGCTACCCCTCTGATACTTGACACCATGCGAGGCACTGCATTTAGCCATATGGAGTGGAAATCCATCAACCTCATGAAGAAACTTGCACAAGTACAGACAGATATCATCTTCCTTTCCAAATGCAAACAGATGGACATCATACCAAATGGACTGAAGGTGAAAAATCCATTGCTATCTACATACTGCACAGACCACAGTGAGAGATTATGCCATACACTATCAAGGTCACAAATGTTATAGTTGGTTCAATTAATGAAAATGAAGCATTCCCAGTATAAGGAACCACTGCAAACCATTCTCCTATAAACAGAGAAAATTGTGAAAAATACTATGTTGAAAAATCTGTAAGTACAGAAGCTATTTGATCAATATATAAAGAGCTGGTAGGAGACTAGGGAACTGTATGCATACACAGCATTTTCAGACTTGGGTGCCTAAAGTTAGCCACCTAAATCCATACTCTGTACGTAAATACAGATTTAGGCACCCACATTTGAAAATTTTGGCTATAGTATGCAGCCATTTATAACACTTTATATAATTTCCAGAAATTTCCAAATTTCCAAAAAACTATATTAAGGAGTTGAGGTTGAGAGTGTGCATCAGTAACTTAATGGCAAAAAACATTACAGGGATGTTGTAATTATCCCAACACAAAGCATTTAAAGACCCAGGAAATTTAAAGTTAAGGTTACACTTAAAACAAATCCAAATACAATAAGGTAAGAAATGCACAGATAAGGCACCCAAACAACCTTAACTCTGCCCTGGAGTAATACCATATGATTGTTTGTTATTTTAGAGTCTGCAGTTCCAAATCAGAGGAAACCATTTTTAAAGACACATTAGCTTTCTTTTTATTTTTTTTTCCCTCTTGTGGCATCACTGTGTGTGTCTAGCTGCTAAACTCTCCCTGTAGCTGCAGAGTGAGGCCAAAGATGATCAAGTGCAGGGTTTCATTACTTGCCAACTCAAACAAATTTCTGTTTTTTGAGGAAGATAAAGTAACATCGGATACTATGATTAGTATTGTGACATTACCCAGAGTACAATCTGGAATGTTGAACAGCTGTGTCCCCTCAATTCTCCAGCCTGGGGTGTCTTTTACACTGCTCCACTTTGAAAACAGCCACTCCTGGTCTGCCCCCACACAGCCTCCAGCATATAAATTACTCCCAGCTGTATTATGTGAGTGCTCTAGCCAGCCACTCCTAAATTATATTGGAGAGTGACACCAGCAAATTTCCGGTCCCTGACTAATCCTCAGAAGTGTGTGTCTTGTACTGCCCACTACCCTCGAGGCCAATACAAGCTCATAGAAAGTCTGTCAGTTTATTAAGAGCACAAATCTCAAATAGACTTTCCAAAACACTTCAATGCAAACACACTGGTTCAGATAAAACAATCAGAATTTGGTTACAAGGAAATAAAAGGTAAAATGCAATTAATATCTAACAGGCTAAGTGAATTCAAAGCAAAAAGTCTCTCTCACCACATGCTTTTGCAGCCTTACTGGCTGGATGCCTTTCAGCCTGGATCCCCTCACCCAGTCCAATGCTCCTTTCCTTATCCTTCAGTCATTGTAGATGCTGTGGACAGAGACAAAGGGACGAGAGATGACTTGTATCCTCTGTTCTCACTTCTTATAGTTATTTTCCTCTTTGAAAATCATTTCCAGCTGAAGTTCAGGCGACAGAAAATCTCTTTGCACAGGAACCTCCAGCTGTTCCATTTCCAAGATGTAAATTTCTCACTCACACCCTTCCTGCCAAGGAATGACTGCTTAACCAGGTGATAATCCATTTGATTATGTTGACAGCTGGCTGAGGTGTTGGCCAGCCGTTTGTCTCCGGGGAACTGGTTTGAAGCTGTTTCCCAAACTTGGAACATGTCATATATAGTAGAATTTTATAACTTTACCTACAATGTTGCTACACATATTTTACTGGGACAATAATGTTCAGCAGCTTATGGGTTTTCAAATGATTCCTCACAAGGCACTTTGTACAAAATTTGTTAGTTTTGTAAAAAGGGTGAACATAAGGGTACAGGCTGTCACAAGTATATTCATTTTTAATTACTGTGTGTGTAGATAGATAAAAAGACAGAAATTAGTTTCAGCTTTCAGGCTATGAGCACAGTTACCCAAGTAGCCTTTGTTGTCACAAAGTTTGGGTAGCTGACTTCCCTTTATTTTTTCACTCTTCTGTCTCTCCTTGTTTTATCTGCATTGATCTTGTAAATGTTAACAAAATTACACAAACCAACATCCCTATCAAGGCCACTAATTTCACCTGAATCTTGCTCTACCCCCACCAAAGGAAAACAAGGAAAGTAACTTTTTATTGATATCTCTTCAGCACCACCCCCCGCCCACCCCTACTTCCCAAACTACTAACAAAATGAAGCTTTTAGGCTGTTTTCACTTCTTAATTTTTGACTGTTTCTAGGTTGTTTTCCCCTGGGAAGCCTTCACATCTTCCATCAGCCACCTACCCTTCAACACTCACTTTGTTGTGGTTCTGAAAGCTGCTGGTCACCTTGCTGATATTGAGCCCATGAAAATAGGACACTGCAAGTTGACATTCCCCTTTGACCAATAGTGTTATAAGATCCCCACTAATCCTCTTGTCTTCCTTTTTCTGTCATTCCCCTCCTCCCTTCAACTTTCTCACCCCCTCCATTGTTTCTCTGCTGCTCTTCTGCTCCCAGAAGCATCTTCAGATAATGGGATATTAGACATGTTCACTTTCTGCTAATAGCACAAGTAAAGAGCATAAGGGATACAGTGCAGAAACTAGAAAAGGGTGAAGGGACTAACATGTAGGAAGGAGAATAACAGATGGGCAGAAAGAGAGAACTCACAGAGGAAAGTTTCCTACATGCATCAGGAGTTATGCACAACCTTCTCTTTTATCCCAGTGCTCTTTTATTTTTCCCTGGAAAATGTTGTAGTAGAACAATTCCATCCATACCTCTATCCACCCCTAATGGCTTGATACCCCTGGCTGTTGAATGATGGTTAATATTACCCAGGATCCTTATATCTCAATTTATTTTTCTGTCTTTTTTTAATCACTCCTCTCAAATTGTGTGAAGGAAATTGGCTAGTTTTCTTCTAGCTAATTCAGAGTACTCTCTCTGCCTCTGGAAGCTGAGTGTCTTGTCAGGTTACTCAGTGATTTGAGCATTGGTCTGCTAAACCCAGGGTTGTGAGTTCAATCCTTGAGGGGGCCATTTAGGGATCTGGGGCAAAAATCTGTCTGGGGATTGGTCCTGCTTTGAGCAGGGGGTTGGACTAGATGACCTCCTGAGGTCCCTTCCAACCCCGATATTCTATGATTCTAAGACAAGTTGCACCTGCTACTCAGTTAGTTGGATTCTTCATGAACCAGGTGTAATGCTGAAAACTGCTATTTGCATGAATGGATGCAAACCTTTGTGTAGCTCTAATTGATTTCTTTTCAGATGTAAATATATCTTTGTACTGTGGCTTGTTAGTATTTTATTTAGTTTCCATATGCTGCGTTTCATGATGTTTTAATTGTTGTCCTTAAATTTTAACTGAGCAGCATTTCAGTAGAGTAGACACTTTAGAATAATAATAGTTTTAGCATCATTAAAATTTGCAAATTGGATTACAAATAACAAAATAAATGTTTCAAGTTATTCTGTCTGGCTTCATTCCTTAATTTTTTTAATGGCACAAAATTAGTGGAGACTCTGGGCCAGATTAACCCTTGTTTAGCTATATTGGCGGCCCATTCTTTTTAGCAGTCTTTGTTACATCTCCTATTAGAATTAACCTCACAGATGTCAGACTAATTTTTTTCCCTTTAATCTTTTTCCTGTGTTCTTAGTGTTTATAAAAAAAAGCAGAAAGACATAACGGGCAACTGGCAATTGCACTTCAGAATTAACATATGACTCTGATCAGCATAAGACCCAGCAACTTAAAACCAATTTTCAAGTTTTGTAAACCCCAGTCCTGTGCTGACTTCAGAAATGCTACTTACTTGCCCAAAGTTAAGCATGTGTGTAAGTGTTTGCAGGGCCTGGGCCTTAATGTGTTTTGGAAAACTTCAGGCAAATCATTCACATTTAATAATAAACTGTCTCCATTTGTTTTTGTATGCAATGTATTAGATTAAACAAATATCCTAATGAGTGGTGTTGACTGACAAATGTGTGATTATTGAGGAGGGAGGGTAATGTATGGCATTGCCTGGCTGTTGATAGGGCGTGTTGGTGTGAAATGCTAAATGGAAAGGTACAGGGCAAGGATTGCCTTGTCGGTGATATGGTAGAGCTATGCACTTAAAGTGCTATTTATCATTTAGTAAATAACTATTTAAAACTTCCAAATGATACCAGTGCTGATATGTCAAAAGCCAGATTGTTGTTTCAGTAGGTTATTGCACTCTTGTAATGGATTCCTTTCAGCAGGAAGGGAGAAGATTATTTCAGAACAGATTACAAACCGTACATTTGACATTGCATTACAGTTAAAATACATCTCCAACAATTTTAAGGAATCAAACTGAACAACTTCAGAGACATAGTCACAGCAGTTAACTGTAGTACCTCCAAGGTGAACAACAAAAATATATCACATCACAAAACAAAAAGGCTTAAATATTCCTTTGTGTCTTTTTTTCTAATATAGAGAATGCATTTAGTAGTCTGTCTCCATTACTGTATAGAAATTGAAAACATTCCTAATGCTTTGAACTTGTAAGCCCAGAGTCACAGCAGGTCTGTACACAAAATAAGTACAAGTGTGCATTCCTACCACATGCAGTAAGATTTATCCTATAGACCCATGCCTCTGAGGAATTCAGCTAAACACAAAAGACCCTCAGGTAGAGAAAGGCAACTGGGGTCAGGAGAACTAGCTGCACACATAAATAGATTCCTGCTGGAAAGGTCATTAACAGGCATCCAGGACTCCAGGCTAGGAATTAGTTTCTTGGACCATTAGCAGTAAAAAGCCTAGCAATTGAATGGGATTCAGTGCCCTATTAAAAATTAGCAAGAACAATTGGAGCTTTTCCAATTATAATAGGAATCAGACTTCATAGATCATTTTGCCTTGTCTAGTATGTGGTTTCTATATTCTGAATAATATGAATATGATGCATTTATATGTTATTAAAATAGTATCTCTGTAAATGTTTTGTCTGTTTAATGAGGTTTTGTAAGTACATTACAGTGAGGACAATGAAAGTTAGAAGAACTGGAATTTAGTGTCATCCTAAGAATTTACTGTTGATTCCAAGTATTGAGCCTCCTAAAAGTGTACAGTTAACCATAAAATAATTATTTTTTTTACATATACAAATATTATATTGTATCAACTTTCTATATAATCTCAGGTATTAAAGTGCTGATGTGGTTTCATATAAACAATACATTTAATGTAAGTATATTCCCATCTTTTCCCCCTGTTATTCAGACTTCTCTAAATAGAATTTCCAAAGCTAGTGCTTGAATGGACACTAAGAGCAGCCTCTTTGCTCTGATTTCAGTACTGACCACCTGTCCCAAATTTGTGAGTAGATGACAGGGTCATTGTCCAGCTATGCTGGAAGAAGGACAGGAGGGACTGGATGTGGTTTTAATTAGGCCACAACTTTATTTTTAAATATCTGGTAGTACTCAGCTGATAAAAATTGTACAGTTCAGGTAATTCCATAATCATTTCCATATACTCAGGGGCTGCCATTAGCCCTCCCCCTTTTCCATTCTGATCCCAGCCAACCCACTGCTCAGATCCTGCCACCCTCTCCCTCTCTTAGGAGGGTTAAGGGGGGTCATAAAGTGTTAGGGGCTGCAATGACTGGTACAGCAAGGAGTCAATCCCCTTCCTTTTTCTCTGCTCCTTTAAAAAGTGCCTCCTTAAAATCCTTTACCTATCCTTTCTGTCTGTATCCATTCTCTATGGAATACCTGCACTGGACATTTACCTCAAGGGGGAGCCAGCAATTAATTTGGCTGGCCTCTCCCCATTGCTGGCCAGGGTCCTAGACATTTACTGACATCTTCTTTAATGCTGGCCAGAAATGTGTCAGCTCCCCAATCAGATAGGTGAGCCCCATCATCCCTGAATAACTCGGAGGCCCCGTAAACAGATGAGAAATTACTAATCCCCCTTGACCTCAGAGGAATTAGGCCACCATCCTGTTCATGTACCTCTTAGTCATCTACACTTTACCTAACTCAAGATTCTAAAACTAACTTCATATGATACTATCTAGGAGCTTTAAATGTACAAAAGCACTATAAAATCATAGAAATGTAGGGCTGGAAAGGACCTCAAAAAATCCTCAAGTCCAGCTCCCTGCACTGAGGCAGGACCAAATATCCTGGACCATCCCTGACAGGTGTTTGTCCAAACTGTTCTTAAAAGCCTGCAATTCCACAGCCTCTCTTGGAAGCCTATTCCAGAACTTAACTACCATTATAGTTAGAAAGTTTTTCCTAATACCTAACCTAAATCTTCCTTGCTGCAGATTGTCAATTATTTCTTGTCCTGCTTTCAGTGGACATGGAGAATAATTGATCACAGTCCTCTTTATAATAGCCTTTATTTGAAGACTGTTAACAGGTTCCCCCCCAACCCCCAGTCTTCTTTTCTCAAGACTAAACATGCACAGTTTTTTTAATCAACCTTTCCTCATTGGTCAGGTTTTCTAAACCTTTTCTCATTTTTGTTGCTTTCCTCTGCACTTTCTCCAATTTGTTCACATCTTTCCTAAATTGTGATGTCAAGAACTGAACACAGTACTCCAGCTGAGGCTTCACCAGTGCTGAGTAGCACAGGCGCTGGCTTCTAATTTTCTCTGGGGGTGCTCAACCCCTGTTCAGCACCAGGCCCTAATCCCACTGCACCCCTGCATCCCACCATGCAACTATGCCCCTTTGGGCTGTGATCTCATCACATCACATAAAGTAAGCAGTGTCATGTTAGGTCAATACTTGGATAAGAGTCCTGTAGAAAAAAGCCAGGTACTGCAGGAAATGGTGCTGATGCTGGTAGGTGGCACTGTTCTCTGAGTCAGTGCTGGATCAATGCTCCAGCATGGTTTGTGGTGTTGGAGGTTTTGTAGTGGGCCAGATCTCCAGGTAGTATACATTGGTGTAGCTGTATTGAAATCATCAGTTGATCATCTGGCCCATCATGTTTGGATGTCAGGTAAAACTGAGGCCCTGATCAATTGTGATCTTTAAAAAAAAAAAAATTATACTTTTTGTAAAAGTAATATTTTGTTACCCCTGATACTCTGGCCAAATTGCTCTTTGAGTATCTACACTTTGGCTACCTAATAAACTCCCTGTAGTTTCAGCTGGAAAAGTCTTCTTCAGTACCTGCCTTACACCATTGTGTGGTGTTGCTCTGCTCTGTTACACAGGAGCATTAAAGGTTGTGATGACTGAACTTCTGCATCATAAGCCCTGTCTAACGTAACTGCCCCCTCATTGTTAGTATAAGAAATTGACTGAAAAAGGGATACATGGGTGTAAGAGCTCCAAATATATCATCCAAATTACTATGGATCTTTCAGCTATGTATTCTGTTTCTCTTGATAATTGAAAGAGACTAGAGCCCTGAAATCAACAAGGAAATATTATATTTTTAAAAAGTCACTAAACTGTTTAACTTAGTAAGTAAACAACTGTGCTTTTATCTTTAATAATACGAAGTCTTGTGTGAGATTGTAGGTGAAATGAAAGGCCTCTCCATTAAGTGCCTGGTGTACAGCAGGCCTCCTTAACAAGTTTCAGTGTCTAATCTATCTCACACCTTTTGGAACAGTTTAATAAGTAGTATAATTACATGTAAGCATATTTAAACTCAGGAAACCCCCAAAATAACATCATCAATGTTCAAGAGTCCTATTCATTCTTTTGTGTCTGCCAAACTCTTTTGTGATGGTTTTATTAATTGTTATATTTTGACAGGAAGAAATTTTTGCTTGTTTTTTCCAGCCTGAAGAACTACCTTGTCTCTCTGAAGGGCAGCTTGTGACTCTTCTGGAAGAATGTATGCAGTTCCCAAGAACAATAAGCAATGTTACTGACTCAGAATTACAGGAATCTCTTTCTGATGGAATAAGTCCCTCTTGTTACGCAACTCAAGACTCCACCCTGCTCTCCAGGTCTACTCTATCCAAACTGTTAGATGAAGCCCGTAGTGTGGTGAAGTTAACAGCTCAGGAGAGGGCAGGTATTGAAGATAAAAGTATATGTGAAAGTGCAGAGAGTGAAACCTGTGGCTACTATCTCAGTAAAGCTTTGGCCATTAGTCATTCATCAAATCATGATTCTGTGGCCCAAATAGAAGAACCTGATGACCTAGAAAGTTCACAGGAGATGGAGAATAAGAATAATACTGAAGGTTACTTTATGTCAAGAGCACTCAGCGCAAAAAGATTGAAAAAACCCTCTTTCTTGGATGAACTATTTTATTGCATCAGCATGAACAATGAGCTATCCACAGAAGCTGACATTCCCAGCATACCATTGCAGACCAGAGGAGGTGAGGCTCTTAACAACCATTTAGAATAGGCTTTTGATTAAGATGAACAAAAGAAGCAGGTTCTCACCAAAGGTATTCACTAATGCAGTACAATTATAGTGGTGGGGCAACAAAGTACTTTTATAAAGCATAAAACCATGCCAAAAATAACACACGCAAACTGTTTTTCAAAATTCTTGCTCTGATGTAATTCCCCCCCCCCCCCAATAAATAGTTTTATGAAATACTAGTAGCTGAAAGCCCATGCTGTCACATGGGTATCATTCATAAAGTCAAAATGGCTGAGAACTTAAAAATTGATGGTAACAGATTGCAAAACCCAGTGAGGATTCAACCTGGTGATATTCTGAACAAAAAGAGCCCTCAATCATGCTTGTAGCTGTTTCTATCGCTTCAGAGTGACAATCCTGGAATCTTATTATATTGATTATACTATCAATAGTATCAAAGAGTACTCCCTTCTCTTCATGTGTATAATGCCTGCATCTGTAACTTTCACTCCATGCAGCTGAAGAAGTGAGGATTTTTACCCATGAAAGCGTATGCCCAAATAAATCTGTTAGTCTTTAAGGTGCCACCGGACTCCTTGTTGTTTTTGTGGATACAGACTAACATGGCTTCACCCTGATACTTGATAGTATTGATTGTGATTAATACTCTCAATGGGAAAATAATGCTAGATACACATGTAATATTTTTTTATAATAGTAAAACCTGTCGTTTCTTTTCTTCTTCTTGAACTTCCTGTCTGTTTCTGGAGAACATATATTCTCATACTAGTTTCCAGGCTAATTCACACGAGTCCCAACATATATCTATTGAGTTGTTTCTCTGATATGACAAGCTCCATACTTAAAAAATAAAATAAAATGATATCATGATCTAAATATAAGAAAAATTAATCCGAATTGCTTACAGCACTTCAACTCTGTATGCTGACAGCATGCACATGGTCTAAAAGTATACTAAATATACATATTGGTATTCTATATATTGGTTTTTGTTGTTTACATTCAGTAAAGACAGACTTGTACATATCACCCAGTGCAGAGTTAAATAGAGACTATATATTACTATAAAATTTTAGGTGTGTCCACATTTCTAATTTCTTTTACTGATGCAAAATGTTTGTATTATGATATTTTAATAAAAATCCAAATTCAGATTTTTAGCCTAATAGCTGTGTGAGTCACCCCTCTTTTTTTAAAAAAAGAACTGTGTTCTAATAAATCAGCTAGGCACATATCTATACATCATTGCTAGATTAAAATTGCATCAGATTGATAAAACATTGTTAATGTTACAGAGTCTGTGATAAATCGAGATAGTTTGGTTATATTGTAATTTAACAAAATCCTCTTTAATTTACTAAATTAGACTTCATCATTTACTAATTATTGTCATTATATATCTAATCACTTCCAAATTTGGATTCAGGTATAATTTAGCAGAGCACCGTCACACCTCCTTATTGCAGTAGCATTTTTGAGCTCTGATTATAATGGTTGCTTTGATTGCACATTATTCTGCTTCCCCATTCTGTAAAAATGATGCCTCACTTTATACTGTTATCACTCCACATATCAGGAATGAGGAGGTAAGAAAGACTGTCAAAAACTGAGCCTGCAGAGAGAAGACCCTGCTTACCACACCCCAGTCTTATCTTACCACCTCATCCTGGAAGCATGGAGAGACAACTCTGCAAGTTCTTTCTCCCCTTTCCTTCTCAAAAGAAATACGATAATGGCAGGTGTAAGGATGACAGAGAGAAGAGATCAGAGAAGGACAAACCAGAGATGACAAGCCAGGAAGCAAATAGCCTTCTTTACAAAATTTTAAGAACAGAATGATCACATAGATGAACGCGATTTGTTGGATAAGAGTCAACACAGCTTTTGTAAAGAGACATTGTTCCACACAAATCTATTAGAATTCTTTGGGGGGGGGGTGTCAACAAACATGTGGACAAGGGTGATCCAGTGGATAGAGTGAACTTGGACTTTCAGAGGGTAGGTCCTCTCCTGGATTGGTAACTGGTTAAAAGATAGGAAAGAAAGGGTAAGATTAAATGGTCAGTTTTCAGAATGGAAGGAGTAAATAGTGGTTTCCCCCAGAGATTTGTACTGGGACCAGTGCTGTTCAAGATAGTCACAAATGATCTGGAAAAAGGGGTAAACACTGAGGTGACAAAATTTGCAGATGAACCGTTATCTTATATAGGGCTGTGAGACTAGCAATTTCACTTAGTTCCTGCTTCCTGATAGGACGTTGGAGCCATACTAGCATAATTTGAGGTCTCTTTCTTGCAGAGTAGGGAAAAGAGGAGATCATAACAAAACAAACACCTGGTAAGTAATTTTCCCATGTAGAACATCACATGCTAAAGCGTTGAAGTCTATAGAATTACGTTGTTAGATTTATTACATTAAGGCTCCACATTTGTCATGGAGGTCACCAAGTCATGGATTCTGTGACTTTCTGTCACCTCCGTGACTTCTGCAGTGGCTGGTGCGTCTGGCCCGGGGACTGCCTGAGCAACTTGGGCAGCCCCTGGGTCAGGCTCATTGGCCGCTGCTGGGGCAGTCTCGGCCCGACCCCCCAGCAGTAGGAGTTTGAGTGTGGGGAGGGCTCAGGACTGGGGATTGGGGTGCAGGGTGTTGCTTACCCGAGGTGGGGGAGTTCCCTGGAAGGGTGACAGCAACTCTCCTCCCTCAGCTCCTAGCTTCATGTGCTGACTCCGCCCACAGGCACCACCCCTGCTGCTCTCATTGGCTGCAGTTTCCAGCCAATGGAAGCTGTAGAACTGGGGCTTGAGGCGGAGCGGAGACAGCACGTGGAACTAGGAGCTGGGGCCACCGCTTCCCAGGAGCCAGGTAGGGAGCCTGCTCCAGCCCCACCAACCGCACCCCCCGCCCCAGCACCTGAGGCGCCCCCAGGACCACGACTCCCCCAACACCTGTGGTGGCTGCGAGCCGCATCCCCCTCCCCAGTACCCACAGTGCCCCCCGGGCCGTCCCCCACAGCACTCGCGGCACCCCCAGGCCCACCCTCCCAAGGCACGCCCCCCACCAAGTTTTAGTCAGGGGTATATAGTAAGAGTCATGGACAAGTCACGGGCCATGAATTTTTGTTTACTGCTCGTGACCTGTCCATGACTTTTACTAAAAATACCCATGATTAAAACGTAGCCTTAATAATAATATAAGGGTCTTTGTGTCATGATAGTTCACTATGTCAGCACAACATTGTCTGATATATTTATTCTTTGTTTCTTTAATTGTTGAACAATATTCAGCTATATACACTTTAAAATATGTAAAGTTTAAATGCACATAGTTATTTACCAACCTGTTTTGTTTATCAAATACTTTGAAAGAAAGTAGGTAAGTAGCAGAGATTTTTCGGCCCAAACTTTTGTGGTTCAGTTTTTCATAATGAAAAGCCTCTTCACATTTACCTACTGTCACATGCGTCTTTGGGCATGTCTACACTTACCTCCGGAGCGATCGATCCAGTGGGGGTTGATTTATTGCGTCTAGTGAAGACGCAGTAAGTCGACCGCCGAGCGCTCTCCCGTCAACTCCGGTACTCCACCGGAACAAGAAGTGTAGGCGGAGTCGACGGGGGAGCGTCAGCAGTCGACCTACCGCAGTGAAGACACCGCAGTAAGTAGCTCTAAGTACATCGACTTCAGCTACGCTATTTTCATAGCTGAAGTTGCGTAACTTAGATCAACTTAGCTCACCACCACCCCCCTGCCTCCCCCAGTGTAGACCAGGCCTTAGACTCATCAGATTGGTTCTGGTCAGGTAATTGGAACAAGTGGATATGGCTCATGAAAAGCTGATGATCTGTAGGGCAGAATGAAAGGAAGTATAAAAAAAGAATTCAGACATTTATAATATCAGTTTTCATCCATTTTCCAGTTCCCCATAAATTGAGGCCAATAGAGGGTATTTCAGATGTGCCATTCTGACATTAAAATACATGTAGAACTTAAAATTCAGAAATAAATGTGAGGTATTTTAATTATTTTTGTCAGTTTATTATTGATTATATATATAACATTAAAGAGAAGATCCCATTATTTATCCAAAGGACTAAAGTGATTCCTGCAAAGACAAATCATGTGTAGCTGTAACATTTGTACATGGCCATGACTGGAAGTTCATAACCTTTATCAAGATTGTGAAATTATTCAATATTATATTGATGAGCCCAGTATTACTCCAGTAGCTAGATGTGATAAATTATGTTGACTATTGTAGGAATTAAACCCTTGGAGACTCCAGTGGATTCCAATCTCTGGCTAATACATTTCTTTTCAAAGTTTCAACCCATATTTATTTAAACAGATTTCTTAATCCTTTATTCCAAGCTCCAGGGTTGTTTTTTTAAATTATTTTTAAAAGAGCCATCCCCATAGTGGCATCATGTTATGTATACATATTTAAACTGCACCTAATATAAGAACCACACTAAGGATAATTGTATGTTTTACTTTTTTGGAAATAGGAAACATAGTGAAAAATTCTACCAGACCACTTCACTGGTTAGCCACATAGCCGCAAATCCAAGGGAAGGTAGGGGTAAGACCTTAATGGCCATGGTTGTAGACAGGTCAGGCATGTTTACATACCCCAAACTACTATGGGAATGGCTGATAGCTTTATTTCAGAGCCTCTGCAGGCCATCATGCAGTTTCCCCAGTTCTTGCTCAGCTGAGGAGGAAGCCAGCCTCTCTCTCAATGCTAGCATTGTCTTCTCTATCATCTCAAAACACCTCTGGAACATCATATGTGGCAGTTTGGATGTGGGAGCTTGATGCTTCACTCTGTTACTCTGGTTTTACTTCAGTGTAACTGTTTAAGTGAATGGTGTTATGCCAGTGTAAAGCTGGTGTAATAGAGCGAATACTCAGGCCTGGGGTTTAGAATCATGGACTATTCTTTGGGACATTTGACTTCTGAGAATCTGAGTAGGTGACACAATTCAAGCTGGGCCTTGCAGCTGGATTGAACTCCATCCAACAAAGCTATTTAAGTCCAATATTTGGTCCATTATGCATGAGTTATCCATTGCCCTCTAAGATAGAAAAAATAGATTTATCATGACTCATTAATATTTTTTACTAAAGCACACTGTGTATATATAAATTTCAATGAAAAAATCCTAATATAGTTAGCAATGTACTATACTGCTAAATGTAGTATGACTATAATTCCTAGTATTGTGGAAGTTTAGTATGTGGTAATTATGCTTTTCTAAAAGATAGGGTCTTTGTGGAAGATACTTATTTAAAAATCCTTGATAATGTTTTGGACTTAGACAATTTACGAAGTTAGCAGTGTTTCTACTCTTTCCTACAAGGCCAGGAGAGCATGGGCATTGGCCTGTAGACCTTCTGGGAGAAGGTATGTGCATTGGCCTTCGGTATTTACATTTGTACCTCTCACGCGTTTCTATTGAAGGCTGTATTGTTTTGTCAGAGATAAGATTTCTCTTATAAGATCTACTTTGGGATGTTCACTGAGACTTTCAGAGCGCAGGAGGCAAGAAAGTCTATTTTATCTTAGCTTATTTGGGAAGGGAAAAGCTTATCCAAGTTCTTAAAAATTGTCTTTTTGAGCTTTTGCATCACATCTTATTTCTTTAAATTATTTAAGAAAATACAGTCCTTTGGAGAATGGATGTACTCTAAAGCATTGACATATATTCCTGTAGATTCACTTTCTGAAGTAGATATTGTACAGTATCCCGCAAACTGAATGAAAAACTCAGAAGTTGTTCATATTTCTTCATCGCTATTTAAATACTTAGGGGTTCTTGTCTGCTTTTGACCTGTTCCTTAATATTTGCAGTGGACCTTCTTGTTTTGTCAGGCAAGTGAATCTTACATGCTAGTATCTTACAGTATCAGCTCCCTTGAAGCAGGCAGAAATACAGATTGCAGCGATCCAGGAATTTTACAATATCTTACTGTGGTATTTTAGTGCTTACTGTGATATTTTAGAAGTACTCTGTGCTGAGGAATAATCAGTTACATCAATGTCAATTTATATCCCCCAAGAGTTAAGACATGGAGCATGTTTTGATCTGTAGAATGCAGAGAAAATCTTAAACTATATCATAAATACTTGAGATCCTTCAATATCTGGAAGAAAACAGTAAAACAGAATGTCATCTCATAGAGAAATGTGTCTGATAAATTCTGCCCCCCCAGATGCAGGCACGAAGCTTGGAGTTACAGTTGATCAACCAAGAATTTGGCCTTTTGTTATAAGGTTGGTTTATTAATCCCTTTCAATTTAGAAGGCAATATAGACACACAGAGAAATTTTATTAAAATTTGGTAGCTTAAACTCCCTGCGGGAATTTGAGGTGTCATCCATTTATTTAGCTTTCAGATGGAAATGTTGAACCTTGTTTCACCTCACTGTCTCTCATGATCAAAAAAGTAAATGAAGATGTTTAACTTCAAGAGATACTATAACTTCCCGCATCATTTAGTTCCCTAAAAAACACAATTTCATTGTAAGAAGAGTGAAGAATCCTAGCAAGATTTACACATTTAGTACTATTAAAAAGAATCCAGTTAACAGACTTGCAGGTAATTATCAGATCTTAATACTCAAGCATCCATTGCCATTTATGGCACAAAATCGAGAATTTGTTATTGCACTTTTTCAGTGAGTGCATAGAGTGTCAGGTAAGGCAAGAAAACAGGCAACTAACCAGAACTGGCTGGATTTGACTTCTTTATGCATAGGGCCCCTGCTGCTAGAATTGATGAAAAGAAGAATGTTGTCTTCAGGTCTGCAGGAAAGTTGAAGATTAGCTAAATGGGCCAAATTCTGCTTTCTCATATGACTGTGTAAATTCTGAGTAACTGTCAGGAATCAGGGCCTGCAGCAGAGCTAGTCTCCAGGCAGCCTCATCCAGACATCTGGCCTGTAGCAGGCTGCCTGATTGGTCACGCCACCTGCAGGGGGCAGTAGGCTGGCTCTTAAACCAGCAGCAGCTTATTGGCTGCTCAGTGCTTATGCCCACAACTGTGTCTGTGTCTGTGTTACTGTGTTCCTGCTGCCTCTACTTTGCACCCAGCCTTTCCTCTGTCCTGTCCCTGCTTTGAATCCCTTCTTGCTTGCTACCCTTCTTGCTCCAGTTCCTGAGTTTGACCTTTGGCTCTGGTTTCTGACTACTGACTCCGGCTCTGATCTTGGTCCTTGGTTCCTGATGCCTGCTCCCACCACTAGGCTAGACTGCCCTCATCCCGGTCAGCTGACAGTAACTCCATTAAAGTCAACGGTTTCAGAGAAATGGTGGTGTCTGGGAGGCGGAGTGTTTGCTAGGACCATGTGATCAAAAACACTGACTTTCTAAATAAATACACAGGTACCTTCACAAGTGCATTAAAAAGAAAACACCTAACATTGATTACAGTCACATAATACCAGACTTATTTCTCTTTATATTATTAATCTTTTGCAGAGAGAGTGTGCATCATTAAATAATGTAAGTTTTTTGTACCATAAATCTTCTAATAACAATTATTAAAATACATCTGTGACTAGCTATCTTGCTCAAACTCTTTATACAGATTATCTTCTGGATGCCTATTTCTTGAGATAGCTTTTCACCTGGAAAGAGCTGTCACTGGAGCTCTACAGCCTAACCTTCTATTTTCTTCTTTGAAATTTCAGACCTCTATCTAGCTCATGAGCTTGGACATCTTCTGTGGTGGTTTAAGTTAAGTAGTGGATAATGTTACACTTTCAAATAATTCAGAAATATAAAGCTAGTTGTTTATTTCCAAAACAGTATGAGTTTTAATTTCAAGTACATCATAACATGGAGGTCTATGATGCAAAATTACTTTCAGAGCTAAAAAAGCGCTTACATTAAGAGAACAGTGATTACAGTTATCATTGAGAGGTGAGTAAAGTCGCTACTTCCCCTCGAGAACTGGTAAAGGCAGATGGTCAAATACCCTTGGATGCACATGTGATGCCCATTGGGATAAACAGAAGCCGAACTTATCCACAGATGCAGGCATGTACATCAAAAGTTGATATTTCTCAATTTTGAGAGTCCAATCAGTAGATGTGCATGAGTGACTGCTCTTATTCCCAGCTTTCTTTGGCCTTATTAGTGTTCAGGAAGATTGTATATCACAATCAGTTACTACTTTTTTCGTTTATACTTGTGAATATTATTGGCCTTCAAGCAATTCATGTATGATTTCTTCTTTTGTGCAGATGATCTGAAGATTGAAGATGTGGCAGCAGAGTAATATACATATTCCAACTTACAGTCATTTTTATAAAACATTGGTAAACTACGCTTCAGTGTTTTTCATTAATACATGATCATTTCAGACTGTGAATACAGTGAAATCGTCATGCATATATACACTGCGTACCATAATTATTACTGTGAAATAGTTTCTTCTTACAGAGAAAGTTATTATTGTCACGCATTGCAGTTTGAGTTCTAAAGGAAAAATATTCTACTTGAGTTTCTGGTTCAACAAGGACAAGTGCAGAGTCCTGCACTTAGGACGGAAGAATCCTATGCACTGCTACAGACTAGGGACCGAATGGCTAGGTAGCAGTTCTGCAGAAAAGGACCTAGGAGTCACAGTGGACAAGAAGCTGGATATGAGTCAACAGTGTGCTCTTGTTGCCAAGAAGGCTAACGGCATTTTGGGCTGTATAAGTAGGGGCATTGCCAGCAGATCGAGGAACGTGATCGTTCCCCTTTATTCGACATTGGTGAGGCCTCATCTGGAGTACTGTGTCCAGTTTTGGGCCCCACACTACAAGAAGGATGTGGAAATATTGGAAGGAGTCCAGCGGAGGGCAACAAAAATGATTAGGGGTCTGGAGCACATGACTTATGAGGAGAGGCTGAGGGAACTGGGATTGTTTAGTCTCCAGAAGAGAAGAATGAGGGGGGATTTGATAGCTGCTTTCAACTACCTGAGGGGGGGTTCAAAAGAGGATGGAGCTCGGCTGTTCTCAGTGGTGGCAGATGACAGAACAAGGAGCAATGGTCTCAAGTTGCAGTGGGGGAGGTCTAGGTTGGATATTAGGAAACACTATTTCACTAGGAGGGTGGTGAAGTACTGGAATGCTTTACCTAGGGAGGTGGTGGAATCTCCTTCCTTGGAGGTTTTTAAGGCCCGGCTTGACAAAGCTGGGATGATTTAGTTGGGAATTGGTCCTGCTTTGAGCAGGGGATTGGACTAGATGACCTCCTGAGGTCCCTTCCAACCCTGATATTCTATGATTCTATGAATATTTTACATAATATTGTTCAGTGTTTTACCAGCAATGTACATTTTTTCAACATACAGTAGTAGATATAATCACAAAGTTGTATTGAATTCAGTAAAATTGAGTATGAACTTTGTAAAAATATGACAGGTCAATTCTAATAATCTATTTTTTTCTTTTTTTTGCATACTTTACTGCTTTGAAGAAAAATGGCTAAAATCTGACTGCATCTTTTTCCTGTCTGCAGTGGAGTTGTTTGTGGTACAGACTGGATTCTGTAAAGTGGTGAGCACTCTGTCCCTGATTCAACAAAGTGCATAATCATTTGCTTATTTTTAAACGAACAGTAATTGACATCAACAGGACTACTCCTATGCATATAGTTAAGTATGTGCATAAGTACTTTGCTAGAGTGCTCATCACTTTGCAGGATTAAGCAATAGGTGAAGATAAGAATTTAATCATGTGGCAAGTAGCCTTAGGTTCTAGTTGAGGTACAGTGGTTTCCCCAGGAATTGAAATTGGGGGGGGGGGTGGAATTTACGGGGGGGGGGGGGGGGCGATGTCAGGGCTAATGAGGGGTGAGACTGTGAGGTTGAAGGTGGGCTGTATGGCATCATAGTAAAAACCGAAAAATGTTTCATGACCATTTTATTAGATTTAACTCATGTTTTTAAATCATCACACAAATTAAAGTTAGCTACTCAAGCCTTCTATGAAGCACTACGTCTACATCCTTCTTGGTTTCTTGTTATAATTTTGCACAACTCTGTTAATGAACTTCTTGAATGCAATGCATTCATCTTTGGTGGCTTCTCGTGTGTCCGGTACTTCCATTCCTTCAATTGATATGCTCATTAGTTCATTCATATGATCAGGCAGAAGGCGACTTCTTTCAGAACACAAAATTCTATTCAATGATGAAAAAGAACGCTCAACTGTAGCTGTTGTGACTGGGAGTAGCAAGAGATGAATTCCTACTTCTTTCATCCCAGGAAACAGAACACAAAGATTCGGTCGAGCCACTAGTGATGATAAAAAAGAAGTTGAAGTCAAATCATTCATTTCTCGTATGATATTCCACTCTGTGTTCAAATTCTCTATTCTGTCCTGATCACATGGCAGCCCCATTGCTGGTAGTGCCTCACTCCACTCAACAGTTGGTGTTTTATAGGACAGACATCTGTAAACGCTACGTAGAGGTTGAGTAGAATCTAGAAGTCACTGTTGTAGATTTTTAAGAATCAAATTTGTGTACTTTTTCAGTTGTCTTAACAAACACTTCTTGTCTTCTTCACTTAAGGATTCAATACAAATGCCTTCATTAGTCAACTTATGGATTGAAGTCTTTGCTTCTTCCAGTACTTTTTCAATGGATAGCTCTCTGATTGATCCAAATGTAGCTTCTATTGCTGGACAAAGATCTACTACTGTTGTAGCAGATGCCTGGATGGCATTGTTTAATGACCCAAGTGGTTTCAACAGTAGGCTTATGAGAGAGAGAATGGCAATAGTCTTCTCTGAACGTAGTAGCAAAAGTAATCCACCAGCCTCACTATTTAGATCCATCCCATTTTGGTGGATACTTTCCAAAGCCAGTAATAACGGCTGGAGTAATTTTAAGACAACAGCCAAGGATTGCTCATGAGAAAGCCAGTGGGTTTTCCCAGGTTGGACTAATTTGAACTTCAGTACCAGTGTATCTTCTATATTTTCCAAGATATTCAGTCTTCTTGGACTCTTGCTGAAAAAAGAATATAGTGAAGACATTAAATTTATAGCTTTTTTAATGTCTTTTGAAGATTCTGCAGCTCGTACTAGTGCTAGTTGGAGTAGATGGCTTCTGCAGTGTGTATAGGAGAGATTAGGGTTACACTTTTCTCTGAGCAAAGCTTGTACTCCACCATGTCTTCCAGAGAAGTTTGCAACTCCATCAAATGCACAAGCAGCCATCTGTTTGGGGTCCAATTGACAAGCATGTAACTCTTCTAAGATGTGGGTTGTCACAGATGCAGCCGATATGTCTTCTATAACTTGAACATCTAGAAATGCATCTACTGGCCTACCCCGACATCAAGATAACGTACACGATGACTTAATACTTGATGCCCATTTGCATCAGTGCATTCGTCAGCCATGTATGCAAATTTTTTGAATGTGGTGAGAGTTCTTCACTTTTTCAACTGTTGAGTCTTTCACTGTTGCACCGCATGCTTCTAGCCAGTCACTTGAGTTTCTTGCAGAAAGATAGTGAGCATTTGCTGGTCTTGTTCGGAACCAGTGTTCAACTTCAGGATGAACAAGTGACAATGCACTTAACATTGGCCTCCAGTTTCTAGTGTGTGTGGTATCTCTTGTTTAAATAGTAAGTAGGATGCCACAGCCATGTTTGTTCGCATGAACTGTGATGTGTCTCCAGCATTCTTACCAGCCTCATTAAGTACTTCTAAAATTGGCTTTAAAAGTGGGCTTATAAGGCTTTCTGCATGTTGATGCACTTCAGAGGCCTGGTGTTTTGCAGCTTTTTCACGTAGTTTGTCAGCATTGGCTTTGCTGATCGGTTTGACAAACCAAGCTCCTCCATTTTTACCAATTATAGCATTGGGAAGCTTTCCTTCTTCGTAAGCTTTTTTGCAAGAGGTGCACCAGTAGCCATCTTTTGTAACTTCAGTAAATGGGAACACTTTGACCGACAAACATCAGGAACTGCCTTTAGGTTTTGGAGACACTGTTTCTTCAGTAGGTAGCTGTATTTGTGCTTCGGGCTGTTCGGATGTGGATATACCACTTAAACCTTCAGATGACATGTTGATATATTCTTGGTTCTTGATGTGTTCTTCACCTTGGTTAGTTTTTGAGGCCTCTGAGTGCAAAAATTGTTGTATTGTTTTTTGTCTTTTCATTTTCACTTTGACCTGCAACATATAAAAGAGATATGAATAAAGTAAATGTTTTGTTAGGATAATGTAAATTTAACATAAGGATAATGCAAGTTACACCAAAACACATAACAGGTCTAGATTTCTAAAAAAATATAAATTTAAAAAAAAGTATTTAAATTGGCTTTTGAAAAGTAAGCCATCCTGGGATAAGAGGGAAGTCCTCTCATGGATCAGTAACTGGTAAAAAGATGGGAAACAAAGGGTAGGAATAAATTATCAGTTTTCAGAATGGAGAGAGATAAATAGTGGTATCCCTGAGGGGTCGGTATTGGGACCAGTACTGTTCAACATATTCATAAATGAGCTGGAAAATTGGGTAAACAGTGAGGTGGCAAAATTTGCAGGTGATACAAAACTATTCAAGATAGTTAAGTTCCAGGCAGACTGCGAAGAGTTACAAAGGGATTTCACAAAACTGGGTGACTGGGCAACAAAATGGCAGATGAAATTCAATGTTGATAAATGCAAAGTAATGCACATTGGAAAACAATCTCAACTATACGTACAAAGTGATGGAGTCTGAATTAGCTGTTACCACTCAAGAAAGAGATCTTGGAGTCATTGTGGATAGTTCTCTGAAAACATCCACTCAATGTGCAGCGGCAGTCAAAAAAGCAAACAGAATGTTGGGAATCATTAAGAAAGGGATAGATAATAAGACAGAAAATATCATATTGCCTCTTTATAAATCCATGGTACGCCCACACCTTGCATACTACGTGCAGATGTGGTCACCCCATCTCAAAAAAGATATATTGGAATTGGAAAAGGTACAGAGATAGGCAACTAAAATGATTAGGGGTATGAAACAGGAGGAGAGATTAAAATGACTGGGAATTTTCAGCTTAGAAAAGAGATGACTAAGGGGGGATATGATAGAGGTCTATAAAATCTTGACTGGTGTGAAGAAAGTGAATAAGGAAATGTTATTTAATCCTTCACATAACACAAGAACTAGCAGTCACCCAATGAAATTAATAGGCATCAGGTTTTAAAAAAACAAAAGGAAGTACTTCTTCACACAACATAAAGTCAAACCGTGGAACTCTTTGCCAGGGGATGCTGTGAAGACCAAAACTATAACAGGATTTAAAAAAGAACTAGATAAATTCCTGGAGAATAGGTCCATCAGTGGCTATTAGCCAGGATGGGGAGGGATGCAATACCATGCTCTGAGTGTCCCTAGCCTGTTTGCCAGAAGCTGGGAATGGGCAACAGGGGATGGATCACTTGATGATTACCTGTTCTGTTCATTCCCTCTGAAGCAGCTGGCCTTGACCACTGTCGGAAGACAAGATACTGGGCTATATGGACCATTGGTCTGACCCAGTATGACCATTCTTATGTAAAAATTAATTATAATAATAAAAATGTTTAGTACAGAAACCCCCCAACATAATGATCTCTCAAGATAGCAACGATGTGAGATAACAACCTTGGCAAATAATGCATTTTAAAAATCTTGGCCTACTAGGAAACATATTTATATAAGTTTCCATTCCCAGTCACAAATCTAGCATTCTGGAGCAAAGTCACTAAAATATAGTCCAACAAACAAATGTTTATTTAACGTGCCCCTCACTTTTCCCTCCACCGCACCCCACTCACCGGTGTTGTCCTTGGTCAGTGGAGACTCAGAGTTCAGAGGTGCTTTCATGTGAGTTCACCTCCCAGGTGGGCGGCAAGAAGGCACCTTGCTCGTTCCTCCAGCGGCTCACTGTTTGCTCTGGCCACTGCTGTTTGTTTTGCCTCCGTTCACTCCACCACTCTGTTGCCAATGGCCCTGCACAGTCACCTTCTGCTGCCACCTGCCATTGTGTCCTCTGCGAGTTGGTCTCTTGAGGTTCCACCAGCTCTCAGTGATTTCAGCTGAGCTCTCAGTGGGGGAACCTCGCTGCTAGTGCAGTTGGGGCCATTTCTTCCACAGAAACACTGTCCCCACAGCAGGACTAAGCACTTAGACCTGATTATCAGTGATTTCAGCTGCAGTGGTCACTTAACAGAACAAAAGACTATCTATGGAGCCTAATCAGCTCTGTCTTTAAACAGTGGAGAGGGACAGGTCCCCACCCTCTCTCTTGATGCCCTCAATCAGCACAGGCTAAGTACAGTTCTACTGCCCTTTACTCATACAATAAGAACAACAACATTTCATTCGCCCCCCTCCCCCCCGCATTCAAGTGATTTGTAACCCAGCCCCAGCCAAAATCTATCACTTGGGCAACACAGCTCTGTTTGCTGGATATCTAGGTAGATTAGGTGTGAATGTAAATACAATCTGGTCCTGAAGCCTTTCCCCCCAGCCCCAGCTCATCACTACTGTCAGGGAGAGCTCATTTAGACTTTGCTTATAAACCATCATTTGAAATTATTAGGTTGGCCAACATCACCGAAATGAGTGCACTGACATCGTCATAAAAAACAACAGCTGTATAAGGAAGCTAGTCTATGTTCATACTTTTCAAATCTATTATACGTTTTCAGATACATGTATTTTATCATACACTGTATATGCTTTTAAAGTGTGTATTAATGTTTCGATTTCAATTCAAATTTCCAAACAGTCACTAAATTGGCATGTAACTAGTTCACAAAACTGGGGGGGGGAGGGTGTTGGGGAAATTCAGGGGGGGTATACACCCCCCCTAGGGGGGTGTAGGGAAATCACTGTTGAGGTACATAACATAGAGAAGCCTAATAGTGTAACTGAAAGTCAGATCCACAGTCCTTAATGGGAGTTTTGTCTGAACAAGAACTGAAGACGGAATTTAGAAATTGGACGTAACAGAAGGTATGCAGGACCTGGAATGATAATATCGGAATCTGAAACCTTCTGGTAATGCCTAGCAGTAGGGTGGAAAACAGCAGCTGTTTTATGTTTGAGATAACAGTATTAAAAATTTACTTTGTCCACACTCCCTCCCTCGCTACTCTGTCCCTTGAATTTTTGCTTTCTTAAAGAGGCAATCTTCTTTTCATCTTGTGCACTATTATGTGAGAATAAAAGAACTTTTTAAAGTGATTTTTTTAAAGATTCTGACAAAAATACAAATGGTTGTTACTAAACTGTCTCCAGAGACAGATTTGCTGGAGCTTCCCCAACTTGCCTTGGACTAATAATCTACCTCAGCAGTGCAAGATCAACCTCCACTGAATACATAATCCTCATCACTTGATGAAGCTCTGGTACTGGAAGCTTCCTCTCTGGTACTGGATGACTACAAAATCTACAAAGAGCTCCTGAAAAAGATAGCTGTATCTCCTGGTATTCAGATGGAGGTTTTGGAGGAGATTTCTCACAAACATATAGACATTTTGCACTTGGCTATTGCAGGGAAGGTAACCCTTCTTATAAATGAGGTGATAATGCAACCCATCAGGTCACTGTGGCAACCCCCCACATCTGTTCCACCAATGGCTAAGTGCGTGGAGCACAAATACCAGGTGGCATCCCAGAGGTCTGAGCAATTTTATTCACACCCTGCACTGGGCTCAGTGGTAGTGGCCATGGTGAACAAAAGGAATTGTAAAAAGTTGTCTTTGATTTTTGTGAGCCGCCATTTTTGGATGCTGAACTTGAGACGTAGGCCTAATCTTGTGAGGTGCTAGGCAATCAAAACTCCAGCTGTCATCACTGGAAGATGTGAGTTCTCAACACCTGTAAAAATCTAGCCCAAAGTATCTCAAGGTGGACACCCAAACTCAGAGGCCACTTTGGAAAATACTAACCCAAATGTTTGTATGACTTTGGTATCAAACACTCTAAATCACAGCTAGTTTTCTTCAGCATGACCACGTTTCTTGCCTGTCATTATGTGTGTGGCTTGGTAATTGAAACATAAAATCGAGGCCTCCTTTAAATTCTTTTATTTTAGGTAAAACCACAGGAAATGAAAACATTTGGAAAATATGTTAACTTTTGGTTTCAAAATGACACTCATAATAACAGACACAAAATGTGGTAACCACAAAATATCATTCGCTGAAGCATCATGGATGAAATGCAAAAAGACAGGTTGGGTGCAAAAGAATAGTGTTTTTTCCCTAGTTTTTCCAATGCCTCTCAGTCGTGACCTGCAATAACCCCTGCTTTTGGACCATTCTTGTGCAGTCTGCCAGCTAGGCTGAAATATAAGAGATTGTTAGTCTGTGTGGTGATGCAACACTGGAGGTTAAGACCTTTAAATATGTTTACATTTGTGACCTGAATCAGGATTTGGTAACGGGTCTGTCAAACTAAAAGGCTCCATTTCAACTCATAGAACTATTTGCAACAAAATAGGATTTAACAAGTTTTTTTTAGGCTTTCTCAGCTCTTTGCTTATACACCTCTACCCCAATATAACGTGACCCAATATAACACGGGGCTGTGCACTCCGGCAGATCAAAGCAAGTTTGATATAACGCGGTTTCACCTGTAACGTGGTAAGATTTTTTGGCTCCCGAGGACAGATGTACTCTCACACAGCCAAGCAAAGGATATTTACACTTAAAGTTATCCCAGAAGCTTTACCAGACCTTTTCTGTTTTGAGACTGTTGATTTTTGCTGTGCAAAGAAAAAGTTTGACTATGTTCAACTTTGTACTGCTTTATGTTTCTTGTCATATTTCCCAGTATGAGTCTTTCAGCAGGTTGCAAATAATTCTGTTCCAAAAATGTAAGGTTTTTATTAAAAGAAAAGTACCCAATTTACCAAGTAACCTGATTGTTCACAAAAAGTATTTTATGTCAACACTTCATCATCTGATAACAGAAGATTTTTGCGCAAGACCCATCTGTTTTCTGAGCAGAAAATGAGCAATCCATTGTGCCATTGTCAGTGAAACTCTGAGTAATGTATATTGTATGTAGCACTATTGTCCTGTATTGGGAAATGCTCAAGTGTTGATAATGAATAACTTCAGTGCATGCATCTGATGAAGTGGGTTTTAGCCCACGAAAGCTTATGCTCAAATAAATTTGTTAGTCTCTAAGATGCCACAAGTACTCCTGTTCTTTTTGCGGATACAGACTAACAGAGGCTGCTACTCTGAAACCTGTCATTATTCAATGATTATGTGTGTCAATTTTCCATGGCTGGCTTCCTTTTAATGATAAACTCCACAGTGCTTTGTGCTCAGATAGACAAATAATAGGAGCATTTATATTTGAGACCTCTTTCATAGCCTGCTACTAACATGTTTAAAATAGAAATCATATCTCATACTTACTTGATTTGTGGAAAAGCTATGCAATACCTATTTAGCTATGGTGATTCAAGGAACTCTGAAGTGTTGGTTTTGGTATAGGACAGTGATATAAAATTATTGGGCCATATCTTCAGCTGGTGTAAATTGTCATAGCTCCATTGAAGTCAATAGAGCTATGACAGTTTACACTTGATGGGGATCTGGCCCATTAGATGAAGTGTACTGGAGGTATCTGCCTATGTCTGGATTTCCTGATAAAATCATCTGGGGACTACAGATAATTAGGAGCAAAAGAGTGAAATTGTGGATAATAGAATCTTTTATTCTCTTGGTGGGCATAAATACTCCCATTAGGGCTATAAAATCTATATACATATCGCAAGGGGAGAATAAGCACCCCAAATGTGTCATAAAAAAGAAGAAAAAACCATGATGAAAATGGTCTTTTCTGAGATGGACTGTGGCTGTTATCATATCCACTGCGTGGCTCTCTGGTGCATATTTTGCTCTAATTTCTCATGCAGAACTCCTCTGGTATCCATGGTGTCAGTGGAAACTCTGAGCACAGGCCAAGAACAACCTACAGTGATCTACTGCACAGATTAAAGAGGGGAAGTTTGCTTTATGATAAAAGTAGGTATTACTACATCATGTTTGTTAGGAATTCAGAACTGTATGGAAAAAATTGGAAGTAGAAAAGAGCGGCAGAGAACATATGCTAAGAAGGATAAATTCGCATTATAATCAGGGATGGACAGCAGAGAGATTATTATTTCCATTCATTCAGGTGGATTTCGGTAAACTCATTAATGCTCTGTCTGAATTTTCAGATATGAATTTTATCTGAAAAGCTCCTCCTCTTCCCCAAACAAAATAAAAAAGTAATACACTATAGAGTTATAGTCCCTTTTTCCTGCCCTAAATATTAGTTTCTAAAAGCAATTTTAAATCATATCGCTTATTTTAAGTTTTTATGTATATAATTAATTTTATTATTTAAATTCCAAAAATGTGCTTGTAGCTGCACAGGACACAAATATAAAGACAGTCCCTGTTCTGTGGATCTTATTACACTTTGAAAGACAGACATATTTAAGACAAGATACATTGGCAGATTCACAGAAGGGTGTTAAGTTAGAAAAGTTTTTAAGGCCTAGAAAAAAGGCATGGAACATTACGAAATAATCTTGAAATCTGCTTTTTATTTGAACGGAGTTCTTTATTTAAAAAAAATCTCTACTGTTTGAGACTGATTTATATATTGGAAAAAGAGTACCCTTAGGAAATAGGCTGGTAACTCTTGAAGACCACTTAAAGCTGTAACCTACAGTTATCATGGACTATTCCTCGTTATTCTCCAACCATGGAGGCTCCTCTTTATTTTATTTTTTTAAATCCTTCTGTCAAGCTTCACAATGTAGCACTGGCACAAAGAGCTGTTCAGGCAGCTGATTGCCTTTCTAATTCCCCAATGTCTCCCCCTGCTCCAAGGACAAGAAGTTCCTCTGGGGCTCTCTATCTTCAGCCAGTAGCTTTTTCCATTGTGTTTTTTCATTTTTCTCCCTCTTCTTGGGGCCCTCCATGGTAGGCAAAGGATTTTTGAGAACAGGAGACTGCAGGAAACTGGTATTTGAGGTGAAAATGCTGCAGAGTAGCAGACCCGGCTAAGATCAAAAGCTCATAACCCAGTACAATAGTGCACTGCCTCTCCCACTCTACAGCAGTGTGGCAGGCAGCCTTAAGCTGTTTGGGGCAGAAATTCAGCAGCAGAAACTGGCATTTTGGAAGTAACAAGTCAGAAGTCTGTGACTGGTTTTTCTGTTCTTCCTGGGGTAAAATAGGGGGTCCAAGAGTGTCTCCAAGAGACACTGGAAAGTCAGAGGAGCAGGAAGAACCCATGGCACAGGACCCTGCACACCCTTTTCGACCACCACACTAACAATGAATTTTTCCTTGATTGTTCAAGGAGAACATGTCTGTCCTTGTTGTAGTTGGTATCCTGTAAACCCCCCACCCCACACACACTGTCAGCTCCTCTATCTCTGGGATCGTCTATGACTTTCACAGGCTCTGAAATAGAAACTTCAGTTTAAAAAACAAACAAACCCCAATGCCTCCCAAAGCACTCATATGACTTGGATTCTCCATATTTGGCGCTGGTTACCATTATGTTAGGGCAGCCTGAGAGTTCTGTGCACTGACTCTGTTCTCTCCTCAGATGTGGGTTTGTCCAGCATTGCCTAGACAGCCATTTCCCCACAGTTTTCTAACTCCTTCTACTGGCTATTCCTCAGTAAGTCTGCAGAGCAGTCTAGACTATACTGCCAGCCTGCTGGTGCCAGTTAACCCTCTCTTCCCTTGGCTCCCTCGAGTATGGCCTAGTCCAGTCCTCCATTTACCACTGCTTTCTCTGTTTTTTTCTTTTCACAGGATGCAGCAGAGCAGGCTAGTCTATACGATTAGCCTATCAGTGGCAGTAGACCTTTGGTTTTCCGTTTGGCCTCCTTTAGGTCAGTGTGGTCTAACTTAGCCTGTCTTTTTACTGCATCTGCTGGTTGCTTCTCTTAGCAATGCAGCAGTGCATCCTCGAGTCGCCCATACTTCTAGCTTAAATGTACCAACAGACCACCAAAATAGCTGGAATCTTCAGGTAGAGGTGTGATTAAGCTGTTCTCCTTCCAGTTTCCCTTCATATGTGCCAGATCATCTTGGCCTGCTATTTTATTGACCCTGATGGCAGCTTTCATCCAATTGATATTGGTGAGCATGTTCAGTTACTCACACCAGTGGCTTGCTAGCTCTAATGAACAATCTGAAAGGCTGTGATCCTGCTCTAAAATATCAGTATCAAGGGATTGAGAGTGCATCATTGAAGCAAGGGACCTCAAATGTGAGTGCTTATGTTCGGCTCTGTCCCTTTCATCACCACCCCCTGCTTCTATAAAACAAATGTAGAAACTATCCACAAATCTGGGATTTTAGGGGATTCTGAGAACTTGATCCTTATGGTGCAAGAATCCTATTTTTTCTCAAAATCAGGGATATACTGGAGTTTCTTCTATGTGGGCTATTGATTGGGTCCAAATCCTAACTTCTTGAAGGTACAAGTCTCAGTGTTATGAGTCTTGTAACATATTTATTTCACTTCTGGCCTTTCACTTTACCCTATTTCTTAAAGCCGTGTCTCTGCAGAGATGCCGACTAATAGACTAGTAATTCTGAACTGTCTTTGTTTAATATCTAGAGTAATCTTCCTTTTACTTTTATTAATTACGTTGGCCAGGAGAGTTAGTAAGTTGAGGGTCGTATCATTCTGGATTCCTTATGTGTTTTGTCCAGATGAGGTGATTCTCAGCCAGCACTAGAATTTTCTACCCCCAAAATTATGATTTTCATTTAAACCAGTCTATTGATTTGTGTTCTGTGTGTTTTAAGCCATAAGGTAGGAGAATTCTCTGAACACTTTAGGTATGGATGGAACACTCAAATTCTATTTATGCAGAATCAATCCTAGAAAAAAAAATCACATCCAGTTTTAGGATTAGATGGATAATTTAAGGAGTGCAAAGCATAACTACTGTTTCCAGATGGATAAATTCAGGAAATTATCAGGCCTACAAATTGTTGTAAAAGATCTCCCTCCTTTTGTGAAGGCTATTCAATCAGGTACCTGACCATTTCCTGTGAAGAAACTTCGTTCAAGTAATTCCTGATCTTCAGTGCATTCCTTTATCATTTTAAATAGTTGTGTTGTCTTTGCCTGATACAGCTTTTGGACAAATGGTTCTGTTGTCTCTCTCTTGGTTTTCCTTCAGAAAATCCTTCATCTAGTGGGTGAAGGAAGAAAGGGGAAAGCAAACAAACACCCAGGCATCTAACGTAAGAGCTGTTTTTCCTCATGGTTCAGTTTTGTTGATGTTTTAAGTTTCCTTCCCATTTGTGGTGATTGCTTTACTGCTGGCTACTTACAACTTGGAATGGCTTACTGAGTATTAAGTGTCTATTAGGGAGAAAATTAACACTTACCCACCTGCAATTTTTCTTCTCTGAAGTGGGCACATGGTGATCCCCATCCAGGTCACTACCTAATTTGCATTAACATATAGTTGGAGGGAAGACACCTTAATCCTTCCTTTTTCCCTTATGGACCATTCCTGCAAGGAAAGATGGAGAAATATTGGGATTTCTTCATATTGGGATCTTGTTTTCTGTATGTCTCCATTCCACTTTTTGTATAATGAATGAATAAGTAGACAAAAGATAAAGTATCCTGCCAGGACATTGCTAATTTTTCATAATGTTTATTAGTCAGAATTCGTTTTTCCAACTTGAGCAGTTGGCTGGGCTATTAGAGACAGTTCTGTGAACAGCTCCACCTGGAGTCATTGTGAAGTTAGAGAGAGAGAGGTTGAAATGAAAGGAAAAGAAAAAGGAGCAGCTTGAGGGGAGGGATAGCTCAGTGGTTTGAGCATTGGCCTGCTAAACCCAGGGTTGTGAGTTCAATCCTTGAGGGGGCCACCTAGGGATCTGGAGCAAAATTGGTACTTGGTCCTGCTAGTGAAGGCAGGGGGCTGGACTCCATGACCTTTCAAGGTCCCTTCCAGTTCTAGGAGATAGGATATCTCCATTAATTTATTTATAATTTAAGCTGTGCTTGGCGGATGAGGAAGAATAACCCAGTTGTAATGGAACACGGAGAACAAGATGCCCACTTCAGGGAAAGAAAAATTACATGTAGGTAGAGTAAATTTTACCTCTTATTCCCATCCATCACACCCCAATGCCTAAGCTGCAAGTTGAGTGGGAAAAACACAAAGTTGTGAGGCTGCTCTAAGCTATACTGGGGTGTGGACCAATGTAGAACTTGCCCCTAAATCAAATGCAAAGAGCAATTTTGCACCTACCCTCACTCAGCTGTACCTATCATTCCTTGTGTGTCACTGAGAATCTAGATGTGCTAAAAGGTTTGTGGTGGATAGAGTGTAGTTCAGACTATTGCAAAGAGCAGGGCATGAGGTACAAAATTGTACTTTTCCCATTTATTACAAAACAAGAGCCCATGTTCTTTGCATGCTTTTGTTCCCTCTCCTTTTAAATTATCAGTGTTGCAGCAACAGTTTGATGACAATCTAATACCACACCCTGAATACATCAGAGATCCAGACTATAGAGGAAGAGATTCTAGAAGAGAAATATTCTGCTGGTTCCCCACAGGTGAAGGGGGGGAAAGTATGATGTTTCCCTTTAAAAATTCTTTGCAAGTGATGCTTACTTAGCACAGCAGATATTTCCTTTCTGTCATTTACAAACAAATTGCTAGCCATTGTGTGCTGGTACCAACCTTGGCATAAGAACATAAGAATGGCCATACTGGGTGAGAACAAAGGTCCATCTAGCCCAGTATCCTGTCTTCTGACAGTGGCTAATGCCAGGTACCTGAGGAAATGTGTGACCCCCTTGGGACTGTCACCTGATGTGCTGAAACTACCTCTGAGCCCGTTTTCTCTGATGGCTTGGGACTCCAAAACCCTATCTTGTTGAGCCAGACACACTAGCCTGCTGCAACACAGACCCCGGGTCTGAACCACACCCCTAAAGCTACAGACTTAACTGAAAACAGTTCAGCAAGTACTCCTGTCTCCAGCATCCAGACCCCAAAGGGATCCAAACCCCAAATAAATCCGTTTTAGTCTGTATAAAGCGTATACAGGGTAAACTCATAAATTGTCCACCCTCTATAACACTGATAGAGAGATATGCACAGCTGTTTGCTCCCCCAGGTATTAATCACTTACTCTGGGTTCATTAATAAACAAAAGTGATTTTATTAAGTATAAAAAGTAGGATTTAAGTGGTACCAAGCAAAATAAAACAAAACACGCAAGTCTAAGTCTAATACATTAAGAAACTGTATACAGGTAAGTCTCACCCTCAGAGATGTTCCAATATGCTTCTTTCACAGATTAGACTCCTTCCTAGTCTGGGCCTAATCCTTTCCCCGGTACAGTCCTTATTAGTTTCAGCTCAGGTGGTAACTATGGGTTTTCTCATGACTGGAAGCCTCCTTTGTTCTGTTCCACCACCTTTTATAGCTTTGGCACCAGGCGGGAATCTTTTGTCTCTCTGGATCCCCACCCCTCCTTCTAAATGGAAAAGCACCAGGTTTAAGATGGATTCCAGTTCAGGTGACATGATCACATGTCACTGTAAGACCTTCTTCTTCATTACTTAGAAGCTGGAGGACAGGTACACAGGAAGGCTTGCAGGTAAACAAACCCATTCACAGTTCATTGATTCTGAAGCACCCTTAATGGCTTCCACTTAACATGTTTACATCAGTAATACAAGTTTATAACTTATTCTCTTGACTCCAGACAGAGAAATAATACCTGCAAACAAATAGGATGAACACACTCAGTAGATCATACGCTTTGTAATAATACCTTACAAGAAACCTTTTGCACAAAGCATATTCCAGTTACATCATATTTACACTTGTAAGCATATTTCCATAAAACATATGGAGTGCAATGTCACAGAGTGAACAGAACAGATAATCATCAAGTAATCCATTCCCTGTCGCTCATTCCGAGCTTCTGGCAAACAGAGGCTAGGGACACCATCCCTGCCCATCCTGGCTAATAGCCATCGATGGCCCTATCCTTCATGAATTTATCTAGTTCCTATCCCTTTGGTGAGGGACCTTGTCAAAGGCTTTCTGAAAATCTAAGTACACTATACAGGTCTGTCTCATCTCACGCGGGGCTTCTGTTCCGCGGTTAGTGTGTAAAGCGAAAACTGCATATAGTCAAAATTACATTGAGTTCAATGGTGGGCGGAATCGCCCTCACTACAGGTACAGTATTAAAATCGTTATTTTTCTCTTTTTGTTTTTGTTTTTTGTTTTTGCCGACCGCTGTGACAGACCCAGACCAGTGGGGTACAGGAGTCTGGTAGAGGGCAAATATACTGGTCACTGGATGAGTAGTTTTCTGTTCCCTGAGTGACCAGAGCAGGGGCTGCACTAGAGTAATCAGGAACCTGCTAGAACCAGTTAAGGCAGGCAGGCTAATTAGGACACCTGGAGCCAATTAAGAAGAAGCTGCTAGAATCAATTAAGGCAGGCTAATCAGGGCACCTGGGTTTTAAAAAGGAGCTCACTTCAGTTTGTGGTGCGAGTGTGAGGAGCTGGGAGCAAGAGGCACAAGGAGCTGAGAGTGAGTGCTGCTGGAGGACTGAGAAGCACAAGCATTATCAGACACCAGGAGGAAGGTCCTGTGGTGAGAATAAGGAAGGTGTTTGGAGGAGGCCATGGGGAAGTAGCCCAGGGAGTTGTAGCTGTCATGCAGCTGTTACAGGAGGCACTATAGACAGCTGCAGTCCACAGGGCCCTGGGCTGGAACCCGGAGTAGAGGGCGGGCCCGGGTTCCCCCCAAACCTCCCAATTGACCAGGACTGTGGGTTCTCCCAGAGGGGAAGGTCTCTGGGCTGTTCCCCAACCCACATGGTGAATCTCTGAGGCAAGAAAATCCGCCAATAAGCGCAGGACCCACCAAGATAGAGGAGGAACTTTGTCACACCGCATAAAGCTGAAATCGCGCATGTTAAATGCGCGTAAGATGCGACAGACCTGTATCCACTAGATCCCCCTTGTCCACATTCTTGTTGACTCCCTCAAAGAATTCTAGTAGATTGGTGAGGCATGATTTCCCTTTACAAAAACCATGTTGACTCTTCCCCAACAAATTATGTTCATCTATGTGTCTGACAATTTTGTTCTTTACTATAGTTTCAACCAGTTTGCCCACTACTGAAGTCAGGCTTACTGGCCTGTAATTGCCAGGATCACCTCGGGTGCCCTTTTTAAAAATTGGTGTCACATTAGCTATCCTCCAGTAATTTGGTACAGAAGCTGATTTAAATGATAGGTTAGAGACTACAGTTAATAGTTCTGCAATTTCACAGTTGAGTTCCTTCAGAATTCTTGGCATCTATAAGTAGTGCCATTAAGAAAAAAATGAACACTTGAGAACCAAAAACTACCCATGACCCTTTGCTATTTTTCCAGAGAAGAAATTGTTTAAAAATATCCAGTTGAAGACAACAAGAGCAGGCAGCAGATGCTAGCACTGGTGTCTGTATGCTTCTGGTGTCTTGAACAATCTTTTAGCTGTGGAAAAAGGAATATTAGGACAGAACTTCAACTAATGGTAAATTGGTGTAGCTCCACTGAAGTTAGAACAACACCAGTTGACACCCTGAAAAGTAGCAGAGGGTCATGGGTGCCATCATGAGATTTTTGCATATTTTCCAGGATTTGCTATTGCAACAACTGAGAAATTCCTGAGCAAACTGACTTCAGCCTCATTACTTTTCAGCAATGAGTTCCATATATATATGCCATTGACAATTTGTCTGAAGTATGTGCTGTACTGGAAGTGGGAATTTTTTGTAGTATTTTTATGAACGATAGGTGTCTTAGTTGACCCATTTGGCTTGGTATTGCTACCCAGTAGGATTCAAATATTTCTCCTGGAACAGAGAGAAGGCATGAGGTATGTCACATAGTGGTCTGGGGTGGGGGTGAATGAGATGTCAAGGGCTGCAATCCATATGTTTGAATGGAAGGACCCCACAGGGATAATGGAAACCCTAAAGATCAACACCTAGTTGCAAAAGTAACTGAACATGCAAACATAGCATGGCGATGTTGAAAGAACAAAGAAGATGGGTGTCAGGAGCTGTGTTAAGAACTGGGTTCACACAGACATACAGCAGCTCATTTGGGACTGAGAGGCAAAGGGTCACAGAGGGAGAGAGGCCAGATGGATTCTACAGCAGCGTGGCTTGGTGGAGCCCAGCTTTGGCCAGCATGAATTCTGTCTTAACCTTTGCTTCTTTATACTAACCTGAGGACTTCCCAACCCTGTATCACAGTTGACTACTAAAACCAACCTGGTTTTGAGAAGGCTGCCTGGTGTTGCTGCACATACTGACTGACATGCATTGATCTCTGAAGGGGGTAAGTATCGCTGAACATCTGTCTAGCTCATTCACACCCCCTGGGCAGAGCTAATGGTGTGAAACAGGAGTTCTGGAGCCCAGTGGCTCACTTCCAGAGTCATTGAGGCTGCATGGCCTACCCTTGTGGAACAGGGTGAACCTGCGGGGGTCTGACACACTAAAGGGGTAGCCCCAGAGGACTGTTCAAAAGCTGGGGCATAGCACAGACACTGTAAATCCATAACATATGCCATACACTAAATTTATTTGGAGTGGCTGCCATGTTGTGTCATTAATGAAAAGGGCTTGATAACACCCTGCTGGTGCAGAGGGACTGAAAACTGCACTCTGTTGAGACAGCTGCACCCTACAGAATGATTCTCCTTTTCCCCCCTCACACCTTCTTTTGTAAGGTCAAAGTTTTTCTACCACTGCCCTCCTTAAAAGCCCTGACAATGGATGTTTGCAGTGGTGTTGTAACCATGTTGGTCCCAGCATATTAGAGAGGCAAGCTGTTGGCTAGAAGTTGGTCCAATAAAAATATTACCTCACCCTCCTTCTCTCTCTGACAATGGGTGGCAGCTTTAAGTTACTAGCTATGGCTGTCTGGGGAAAACTCTCCAGAGTGAAGCCCCAGTAACTTGACATTCTACTTCCAGGTTCCAACAGCAGGTCAGTGGATACCATTGACATATTCTAATGCATACTGACCAGCCATGCCTTCATGGCGCATGCCCACAGTATGGAACACATTCATGTCTACATCATACTTTCATCTGGTGCTTAACATATGGGATATAATCCTGGCTTGCCATTGACTTCAATCCTGGCTCTGTTCTATATTTCTAGGAAAAGCTTCATTTTCATATCATCCCTATCATTACTATCTTAGTTTGCTATCCTTATTGAGTTGAGCTTTCACAACTGAGTTAATGTAAACTGACCCATTAATTCAAGTAGTCCATAGAATCACAGTGAGAAGAAATGAAACTAGATAAAAAAAGATGTAAATATAAATTTCCATATTGGTTTATTGTTCCTTGTATGTAAGAAATTTTATTGTACAACTTACACAGCTTTAAAATGTAAAATGGTTAAAAATGTGTACAAAAAAGCATGTTCTTAGAAAATTATGCTAATAGCAAAAACATGGGCGGCGGAGCAAAACTCTTCAATTCAGTGTGCAAACATTTTATAAAAATAGAAATACTAACTCTACAGGTAGCACTTCCTGATAAATTATTTAAATAGCGTATCTACACAATTATGAGATTAACTATTACAATGGCAATGAGAAAAATAATTTATAAAAATACAAGCAATGGTATACAAGATGACAAAAATATAACACAACATTAGAAATAGTATTTAACATTGTTTCAATGCCATTTTCTTACTGGGAATATACTTTTCCGCAAAGAGAATTTGACTATGTACAGCATTTAATTTTTTTAAAAGTTCTACAGTAGCTTTAAAGTTTGTTAGACATTTAAATTCTGCTTGATCTGAAGATTTTTTTTCTCAGTCACACAATGAGGTAATATTTGTACGTAAAAGTTTCACCTTGTTATTTTTTTCCTTTTTTTTTTGGAAAGACAAAGGATTATAGGTATAATCATGCTGCCCTTTACACCTGGAACAGCTTCAATTAACGTATGTCTTGCCCCCCCCCCCAGCCCCTTCCAGGAGCTCCTAAAATCCCACCTTCTCTGTGAAGCCTCCTATTTTTGCCACTGCACATGGATCATTCCAATGTGCGACCTGCAACTTCATAAATGGCTACAATCCAATGCTATACAGACAAGTGCCATTTGTGCCTCTAGTATGAAAACTTGTTGGGGCAGGGATTATGTTCTTTGTCTGGCATATTGTTGACCAATGGTCAAACACCATGTACATCTAATGGCACTACGTAAATGATTAGTAACAAATGCTGTCCAGTCTCTCCAGTAACAGGCTCAAGAGATAGGAACTGACAGTATCTAAATAGGACTTGTGGTTTCTTAAAGAAGCAGAAAGGTAACCTACCAGGCCATCACCAATTGCCTTGCACAAAGTAGTAAAAAAACAACACATGGAACGCTGACTGAGAAAAAGCCAACAAACATTCATTCCATTCCCTCCCTGCTGCTGTTCCCTGTGCTCCACATTCTTTATGGGAAAGTTGCTTTTTGTAATTAATACATCTCAGCTATCTGATCCAAACAAAAAAGCTTTCTAAACTAAAATCTAGGTTCAGTATAGAACAGAATTAATAAATAATCTGTATTTACAATTGTACAGTCTTGAAGACTTGTAACAATGATTATATGGATAGTCTTGACGCATTTATTGTGTTTTGTTTTATCAATAGTCCTTCAGTCATTATGACATCCAGGATAGGTAAAAAATAAATATTTTACATTTTTTAAGGTTTTATCTACAGCCTTCTTCCTCCTCCCAAAAAGTGAGGAATTAAAAAAAAAAAAGTCCATGAAATTTGTAGAAAAAGGAATGTTACTATTGTCATTTGTTGTGCCTTTTTAACCATAAAATGTAAAGCACAGATGTTTGTTCCTTGAAGGCCAGCACAGGTGCTAATGGAGATGGTGTGCTTTCCAGCACCTTTTTAAAAGTTCTTGCTACATCTGCACTTGCTACATGTGGAATAAAATAAATATCTCTATTTAATCAGGCAATGGCACTAGATTCCAATTGTGAATCCCAGTTCTCACCAAGCTGGTGCAATCCTGTGTGTCAATCTTTATGCCCTCTTCCCCCACTGGGGATCCATTTTACAGTTTCTATTTTATACTGTATGGTTTAACTCGCTAATACAGCTAGTCTACATCATGAAATCAAGGAATATATTTTAGTCACCTGAAAGATATTTAGTCCAAAATGTAACAGTTTCTCCAAGTTACCTGGATATAAACCCCAGAGAGCATAGACACCTTTTAGACAAACATGGCAATTTTCTGCTTAACCTTTAAAAGTCCACCCTCCCATCCCAAATCCCCTTTCCTCACATATTGAAATGTCTTTCGTTTTTAAGTAGTCCAAAGCACATCCAAAGATGTTCTTATAACAAAAATGCTACTTGGTGGGACCACCAGTAAAAGAGAGGCAGTGACATTACACTGTGATAAACAGCAAAGCAAATGTCTTACTGAAGCAAATGTGTGCTTTTTAGATGAAGACAAATTCTCATTCATGAAAAATACATTTGTTTCCTTCCATTTTAGCCGAGGTCATATGTTGAGTGTACTTTCTGTTTCATTCTTTCAAAAGCATTCTTGAGGCAGGTCATGTGTTTTGAGTCCACATTTGTGCAGGCAGAAGAAAAGAAGGAAGGAATACAATGGTCCCAGGGTTTGTAAAATATTAAACATTTCAGAAGGTGCAATACCAGCATTTTTAAATAGTCTCTGGATCAATAACCTCGTGATTATGGATCTGTGGAGGAAGGGCGGGAGGAGACAGAAAACTTATTACAGAATGAATTAAAATATTTCTGTATTATTAATCATCATTATAGTTAGGGACTAAGCTGAAAAGTAGTTCTTTACCCGTTTGGTAGCAATTTCTTGAGCCAGACTTTTGTATGAAATGGCCAGGAATGTAAGAAAGATTTGAGTTATGTGATGGACTAGGTTTTCAAGTGTGTATGCACTCCAGCTCAGCAGAACACAAACCCTGACTTGTATGGGCACATAAACCATGAGCTGTGCATACATTTTGCATGGGTCCAAGCCAATTGGGATTTGTTTGCATGTGCATATGTATACATTAATATGAAAGTAAGGATTTTGTCTTTTCACACTGCAGTTTATGCACATGTGTTTGAAAAATCTGGCCAGGTGTTAAAAAAATCACTAGCTGTATTTCAAAGCATGAAGTAAATATATTTTATATGCCTCTTAAAACATTATGTCCTGCAATTAAGACTCTTCAACATTTCACTTTTAGTGGATGGTAACTTAACTATGCAAAATTCGTTAACAGGATGTCCTCTATCCATCCCAGCACAACTCACACAGATCTCAAAAGAAATCCTGCATGTGTCTCAAGAGTAGTATAAGATTATCAAAATGTTGTATAATCACACAGAATTTAAATTGATAAATTTCAATCTTTAAATTTGTTTTAAAGAAAGTTGCCTCAGAAGAAAACAATTGTTATTTCAATGTACTTCAGTAAAATGTCATACCAACAAGATGCCATCCTTACCTCTGCATTCATATTTAAGATCTGAGAAGAACACCATTTCTTGAGAGAAGACAAATAATCCTAACCGACCACCAGCATAGGTTTTATCATAGATTGGTCCTGAATCAGCCATGATTTTCTTCCCTTCGTACATTACAACTCTGCAAGAAGAGCAGTAATAAATCATCCTTGTCAGCTGTGGTAAGTTTTTATCTTTAATATAAAGCTAACCATTACCAAAATGACATTTGCCCTCAAGTCCCTTCAGATATATCACAACAATAGTTACCTAATGTAGCCAGTCTTTGGTCTGTGGCTAAGACGCCATCTGTAGGCAGTAAAATCTTTCCAGCCTATGTGACGAGGGTCATGCCACAAGGTCCGCACCTAAAAAAGAAGGATACGATTATAAATAACCAACAGAGGAATCCAATTATTTAGGCAATATTTTGACACCATGACAACATCTCGAGAAGCTTTTATATTCAAAATAAGGGCCTACAGCTGGACAATGTATCCAAAAGACAGGCTCTGAATAGAGTCTTTTGAAACCCATCTGATTTAACTCTACTCCTACAGAGGTTCCTATTTAATTGTTCAATCTGCCTAGTGCTGGATGTTGAACGTTTCAGAAGGTCATCAGAAATAATGGACTCCCTACTTGTTTTAAACTTAGTAGAGTCCCTTAGCTCCAAAGGGAATCTATGTAGAGCTTATGCTTCATAATCAAGTTTATACACAAAATCCTACAACTACAAATTACAAATAATTATTTCTTCTAAGAGCCCCTTTCTACACTAACAGGATGCATAAACTCCCCAGAATTACCATGCTTATTGTTAGAATAAAGCCTGGCCTCCGGTGCAAGAAAATAATTAACCACAAATGCAGTTCTTACCTGCCCAGCGGTGTTTCCTGTGTGCCACAGAGCATTTCGAAGGTGCTCTCCAGGACCTGTGGTAGAGTTAACGACTTTGATAGAAAGACCTGAGTATCCTTGAGCTTTGGTTGGTGTTGAGTCCCAATAAGACTGGGTGATCTGCTTCCACATGACTACATAGAAACGGCTGCTAGACTGATAACCAAATACAAAGCCAGCATAGTCATCATCCCTTTCTGTATTGATGAAGAATGTGCCACTGAAGTCCACAGCATTGAATTCATCAAATCCTGGGTGAAGAATAAGGAAACCAAGTTTGAAGCCTCTGCTTTTATTAGCCTTATGCTGGACCTAAAGCTAAGTTTCTAGACTTTTATAAGACACTATGAGGAGAGAGGATCCAAAATGTTCTACTCACCCACTGCAAGTCCAGGATCACAATTGACAGTCTGAACCAGCTCTTTACCCTGGTGACGAACCACCCAATTAGGATCATTTTGCGATGTTCCCTTGGGATCCAGGGGAACCATCTGAAATCGACGGAAGTCTGTCTCACTGATGTCAACATTCTCAGGGCAGATGTCATCAATGTCTGGCACATTGTCTTGGTCAAAGTCATCTTTGCAAGCATCTCCACGTCCATCACCTACAAAAGTATAGGTTCACAGTGACAACTCTGAAAACTCATTGGCATAATTTGAGAATGATGCATCACTACAGTTGCCTCAAAGTCATACATGACACTTGAGACTGAAATCCGTTGCAATGTTTTGGCTGTGCCACTACTACAAGGCAAATTCTTGTAAGAGGCCTAGATTTATTTACATATTCACCCTGGTATCTTAGTGTCAAGAAGTTTTTTTTAAAGATATGCCTTAGGTTTACATTAATTACAGTAGCCATGATCGATTAATACGTTCATATCCCTTCTCCCTATCCCAATATTTCTTCCATTTTGGCATATTCCCAAACTTCATTAAGATACTGGGAATCAGCATAAGATCTGCAGTAAAAAGGAATGACATAATACCAATACAAACTGTATACACTTGGTTTTTTTTAATCCTTTTTAAAAAGAGAACAAGTTATTCATAACAGAATTTTTTACACATCTGTATGTAATGCTAGACAAGCCTTTGTGGAAAATGACTGGTTTTGATATTATAATGTTCATCTTACATACCATCAGAATCAGTCTGGTCTGGGTTGGCAACCAGTCTGCAGTTATCTTTGTCATCGGGGATACCATCATTGTCGTCATCATGGTCACAGGCATCACCTTTGCCATCCTTGTCATGGTCAGCTTGATTGGCATTGGGCACATAGGGGCAGTTATCTAGGTTATTTTGATGGCCATCTTCATCTATGTCCTGATTGTTGTCACATTTATCACCTATGCGGTCAGAGTCAGAATCCTCCTGTTGGAGAAGGAGAAGAGGAAAAGCTTGAAGAACAAGCTTTAAAATGCACAACACTTCTTGCAGCACTTGAGGATGCTGACAAGAAAGACACAGAAATACAAATTTTGAAGGCTAGAATTTAGGATTGCTATTCACTTAAAGAAAAAGGACCAGTATTAAATTCTTACACTCATTTTGTGATTCAGACAAGACTAGCTGTGCTAATTTCTTTTGAACTACTTTATTATTAACATTTCACTAACCAATTGCTTTAGGCTTATTTATCTGAATATCTGGGGCTCAGAGAGTAGTGTGGTTTTCAGCTTTTTCCCAGGATATGTACAATTATGCATATAATGTTTCTGCCACTGCAGGCTAGTCTCTATTTACTCCATGAGATTTGCAGAGATCTAGTGTCAATTTACCCTCCATCTTGCACCTAGTATCTTTCTGTTCCAAGCACCATATGAAACTGACTTTGGTATGTACCTAGCCATTAGATCACTCTTACATTATAAGAATGTTTTGACAGACTGTTGTATGGCTTCCGCTCCATGTCATAATTTTCTTAATTACAGAAACAGCCTCCAAAGCCCTCTATAAACATACAGACTAAGTGGTATTGTAAGGAGATAGTTACTTCCTTTAGTAATGGGCTATGTTTGGAAAACCCTCTTCTGCTTGCATTTTATATATGCTTTAGCATCTTGTTTTTGCTAAAGTATATGCAAAAGTCAGTTTCTATAATATGATCACATGGCATCTAGCTTTATATTTGTTAGAGCTATCAAAAGTTAGCCTGTCCTATATTCTTGCAGACACTCCTCAGACCCCAGGAGTTATTGAAGTGTCAGAGGCCATTTTAACTTACACATTCTGAATTGCTACAAGTGCTAGAGTTTAAATTATTTTGTCCTTAATACTCTACCCTACAGAAATACTTACAGGTAAGAGTTTTGTGGATTAATTTAAAACAACTATTCAAGAAAACACTCCATGAAAAGCCAGGGAAAAACCTAACAAAAACAATAGAATGGACCATGCTTCCCCCCACTTCACCTCCACCTACTAGAAAGAAGTCAAGTAAATGGGGCAAATGTAAAGCCACCTAACTTTCTAAGCATCATTGAAATCCTTGCATGTAACACTGCCCAGGCAACTACAGTACTACACTGGATTCCACTGATTTGCAACAACTTTTCTGGAACCATACAAGCATTCCAGTTATGCCCCTGAAGCTATTCATCTTACTGCCTTTTACTTGACAGGACTGTACAGGCTTTACCCACCGCTGCCGTCGAGTGTCTTAGAACCAGCAAATTCAGTGGGAGGGGCTGGAAACTCCCTCACCTCCACTTCATCTTGTAAAGATTAGTTCATATTATTTATGAATGTTGGAATATGCCTTTGAGCCTTTGCCATAAAGAGGGGAAAGCAGGCAGTATTACCCTTATTGTATTGGCAAAGGCAATCTTTTGAAATGTGGTTGTTTTGTACTGCTTTAACCTTTGTTTCAAAAAAGCAATGTGTCTATATAAAATGAAATGCAAGGCACTGCACTAATTAAGCCTCTGGCCCTGCCATGCCTAAGATCTACCTCTGTTCCTAGCACACACTGATGTTCAGCATACAACCTGCATTAATGTCAAGCACCTGGCAAATGTTTGGGGGTTGTTTTTTTTCCAGAAAAAAAAAATAAAAATCAACGGTTGCTTTTTGAGTCACATTACTCCTTTATTTTAGCTAATTTGGATCCAGTGGGTTTTTTTAAACCCCAACCCCAGTAATGCGTGTGTCTCTATTTGTAATTTACATAGTCTTAGTTTTTCTTGTACAGCATGTTCATTTGACTACACTCCAGACTGTACAGTAGAATCACTGAGAAGAAATTCTCATAGGCTATTTAAAATTAGTTGTTATCCATGTGAATTTCATGCTGTATTCCCAGAGTTACTGCAACTGACAAGATCCATAGACAAGTTTACAGACATGAGTGTCTCCCATTAAAAATGCTCAGGACACATATGATTTCAAACAAGAGTCCCACAAACCTCCATTACTCAATTTTTCAGTCAATAGCTAGCAGCTGTGTGAACTCCCTGTGAGATATGTTATCACCTGATAAAGGCATCATTTGTCATGTCAGCACAGCGTGTATAACAAAGGGTAAAAATTAAATGGTAAATAAGATTTGAATAGCAGATCCAGAGAGAGGTCAGAATACAAAAACCTACCTGGTCTGGATTGTGTTCCATAGGGCAGTTGTCACACTGATCTCCAACACCATCCAAATCTGTATCCCTCTGGTCTACGTTGTAGACATATTGGCAGTTATCCCTTTCATTAAGAATGCCTAAAGGAGCAGAGCAGAGTTGATGAATTCAAGTGGCTTACATAGATCATAAACTCCACAATCTGAATACTGTATATGGAACTGAAAAAGTAAATAAGGCTGACAATTAAGCCAACAGTTTATATGTTGCTAAAATACCCACACTTGTACAGCACAATCTACAGTAATTTATCTAACAACCGATTGAGACCCCTGTTATAACCATGGGATAGCACAGGACTTCATTAGTTATATCTCACACCCATTGCCAGTGTGAACAGGGCTATAAATCAGGACCACCTGCTTCAAAAAATACAGGCTCCTAAACTAAAAGGAGAATTTCTATTGGTTGTAATAGGATTAGTGCTTATAGCCTCAGTCACTAGGAGGTGACTTGATCACACACCTGACTTTCTATCTAGTATAAGACAGGGGTATAAGCTAGAGGCAACATATAACTGACATCTATGCAGTACTGAACTATCTGCGTATGTGTAGGAGGGTGGAAATGGCAACAGAACACCTTACCATCTCCATCAATATCCACAGCACATGCATCTCCTTCTCCATTGTTATCAGTGTCAGTTTGATCAGGGTTGTGATTGTAGGGACAGTTGTCACAGCGGTCACCAACATCATCCCTATCATAGTCATACTGCTGTGGGTTGTAAATGAATGCACAGTTGTCCTGCAAGAGGGAGGAGAGGCCCAAAACCACTATTAATAAAGAGAGAACTACTTTGGTGCTTTATCAACACAATTGAAATGTATGGCTTTTGTTTTAGGAAAAGATTTAATGCAAGTTAAGAAAATGCTTGAAAATTCAAACTAGTTAAGCCCTCTTCAGTGGACAGATCAGAACTACAGTTTTTTAAAAAAATAAACTCAGATTGTAATGGATCCAAATGATGTCTGGGAGGAAGAAGTGGAATAAAACAAATTTAGAATTTGCAAAATAACATTCACCCTACTTAACAACATTGGCTAATATTTCAAGCCCTTTGCATCTCAGCCAAATTTACCACTGGTGTAAATAGCAGAAGTGATAAAGTTGCTCTCACTTGCAGCAGTGGTGAATTACAATGACATTTTGAAAACCTTGGTTAGGCTGCTATTGTAATGAATAAAGCACGAAGTCAAGAGTCAGTCAATCTAATTTTCAAAGCTCAGGCAGCTGCAGCTAATTCCTGGAACTACTGAAGATGCAATCAATCAGAGTTAGGCATCTCTTTTCAGATAGCCAACTTTCCCTTCAAGCCCGTCAATTTCCTACAATCTTCTGTTAAGATTAAGATCAGAGGCCAGGACTTGACCATTGGGAATGGAGAAAGGAAAAGCTACACTAGAAAAGGCATGAATCTTTCATACTGCCTTACCCTGTCATCTGGAATGTTATCATTATCATCATCGTTATCACAGGCATCACCAATTCCATCCTTATCATAGTCTTCCTGCCCAGAGTTGGGAAGATTGGGACAGTTATCCTAGAAAGGAGAAAGTGCACAATATTTTTATCCAAGGCATAAATGCCATGTTTTCTTTATTTTTTTAAGAGCATGAACAGCTAGAGTTATACAGCATAATTCAGATCTCATTTACACTGGTGTTACCTCAGTGTAATTCCACTGATTTCAACCAGTCATCATAATTATTAAGGACTGCAGATAAAGTTTTCAAAAGTCAAAAGCCTAAGTGTATGTTATTTTTGAAGATGGTATTTAAGCACTTTTGATAATCTTCCCCTGTATCTTTTTTGCCTAAAGCTTTTCTCTGTGACATTTGAGAATGTTTATGAGTGGCCAAAAATAGGCTCTTCATAGGAACATAAATGTGGTATTTTTGTAATTACTGGAATGTTCAGAATTCCTGAATGTTACAGGCATGACTCAACTGCTGTAATAACAGGTTCTCCGACAATCTGGGACTTTTTCTGACAATACAATGCCATGATATCCCTGAAGGAATATATTCCTATCTTGCACTATAGGTAGTTTAATATCTGTAATTACTCAAAGACCTGACTGTCTCATAAGCCTTTAAAATATTGAGCATTTAGCACATTCCTCAGATATATACTAAGGCAATTTCTTAAAACCGTAAGTGGGAGAACAGGGGAATTTTCTTACTTTTTTGCAGTGATAAGTAGCATTGGTAACACAGACAAGGTCCTCATTTGGCCATCCATCTAAATCAGTATCTTCACCACAGATTATGCCATTGCCAGCATAGCCTGGTTTACACTCACAGCGGTACATGGGGTCACTGAAGTGGCCAAGGTAATTGCACTTGGCATTCTTGTTGCAATCATGAGTTCCATCTGTGCATGGATTACGTGGTTTGCAGACCTAAAAGACCACACGCACAAAGACAGTAAAACCACTGCAAAAGTCTCTATCCCCATTCTTCCTGGATATACCACTAAGGCAAGAGGAATTTATGGCTGTTTTGATCCTAGATCCTTCAGAAACAAAATCTTGATGCAGAGTTGCCATCTTAGCATTAATTGCTATTTTTCCTTATTCAAACCTTTCATCTTCAAAGGGATCAGGCACGTACAAGTCTAAATAGTCACATGTTAAATATTTACTTCATTTCTGAATTGGCAACATTTCAATAAATGTTCATTCCCCCAAACTCCTTCCCACCTTTACAAGGCTAAGAAAGCAACAGCTTCTAAAACTCATTTTACTGAAGCAGATTATACGCTTGTACTATGCTGTCTCTTTTCAGATAACCTTTAATTTCCCAGACCATGAAGGCTGGTAAAGAACTTGCTTTTTCCCTTTTCTGAAAACTTCAAACCTTTTCAGGATACAGAAGGCAGAATACAGAAGGCAGCTGGGAGATTTTATAAACCAGGAAAATTCTCAACTTGGCAGTACCTGCTTGTTAGCTGTGGCATCCTCAATACCGCGACCAAAAGGCTGTGTTCCAGTGAAACGTGGTGGGCAAGGCAAGCAGTTGTATCCAGGTTCAGTGTTCTCACACCTGTGCACTCCATTGAGGACAAAGCAGGTATCAGGAACCTCTTGACACTGAAGTGGGAAAGATTGGGGTAAAAGGGATAATTAGACAGAGGATTTCTTAGGACATTTGGATTTTTAACTTGTAGTTTAGTGTTTTGTACTTTTTTATAAAAAAAAAAAAAGGCTAAAAACAAGAACTCAAACTTCTCACCTCATCAATATCTTTGCATTGAACACCATTGCCATGGTAACCAGTAGGGCAGGCACCACACTTCCAGGAACCATCAGGGGAGCTGGTACATGTCGTTCCCGCAAAGCAGGGATTAGACAGGCATCCATCTGAGACACAAGATTAAATCATGGTAAATGTCAATCATTTTAGTAGTCTGGCCATATCCAGCACCTTAACAATATGTGAATTTAAACAAACTTTTTGTACTGTTTTAAAGGGGTATGGCAGCATTTTAGACTTGAAAACAGCCTCACTAACCAATGGAAAATACTAATAGTAAATTTCTACGTGGCAATGACATTAGAATGCCAAATGAAAATAAGAAGTCATTGGTTTCAGTTGCATTCTTAGCTACAGAAAGAAGTGTTGTCTAATGGATTGATCATGGGTCTAGGAGTCAAAAACTCCTTCAGATCTAATCTCGGCTTTGCCACTGACTTGTTGTGCTGTCTTGACAAAGTCATCCAGCTATTGTCGTATTCTACCCTCAGTTACACAAATAGAAATCCAAAGTAATGGCACTGAAATCAGTTGTGTTACTCTAGATTTGTAGCAATGTAATGGAAATCAGAATTTGACTCTGTTTTCCCCATCACTAAAATGTAGATAATACAGACTTCAGATGAGGTGTAATTTTTGCACAAATATTTGAAGATGTAAATGTATCTAAGGGCTACAAAAATACCATTTTTTAAAAACTAGAGTTACTCACCAATTGGACAGTCTTGCTTATTGCAGACCTGGGTCCCTGTGGCATGACCTACGCAGTCCTTCCCACCATACTGAGGCTCAGGATCATTGCAAAGACGTCCACGTTTTTGAATGCCTCCTCCACATGTGACTGTACATACATCCCATGGAGACCAGGGTCCCCAGTTTCCATTTACTACAAAGCAAATCCATGCAAAATGTAAACATTCACAGAACTGATTGTAAATTCAGCAAGATACTACTAGCTGCATCTAACCTAGGTATTGATGTATGTGTGACAGAATGGCAGCACCTACATTTTTCATTTCTAAGTTTGCTAAAATTAGAGCCTGAGTGTTATTCAAACTAATTTTTTAATTTACTTATTTTATCTGAAGTAGCTTTTTAAAAAAATATGTGATTTTACCCAGCAGTTGATTTAACAAGAGACAGTTGCCAAGAATAGATTATATAGCAACTTCCAGCTCAAGAGGTTTGTTGTTTAAGCTAAATAATGTAATAGTCTCTATTTAATTAGTATACTTACTTGGGCAAGGGTCTTTCTGGCATGATTTGGTTTCTCTTGCCTCACCCTCACACGGTTTGCCATTCATCTGTGGGACTGGAGAGTTGCAAAGACGGATTCTAGTGATCATGCCAGTGCCACAGGTAACAGAACATGACGACCATGGCGACCAATGGCTCCAACCACCATCCTGTTTGACTTTAGAAGAGACAAACACCTATTACTATCTAATCTGAGATATCTGTGAGTTCTTTGAGGCATGTCTGCATAGTTCCTAGAAGACTTTTGGCAGTGTGTGAATGCCATTATTAAATAAAAACCAGAGTTTTACTACACCACCATCATGGCTACAGATTCAAAAAAATTAAGTGCATGCTGCCTTGAGATTTTGCTATGTTTAGTTCAGGCCCAGTGCCAAAACAAACATTCATGCTTGCTTCCATTGCATACATTTCAATTTTGACATGAGTTTAGTAGGCAAAAATCTCAGGAACTGCTAGAGCTAGAAACCAATGTTTTGTACCATCTGTACGCAGCTTATTGTGGTTTAAATCATTACTATGACTTGTGTTAATTTAATACTTAAATTACAATTGTGGAAGCCCAGGGTGGGCTCAGGTAATTTTTATGAACTATGCAAGCAGATGAAATACTTACACCTCTTATCGCACTCCTGAATGTGGCAGGTACGAGTCTGCACAGAGGAACCTTCACAGCGATTATTGAGACTATCACAAGAACGGCCTCTCTGCTGAACCCCATTCCCACAGGTCACAGAGCATGAAGTCCACTCAGACCAAGGGGACCAGCCATCCTCTGCATAGTCACTGGCTGTAAGAGAAGTACATTTCTGCTTAAAATGGGAATAAAAAACTTCTATTTTATAGACTGTGTTTAAACCCTTTTCCCTTCCAAAAAATATAAAAAAATAAAAGGCTACATTTGTCATTTGCCTTCCTTTTACAAAACATTTCAGCATGAACTTTGAAGGTTCTGTGGTGTTGTCTCAGTGGCAAGCACAGAGGAAGGCAAGGGCAACACACCTAGTTTAGTGCTGTACTTTACTTTCATAAGAGTTTCTCAGTTCACTGTTTGGAGGACCAGCTTACAGTTAGGCAAGGACTGCATGTATGTTCTACTGCTGCTTATCTTGAACCCATTAGGCCATAAGTTGAGCTGCTTGGAAGAACTTCAACAGAACCATTTTTTATCAGAAAATGCAGTTTGGTCAAAATCTAAATGCTTTGCAAAATCATGTTGCTTCTGCCAAAATTTCATTTTGGAGAAAAACCTCGAAAAAATTTCCAACAATGTCAAAATATCCGATTTTGACATTTTCAGAATGAAATGTTTCACTTTTTGTTGGGAAAATTTATTTTATATTATATGATTTAAAGAGTTGAAATCAAAATGAAGTGTTTTGATCAGTCCAAAACAAAGTTTTCAAAACTTTCGTTTGGGGAATTTTGAAATTTTCAGGTTTTGTTCAGATTCAAAATGAAGCCAAATTTCAAAATTTTTCATGAAACAGAATGTCCATTCTCTGCACAGCTCTAGTTATTAGGTACATATGTTGTAACTTTAGCACCTGCATTCTTATTTTTCACCATAAACTTTGAAGATACGAGGCCACTTATTTACTATACAAGCACCCTCTGTTCACTGAGATCTAATACAGCGATAGCTGTGATATGTCAAAAGCAAACACGTGTCATTATGACTTGAGTTCTATGCTATTTTTGCTTCTATTGTTATTCCTAAATTCATTATTCGTGTTATGTTGTGGTCATAGTTCAGTTGCTAAAAACTCTGTGAAGATTCACTTTTTTAAAAGCAGAATCAAGACAAAATATTTTTGTAAATAGTTTACAGTATAGTTATATTTATTGTGGCGTAAGATAACCTCTGATTAGATTTCTATCAGAGAACCTGATGGTAACAGCTTTATTTCTCTGATATTTTAAGAGATAGAGTATTTCTGCAAATTTTATATTGAAAAGTCAAATATTTTGCTGGAGAAAGTTGATATGAAGCTATCCAAATACAGCAGTTCCAAATTCAGATGGATTTAAAAGAAGGACTTATGTTTGATTGGTATTAGAGCATTCCAGTTTCAATACTGGTTACATCAGGCTAGATTTGTCTACAGTACTTTGTAATACGGGCTTTTGAGGGACAGTTAAACTTCCTTTATGTGGCATGTTTCTTTGGATCAGTGCCATAAAGACCAAATTCAAAAGCAAGTAACCACATCTGAAATGTCCACCCCACCCTCCTTTCTTTGCAAACATGCAATGGGATCCATGCCTGGACTGCCTGAAGTATCTTCATGTTTCTAGTATCACAGTGGTCATTACTTTGAGAAGTGGTAATTATAATTTAATATAGCTAATTTATCAACTATAGTCTATTTAGAACAGGACTGCATGATCATTTAAGGGTCTCGAAATTCAGTTAATGCAAACTAAGGCTAATGGTTCTCCAGTGGTGTAATCCTATACCCAATTGTGTTATTTAGAGTACATTTTAGTACAGTATATCTAGCTAAGTGAGAGAGCAGAGCAGATTACAGCTAAAATTCCAAGCAAATTTAACTACTTACGCCAGCATCGTGGGCAGCACTCCCCATCAGGAACGGTGGCATTAGAACAAGGCATGAGAGGGCAAGACACTTTCCTGCATATAGTGGCAGAATTCTACAAAGAAGAAGAATCATAACTAAGCAAGTACAAATAAGTTTAAGCTGAAATTTTAGCTGAAAAAGGTCAAATGCTAAAGACTATTATCTACTGAACTTCTTGGAAAAGATTCAGTAGTAAGTCTACTGCATGACTCCTTGTATTTAGAGCTGATACAATAGTGGTAGTTGTTCCAGTCATTCGTAGACCAGTTTTCCCAAGTTATTCTTTAGTTACTTTCCAACCAAGGGTGGAAATGTTTTAGAATTTGTAGAAATTAAGCAAAAGAAACTGCCAAATGTCTGAGTCGAACTCTGCTACATAATATACCAAATATTTCAAACTTTGAAGGAACTAACGAAGAATTTGAAACCAGCTTTCTCATGTGTTAATCTGAATTGAAATTGATTATATAAAGTGAGTTGAGTGGAGTTGGCTCAAAAAACAGCAATCCATAACTTATAGTTAGATGTGGCTTTGATCTTTGAAGGCAGAACAAAAAACTCCACCAGAAGACTGAATGAGAACTAAAATACAGTGTATACTTTTGCCAGTTCCGTTCCTTTCAGGACAACAGGCCTTCTTATTGATATAGTTTTAGAAAATAGTCTGGCAAATGGTTGTGACAGCTACCAGCATTCAATAATGAGAATCATAATGTCATTAGCTGAGTACAAGTTAAAAAGAATATGAAGGCCTACAAGTATTCCATTTATATCCAATACTTAGCCTTTGGTTTCCAAATTGAAGCAGGCTTTGATGGATTTGTACTCCAAAGTGTTTTTAAGAAGGTATAATTAAGATTTGAAGAATGCCATAAAAGGAATTTTTAAAAAAGAAGTCTGTGGAATTATATTTATGGCATTATTCAGCATTTTAGGATATTTTATAGCATTCTACAGGAACAGAACATATTGAAGAATGAATTCCTTGTATAGTTCTGTGGTAGTTTTGGCTAGCAGTTACCAACTTTATGAAATAGTCCTTCCTTTCAGGCTGCAAAATGTCTGCAAATTCTGTGGCATTAACAGTTTCATTATAGAATCAGGATTTTCTTTTTACTGGTTACATTTACCAGTGAACTGCAAGGATTCATTCCTATTCATTTAAGTCAGTAAAAGGTGCAGTTGAGTGCCTAATTTGGAACCCAAGTATTTAACTTAGTTTACTTTTTGGTTTGTGTAAACTAAACAGAGGCATTCCCCAAATCACTGAAATAGATTGGTTAATAGACTACTATATCAGTTGGATGTTTTTAGCCTACGCCCTTCTAAAATGCGTCTTCAGTAACATTAAATGAAAGTTGCATTTACAGCACAGCCTACTACATCACTGGCTGCTAGATGGGTCTTTCAGAGGATGATACAATATGCAGTTTAAGTGTGCCTAGTTTTGTCTAGGATTCATTCTTTTACATAATGAATATCATTTAGGTAGCAGTTGTTTATATACAGATGTTGGCATGTTGTGAACTGTAAGAAGTCTTTACCTGGCAAGTACATTCAGTGCAGCTATCAATAGTCCACTCTTCTTTATTTTTGTGCAGAATTCCATTATGAATGCACACACCAGGCGTGATCTGCACTACTTTGGCAATCAATTCATTTTCTTCAGTCTTAATGAAACAGAAAAGAAAAAGCATTACAGGTATCTTCTGTACAAAGCTCTCCTTTGTCTCAACACTTGTAGTTTGGTCTACAAGTCTTAGAGGCAAGTTGTATTTCACTCTCAAATTCTAGCTAATGAAAACTACTTTGGGTTTACTCGGCACTTACCACTTTGCGCACTCTGTCTTGAAGTGTTGTAACCATGGACCGCAATCCTTGCATTTCCACAAACATATTTGTAAGTTCATCACAGGAGAAGCCACAGACTGCCTGGATATCCTTTGTTTTATGGCCAATGTAATTAGTACGGATAGCTGGACTGGAGCCATTGATGGGATTGTCCAATGTAATGATCGCACTAGTGGCTAAAAACAAAACAGTATATGCATGTTAATATAGATACACGCACTTGATCTCTCAAGATTACAAGTGAAAAATTCATCGTTTGAAGTGTGCATAACACCTGCTAACATAGCTGTCACCAGGTCCATTTATTTGCCTATAAGCCTGAAAAAGTCATGTAATTTCTTATACAATAATGATTTGCATTTCAGCATACTTCTGAATTCTGTCTCAACTTGTCTTCCTAGCATGCTGAGGAATCCTATTTTAATAGGTCAGTGGATTCAGAAAAAGTTGCAGACTTACAGCTGGAGCAACCTTTGTTCCTTAGGATGGCTTCCAGGGTTGTTCCAAAGACAAACCGCACATTCTGCAGCACTCCCTGTGGACAGAGGAAAAATGACAACTTTTTGTAGCAATTACAGGGGAAAGAAGTGTAATTTTGCACAGAAAATCCAGTTTCAATTTAAACATAAAAGTCAAAGGCAATAGGGTGAGGCATGTTTCCAGAATGCTTCACTACCCCCGTTTACTCAGTGATAGCAAGCCCTATGTCTGAACACTCTTTTCCCCAGATCTAAGTGTCTAATAACTCCACAGACATACAATGTCCTTTCTTCTTCTCTCTATATTCTGGGCTTTATTTTTGTTTACCAAAATTCACTACACAACTATTTATCTGATCAGAAACGTAGAGTTCTTCTTGTAGCCTTAGGAAATTCACCATCTCTCACCCAATGAGTCAAAAGCTTAACTGAGCTTGGGATTTGAAGAGGATTTTCTACAACCCACCATTAACATGCAACCATCCAAGTAGATTGTGGAGACTATTTATGTTGGATGTGGACAGTTTTCCTGCACAAGCTGATCAGCGGCTGCACCCCTCCTATTCTCATTACTACTCTGTGTCACGAGGGTGTCTAGGTGCGGCCACGGTGCCTTTAAGCATTTCTCTCATTGCAGGAGCCCCATGAAGCTGCTGATTGAGAGAAGGCGCCTAACCTGGAAATTGTCATTGACGCCACCCTTGGCGATGCGGAGCTTGGCACTGCTGGCCAGGTCCCTGGTGAAGATGTTTTGGATGGGGATGTCCAATTCAGCATTCTCCATTTTCTCACACCCTACGTACAGCTGGGCCCGGTCCTCCTGCACGAACAGGGTGATATTCTTCCAGTGCCCAGTGGCCAGCAGGGCATCTTCCACTGACACCACCTGCTGCTTGCCATCACCGGACAGGCTCAGGTCTAGGGTGCCTGCCTTGCCATTAGACACCAGGTTGAAGATATGGCCAGAGCTGTCCTTGCGCTCCACGGCCAGCAGGGTGCCCCGGCTCTTCTTGGCCTGCCGGAGGGTAGCCAGCAAGATGAAGCCCTTCTCAGCATAGATGGCATCCAGCAAATCTTGGAACTTGTCATCAGGTACGGCTGGGATGCGGCTGGCATCCTCAATGCGGTAAGCAGGGCTGGAGGTATCAGGTCCCTTCACCAAGTGCACCCCAGTTGCCCGACGTCCGGCCCCCTTGCGAGTGAAGCCGATGAGTTCAAAGAGGTCAAACACACTGTTATCATCTCCCCCAGACTCTGTGGAGAGACCAGAGCAAGCACTGTGAACAAGGACAGTAAGGGGCTGAGTGGCTGTGCAACTCCTGGGGTGGGGGAGCACACTCTGGTGCTGGGGGCTATGAAAGTAGCTCAGCCCCATTGGGGGCTGGTGTTCACTGAGGCTGAGTGGGGGCTTTAAAAGGGAGTTGAAGGTCAGTCCAATGGCATGGGGAGCTGGTGGAGAGACAGTGCAGGCAGGGGCAGCTGTGAAGCTAGTTCAGTTCCGTAGGGGGGCTGTTATGCAGAAGGGCATGGCGCATTCCAGTTGGGATGCCGGTAGGCAAGTGTCACTTACATCCTGACTTATGCACAAAGGTAGCTGGACAGCGAGTGGAGTTTTGAACGCCAATAGAGGAGGGGAAGCACACCAGGAGACACAAGGGGAGGAGAGCAGAGTGCCCACATCTGTCAGATCCCATTTTAAAATCTAAGGTGAGAGTTCTCTGATCACCTACAGAGATCTCAACTAGTACATAAATAATTTCTCTATATGGTCTATGCTGCTAAGTAATGCACAATACAGGCAAGATAAGGGAGAATGTCAGATTGCTTCTTTTAGCTCCTCGGCTACATTTTTTCCCAGCATAGTGTGGAAAGGTGAGCAAACCAGGCTCTACTTTAAAGTCCTTGAGTGCTCAATCCTTCCTTGTTTGAAGGTTACATAAATTCTCCACAGGAGGAAATAATTTGCTGTTCATAACCACTAATCTGAATATTCCTCAGGCTAATGCATTTTTGTGGGCTAGAAATATCAAAGCAGCTCTTCATCACAGTTTAAGGTTTCATTCCTTCAAAGTCAACACCAAAGATACCAGAAGCCTTAAAAAAAAAAATCCTGACCATTAATATTGACTCAATAAATCTCTTTATAATCACCAGATACAGAAGGAAGCCACTGTTCTTACCTGGGATCTGGTTTGTTCCGCAGACACCAAGCATTAGGAGGAGAAAAAGTCCGCCTGATAGCTCCATGGCAAAGATCGGTCTCCCAGACAAACCTTCGAACAACAATAAAAGGACATCTCATAGCCATTACATTCAGAAAAGTAACGTTTGGGGACACTGGCAATCAATAGGTTTGTCAGGTGCCCTGAAGATGGAAAACACTGCAAAGGGTTACGTGGGGGAGAGATTACCGAAGAGTGCATATGTAGCTAGATACACACAAACCCTCACGCATTTCAGTTGGGTTTTTTCCCCTGCTTGATTGGCTTTTGTCTCTTAGAAATTACATTACGTCGCAGGGGGCAAGAAAAGTGCTGCTTCAGCACTTACCTTTACAGAAAAAGATGATGAGACCCTAGAGATAGCCCAGGGGAGGAAATATCTTCTGCAGCCACTGAATAAAGAGCGATCAATATCCTTCTGAAGCCCTTGGATTCTGCTGGTGACTCTTAGGTGAGTTATTGTCTCTAGCGCTCTACAGGCGCTCAGCAAAGCCCCATAGCCAGTAGTGCCAGTGTCTCTTTGCAGCGGGGTCTCTCGTGTTCTTGGAGCAGTCCGAGGGTAGTTGTGAGTCCTGCTTGGTGGATCGGATCGGTAGCTGCTTGCAGCCCCCGGAGGTTTCCCTTGGCTTGCAGCCCCTGGCCGGTGCAGTGGAGTGGCTGGAGGAGCTGCTCTCGCCTTTAAGGGGTCGCTCGCATTCCTGAAAGTCCCGCGGGCCAATCAGCAGCAGCCGGGCAGGAAGCGGGCTGGTGTTTATCCAGTTACCTCACAACAAGAGAGAAACAAACCTTTCAAAAAAAAAAAAAAAAAAAAAAAGGGGGGGGGGGGGGGGGGGGCGATGATCACACTCCAGCCTCTCAGTTCTCTACGCACATCAGCACATGGTGGAGGCTCTGCCATCCATTGTTATAGACCTGTCAAGGGATTTGCTCTACCCAAGTCGGGGTGCTGGGAATTCCTGAGAGGATCGCTGGAGTAGTTCAGCACTAGGGTCTATCTGAGAGCGAGAGGGTGACAACCCGGCAGTGAAAGAGATGATTTCCCCCGTCTGGTTTCCCTACTGCTACCCCAGTAGTTAATTCATTGCTGGTCACGGCTGGGCTGGGGCTATACTTTCGTGCTCATGTACACTGGCTGAAACCCTGGGATGTCTCGGCCAGGCTGTTTGCACAGCGGGGCTCAGAGGTGTGAAATATACACGGACCTTCAATGAGGCGCGGGTTAGGGCTCTAACTCGACGCATTTCTCTGACCATGGGCACACTTTCAAAAAGCCTTCGCGTCCCAATCCAAGCTGTCCACTTGGCGGCGCTCTGCGAACTCTTATCGCCATGGCCCGAGAGGAAATGGTTTTCAAGTTAATCATTCCTAAGGGGAAAGTGCATTTTTCCTTTTATAGGAAATAATGAAGTTGCATCTTGAAACTCACCCCCACCGCTGCAAACTAGCTCTCCCCAGTTGTACTTTTTGTGCAATTCTTGCTTGAGTGTTGGAGAGAATTATGATGTCACCAAATTCCTCATCAATCGCTATTAGTTCACAGGGAAAGAAACTGCTGCCAGTTCTTTCTTTTCTCTGCTGCCTAAAAATCTCTCGTTCCGGTCTTCTCTATTCCCCTGGCGCTTCTGAGGAGATGTACGTTAATGGCTGGGAATCTGTGCAATTCTCCTGGGTGGCGGTGGTTGATTTTTCAGTACTCTCCTAGTGTATAGGGGATCTCGGTGCAGGGCACACTGACAGAACCTGTCCCTTGCCAGCATTACTCCAGCTGTCTGGAATCCCATTCATGTCCTCTGGCACTGACGTGAGAGCAGCAGCAGCCCTTCCACGCAATGGAGTGGGTGGGATGAGACGTATGAGCTAATCAGATCTATCTGTACAGCCTTGTTGTTGTTACCCGGAGACCCAGGTTATCAATCTTCTCCAGACAAGTGCCCACACATCCCCCCCAACCCCAAGCTTGATAGCAAGTCAGATCAGTAACACACGTGTCTCCAGGTTAACCATGCAGTTTAAATTCGGAGTGAGTTTGCTATAGTGTAGTGTGGGGGAGTGGGTTGGCTAGGTGGCAGGATATGTGTGACTTTAGTGCATATGTACATATGCCCGATGTGTAGTGTGTGCCAGTAATAATGCTGAGTTTGAGTGTAGTATAGTACATGTAGTGTATGGTATGTTTGGAGTGTATGAGTTTAGTGATGTAGTGGGTAATGCATATGAATAGTAGTGTAAGTTGTGTATATATAATATGCAATGTGTGTGTAATGCGTGTATATATAAGTATGCAGTGTGTGTGCGAGTAGTGTATGAGTGTATATGTAGTGTGTAAAGGACATGGCTGTGAGACTTGTGTGACCTATAGAAAACACCTGAAAACCCTGCAACGTCAGCACCAGCACTTTCTTCGGAAGATCCTCAAGATAAAGTGGGAGGATTGCCGCACTAATGCCAGTGCCCTCACAGAGGCCAACATCTTCAGTGTTGAGGCCCTGATTATCCAGCACCAGCTGAGGTGGAGCGGGCACTGTGTGTGCATGCCTGATGTATGCTTACCAAAACAACTGCTGTACGCCCAATTCACCAAAGGAGACAGGGCCGGCTCTGGCTTTTTTGCCACCCCAGGCAAAAAAGCCTCCGCCCCGCCCCCTCCCCCGGCAGGGGAGGGCGGCGAGCCCCACCGGGGAGAGCGGTGGCCAGAGCGCTGTGGGGAGGGCGGCGAGCCCACTGGGGCTCCGCTCTCCCCGGAGGCCAGAGGCTGAGCCGGGGGGAGGGCGGCGAGCCCGGCCGGGGCTCCGCTCTCTCCGGCGGCCAGAGGCAGCACCGGGGGGGAGGGCAGCAAGCCCGGTCGCGGCCCCGCTCTCGGGCCGGAGCGCCGCGCCGCCCCCCTCCAGGTGCCGCCCCAAGCACCAGCTTGGTGGGCTGGTGCCTGGAGCCGGTCCTGAAAGGAGAAAGGAAACGGGGAGGTCAAAAGAAACAGCTTAAAGACACCCTCAAGATAAACATCAAGAGATGTGGCATTGACACCACACACTGGGACAGCAGTCCAGGACAGGGAGAAATGGCAAAGACTTGTCAGAGTGGGAACATCCATTTTTGAGGAAAACCCCCTTGCCCTGGTCACAGAAAAACACCAGAAAAGAAAAGACAGACAACTGTTACGCAGCAAACGCTGCCCAACCCTGACTTCCAACGCCACCTGCAACATCTGCCAATGAGCCTGTGGCTCAAAGATCAGACTCCTCAGTCACCAAAGGACCCATAAAAAATAAACACCTGTGAAAGAGATCATCCTCGACCTTGAGGGATCGCCGACGATGTAGTCGATATACGTAATGTCTGAGCATAGTGTAAGTTCTGTTTATGCAGAATGTGAGCACAGTGTTGGTAGTGTGCCTATGCATAAGTGGATAGTGAATAATTGTAGTATGTAGTGTGTAAATTTAGTATGCAGTGCATATTATGTACATGTAAAGAAGGGAGTATAATTCAGTTACATTAATCTCAAATCAAACTCAAAACGAGATGGCAACTACACATGGTTGCTTTTAAACGTTAACTGCAATTGCAGACCATACATTACATGTGTTCAGCGGCAGAAATGCACTCTCATTTGGAAACTCAAATATCTGTTGGGAAAGAGCACCCTTTCCCCTTTTTGATTGCTCAGAACTTCCTCTAATTTGTTTTGGAATGAAATTTCCTATGCTTGGTCTCAGCCTGGCATTTATAGTTTTTTTTTTTAAAGTTGGAACCCAATTGGTTCAGCTGTTTTGCGTGATTCAAGCATAAGAACACAATAGGACCCTCTTCTGCCTCCTCCCCTGCCATATGTTCTGATATACAGCACAGGTTACTTTGGCCCAAAAAAGAAACAGTACAAATCCTGTAGTGAACATGTACTTCTTTTGCTCTGACATAAGAGTGATCATCTTTAACCAGACTATCTCTGCAGGACGAAGGAGCAAGAACTGAGAAAGAGGTTCTCCCCACTCTTGGTGTGTGTATTGCTGTTGAGAAACAAGCCCCTTGCATTTATTTTAAGAGAGCTTTGATCCTCTGTGGAGGTTGTGTGGGGAGACAGACATGGAAATGTAAAGAGCATCAACTGGTGTAATTGTTATAGCTCCAGTGAATTCAATACACCTATGACAAATTATATCAGATGAGGATCTGCCCCATTACCCAGATTTAAGGGCTGGGGAAAGGTTGATGGTTTAAAAAGATAGATTGGAAAAAAGTGATGTCTCCTCCCATGGTGGGGGTATAGTAAAATATGGACTGTCCTTGTAAGAGAAAAGCAATAAGTAATGTATAAGATAGTATATTAATGTTTTATTTAGGGCTGTCAAGCAATTAAAAAAATTAATCGCTATTAATAGTGCAATTAAAAATTAATAACTATTAATCATGAGATTAATTGTGCTGTTAAACCATAATAGAATACCATTTATTTAAATATTTGTGAATGTTTTCTACATTTTAAAATATATTGATTTCAATTACAGCACAGAATACAAAGTGTACAGTGCTCAATTTATATTTATTTTTGATTACAAATATTTGCACTATAAAAAATAAAAGAAGTAGTATTTTTAAATTCACCTAATACAAGTACTGCAGTGCAATCTCTTTATCATGAAAGTTGAACTTAAAAATGTAGAATTATGTACAAAAGGTAACTGCATTCAAAAACAAAACAATATAAAACTTTAGAGCCTACAAGTCCACTCAGTCCTACTTCTTGTTCAGCCAATCGCTAAGACAAATAAGTATGCAGGAGATAATGCTGCCTGCTTCTTGTTTACAATGTCACCTGAAAGTGAGAACAGGCTTTCGCACGGCACTGTTGTAGCCAGTGTCTTAAGATATTTATGTGCCAGATGCACTAAAGATTCATATGTCCCTTCATGCTTCAACCACCATTCTAGAGGATCTGTGTCCATGCTGATGATGGGTTCTAAAGCAGTGCGGACTGATGCGTGTTCATTTTCATAATCTGAGTCAGATGCCACCAGCAGAAGGTTGATTTTCTTTTTTGGTGGTTCGGGTTCTGTAGTTTCTGCATCAGAGTTTTGCTCTTTTAAGACTTCTGAAAGCATGCTCCACACCTCATCTCTCTCAGATTTTGGAAGGCACTTCAGATTCTTAAACCTTGGGTCAAGTGCTGTAGCTATCTTTAGAAATCTCACATTGGTACCTTCTTTGCGTTTTGTCAAATCTGCAGTGAAAGTGTTCTAAAATGAACACCATGTGCTGGGTCATCATCCCAGACTGGTATAACATGAAATATATGGCAGAATGTGGGTAAAACAGAGCAGGGGACTTACAATTCTCCCCTAAAGAGTTCAATCACAAATTTAATTAACACATTATATTTTTAATGAGCATCGTCAGCATGGAAGCATGACCTCTGGAATGGAGGCCAAAATATGAAGGGGCATACAAATGTTAAGCATATCTGGCACATAAATACCTTGCAATGCTGGCTACAAAAATGTCATGAGAATACCTGTTCTCACTTTCAGGTGACATTGTAAATAAGAAGCGGGCAGCATTATGTCCCGTAAATGTAAACAAACTTGTTTGTCTTAGTGATTGGCTGAACAAGAAGTTGGACTGAGTGGACTTGTAATGATGTACACCAAAGTATTGTGGGTATAGTGACTGTGGGCTAGATCCTCAGCTGTTGTAAATTGGCATAGCACTATTGAAGTACATGGAACTATGCCAATTTACACTACCTATGGATCTGACCCTATGTATCTTATTCCCATAAATGGAAAGTCCCAAACGAAGCTGTATAATGTATCTGTGTTGTTCACTGTACCACGAACTTCTGAATTGCAGGGAGCAGTGATGAAGCTATGGGGATTGTTTTGTTTTGTTTGACAATTTAGCAATGCTTTTAAAAATACTTATGATGTACATAGAATATCAGGGTTGGAAGGGACCTTAGGAGGTCATCTAGTCCAACCCCCTGCTCAAAGCAGGACCAATCCCCAGACAGATTTTTGCCCCAAATTGCTCCCTCAAGGATTGAATTTACAACCCTGGGTTTAGGAGGCCAATGCTCAAACCACTGAGCCCTCCCTCACGCTATTATATACAAGCCACAATTCTCTTTTTGCTTCATGTACTGACTTTCTTTGGCGAACTATAGATAAACAATCCCACAAACAGTGAAATACAATAGCAGACTGAAAGATAGTGCAAAGCGTTTAGCCCTCTGACTGGCATCACTCACGTCTCCTTGGAGTGTCAGCCATTATCTTCTTCCTCCTCATTTTCGTTGTCATCCTGGTGTCTCCCGGTGCATTAGCCCCGCAACCCAGCACACGGGCTGAGCAACACTATTTAGTTGTAATATTTTTTTAAGGAAATTGATGTTTAGCTCTAGAAAGGAAATGGAGAAATAATGTTGGGAGTGAGGATTTGTGTGCAGGCAGAACTCCTGCTGTATGAGACTTGATCTTGTGGTCACTGGCCGGTGGCTCAATTGCATCTCAGTGAAAGAGGCCACCCAGGCAAATTCCAGTTAAAAATTTAATTTCTTCTTTCAGAGTATGTCTGTGTGTCGAGGGTGGTCTGCACATCAGTATTTTTTGTTTGTATGTATGTTCTCATCCAAACCCAAGCTGCATGCTGGCTGCATCCAAAACTCAGACTTTAGATATTTTTGCCTTTCAATTCCTTGCATCAAATGTGGCCCTACACCTATGTCAAAAATGTTGTGGGAAATTGCAAATGATCGCTTAACTGATATGTTATTGAACTGGGTCCCAACCACTTACTAAGAGGAGATCTTTGCAGCTGTCTGAGTTTCTGCTAAATTACAATATAAGCCCAGATGCATTTGTTTACTGTTAGTCAGTTTTTGGTATTGGCAAAGGACAGCTCAGTTTCATAGGAGGAATGTGCTTTAAAGGAGTAATATTGTGGTGAGATGACTCGCTTACAGTCAACTGCACGTGCTACTGTACTAGTGGCAGCAGACGTACAACAAGAATGACAAGATCAACTGTTTAAGACTGTTTTCCCCCAGTTTGCTGTTTTTCACAAACAAACACAAACAACCCAAAATATTACTACTGGACTTCAGAGTTCTGGGGTGGCTTGCCTTGTGGTTGGACATCAAAAGAACCTGCTAGTGCAATGATCCTCTTCCTTCAAAGTTACATTTCTTGTTACTATCAAAAAACAAAACTACGAAGTCATAGAAAATGTTGCTTTTCCTCCTGTTTAAAACAATTAATAAAGGAAAAGGTGGTCTGCACTGAAAGAAAGCAAATATCAGTTTGACTTTTGTTGCTAACTTTAATATAGGAACAATGTTTGCATACTGTTGTATTCAGTCAAAACTTTATAATGGTAACTTCTTGGTTAACTTACTTTGTTAACAATGGGTCACATTCAACCTCTGATGCAAGTACCTAACCCTTGATTCAGCAAACCATCCCTATTCAGCAAAGTATTTGAGCACATTTAACTTTAAACACATGCTGAAGTTCCATTGATTTTAATTGGACGTCAAGCATGTGCCGAAGTTAAGCACATGCTTAAATGCTTTGCTGAATAGGGATGGCCTAAAGCATGCACTTAAGAGTTTTGCTGCACTGGGGCCCTTGGTCCCACTGAAGTTAATAAGAGACGCTCATCAGCATCCAGGAGCAGAATGTGACCAAGTGTGTTCTCGTGTACTTTCAACAAGCAGATGAGGATCTTATGTTCCTTTCATGACAATCACATACACAGTAGGAAAGAGATTTGTTGAATTCATTCTCACTTACAAAATGGGAGGAGGGGGTAACTGCACCGTCATACTCTGAATGAATCTCTGAATTACCTTTATATTAGACAGTTGAGGCAGGATTAAATTATAATGGAAGGAACAGAGATGTATTTACCACAACATGTGACCATTATGGTGAAATACTATAATCAAATATGGACCCACCCTCCTTTTATTCTTTCCATCTTTTTTTTAATTAGAAGGAAAAGGTCAATTAATAGGATCAAAATATAGGGCTTTAAATAAAAACAATTACAAATCCTGTATGATTACATGATTTTTTATTTTAACTGTCAGTGAAAAGAGCACTGGAAGGCAGATCTATGCCAGACATAATAGTGTGAAATGAATAGAACTAGGTTGGTGCTGATATATTCAGAAGTTGAACATTATATATACGCTCATATATATATGAAATTTCTGTGCTGTCATTACACATCTTAAAAATATGTATCTAAGATAACTAACATAACCTATGAATAAACTGTATGTACTCCAGAGAAGAAAGAATAACTGCATGCTAGGAATTGTTGAGTCTGTGGCTTTCAGGCATTGCATTTTCAGTTACTGGTGTTTTAGAAAGTATTAGAACATAGAAATTAATAGCGGACATTTTGAATATATTTTAATGTGGAGGAGAGCTTGAAAATTACAACGTATTTGTTAAATTCTTCTTACTGAGGAGCTGATGGAGCAGCCTCTGTCACAACTGTGTTGTGAATTTGTTTTAGACCAGCAGGCTACATCAGGCATAATGTAGGGCTGTAAAACAAAAAGTAATTGCCTGCGTGTTGTTTTTACCAATTCTGCAGGGTATCGGCATTGGGTCAATGCTGCAGCTGTTACACAACATGCACATAGATAGTGACATGGACAACTTTCTGAAGAACACAGAAATGAAAAGATTCTGTTTCATTTTGAGGGAGGAGACTAAACAACATTGCCTCATATAGTTATTTTCATGATTTTGTTGCAAACAATTTCTTGGAGTCAAGCAAGAAAGAAATGTTGCCAAATTACTTTGAACATGAAATGATCCATAAAGTCTTTGAGTCCTTCAGACAACTGAAAAATTAGTTTACGCACTTGAAACTTCACAAGCCTGCTGCTGTTGTAAACTAGCTGGATACTGTACACATTCTAGATGCACAGTGTATATGAAACATGTGAGGATCCTTTCCATCTTCAAATTGTGTTAGCCTTTTCTATATCTCAAAGTCAGTGTCAAATCCTGCAGGTCTTTACTCATTGCCGTACTCCTTACTCATGTCTGTAGTCCTGTTGCCTTGACCACTGGTATGAATAAGTGCGTGCAGGATCAGGTCCTTATACAATACCATTTAGAACTGTATCCTACTATGACTTGTGTCTCCTAAATACAAACCACATACAGCATAATTTATATGGAAAAATGGCAATGGCTGACTGTCAATTTAAGTCATGTGATTGGTTTATAAAACTGATATTCATTAGAATTGTTATATAGTCATGAGGGTTGCAATGTTGCTGACACCATATAATACTCTTGTTTGATTTCATAGTAGGTGGTGGCCGTGCATCTATGAAATTATTCCAGTGAAAGAGGCATTCAGGGATTTGCTGGTGACACACACAGATTCTAAAAGAACCCTGCATTGCAACTATCACAACATTTCTTCCCAGGTCTAACTGCCTGTGCATTCAGTCAAGCAGAGCTTGTTAGAATAACTGTATTAGTGCCATCTGGTGACTCCCAATAAGATTCTAGAGACCAAATCCTTCAACTTTACTCAGTCTTTCGTGAGGCAAAACTCCCATTGACCTCAATGAGAGTTTTGCCAAAGTCTACTCAACACCCCATTGAAAGTGGCTGCCAGGGCCGGATAGCTATTTACATTAGTGCTCCCGATGTTTTTTACTCTGGTGCAGGTGAAGTGGTATTAGGGTTGGAATTTTTTGTGAAAATTCCCTACTGTACACAAGGCTATAGAATGGCACCCACAATATATGGTAAAGAGCTTTGTGGGAGGTCTAACTGCAAAGTGTTATGGGAAGAGGAAGGACTGGATTTATCAGTTCCAGTGGCACAGTTGGAGGTCCTGGAAACATGGCAAATAGCACTCAATCTGCTACAGAAACCGAACCATGTAGAAGATTAGATTTCCCGCAGAGCAGCATGCTGTTAAGGTTCACTGGTTATTAACCAGTTATGAAGCATGTGATATGTGAATGTAAACACTGTTTTTAGTAACTATACCACTAACCAGTAAGTGGCATGGAAAGGGGCTGGAGTCAAGGCTGACACATGCTGGCAAAGTAAAGTAGGGAAGCTTACATTTATTTTTTATGTTGTTATTAATTAATAGTCATTGTTAGGGCACTCATCACTGAAGTATCGGTGAACATTTCCGTCATTAATGAACTCAGATAGGGAAGCTTTATTGTCCACATTTTACAGATGGGGAATTTGAAGTGCAGAGATACTGAGGACTACATTTGGAAAAGTGGCCTCTAATTTGGAGGCTGCAAATTTTGTGCTTCCAAACTTAGACACAGAGGCCAAAATCTTCAAATCTGGATGTATAAATTAGGCTCCTAAATCCATGTTTACCTAATAAGAAGCCTGATTTCCTGAAGTTCTGAATATTCACAAATCAATTACCTCAGTAGGAGTTGCAGGTGCTCAGGGCCTTTGAAAATCAGGGCCTTTGAAAATCAGGGCCTACAGGTAAGTAATAAAGTTGGATGCTTTTGGGTGTCTCCATTTTTAAGGCTGCTTTGAAAGTTTAGGTCAAAGTAACCTGTCCACATTCACACAAGAAGAACACAGCAGAGTCAAGAATAAAACCCAAATCTCCTGGCATTTCCAGTCTGGCCCCAGAACTACACTGCCATCTTTCTGTCCAGTCCTAAACCTACTCTGTGGTTAAATGGAGAATTATAACCTGCAATGCTGACAGTCTGGCATCTTTCGTGAGCACTTAAGAAAAGAGTCAGTATGCAGGAAACTGGAGTATGCAGTTTCCTCTCAGCAACTTTCACCTAAATGACAGCTCAACAATGTAGGGTGTTGTTAAAGGAATTGATCAGTTACTCAGCAACACAAATGAACTCTTCTAGCTCCACTATACACCCATGTGTGCACATCTAGATCCCTGCTCAGACCCTCAAGCACACATAGAATCACAGAACCATAGGGTCAGAAGGGACCGCAAGATTCATCTTGCCTAACTTCCTGCCCAGGTGCAGGATTTGTTGTGTGTAAAACATATTTTTTAAAAACCTACCTGCTCACCCAAGGTATCTGCCCTTTTGTGGCTATTCTTAATCCTGCCTTCCTGCTTTTTTTCACCATACCACTGAATGCCCTTTTCCAAAAAAACAACAACAAAAAACAAAAAACCAAGGTGTTCTTTGAATTCAAGTATATACTCTTTCTGCTTATGACCTTTCCTAATAACTTATCCTACATGCCAGTATTCCATAACTACCCTTTGTAGAGAGCAGTTTCTGCCAGGTTAGGGAAAAATCTCTCCTTTGTGGTCACTGGATAACCTTTCATCATGCAGGGGAGAAAATATTACTTAATATTTTAAAAGTTTAAACAAAACTGAGCTACTAAAACTTATTCCAGAGCCCTAAAAAATTCATAAAACAGAACCGAAGGTGATGCAACTTTGCAGATGTAACACATACATCCGCCAGCTCACCCATGCACACTTAAGCATGTATATATACATTTGCATTTAATTATATATGTACTGCTACAGGTAAACACAATATCTTCTGGTTTTAATAAAAAATAGATAAAAGGGATTTTACTTCAAGCAGACTTTTAATCCCTGGAGTTAACAAATCAATGTGTAGTTTTTCAGCTCATCACATGCTAGAAACAGTTCTTATACTGCTGAATAAATCAGTCTGTGTTGCTTTGTATCTGACAAGATGTTTATTCCTAAGCAGGCAATGTTCTATACAAAATAACCAGTCCAAGAACAAGTATGAAATCGTGTTTAATCTGAGCTTTCAGAAGACAAACTAAAAGGGCAGTGGAATGTGTGATCTGCATAGAAAATGAAGTTATTTTCCTTTCCCTGCTTCCCCCATTTTCTCTATTGGAAAATGTAATTTGAAGTCAGATAACTCATGCAAGCCAAAGGGAAAAGGACTACGAATCCAAAAGACACTGTCACATGGTATATTTAAGGAAAGGCATGTTTATAGAGAAGTTCTCTGAGCAGTTAAGTATCAGAGGGGTAGCTGTGTTAGTCTGGATCTGTAAAAAGCAACAGAGAGTCCTGTGGCACCTTTAAGACTAACAGATGTATTGGAGCATAAGCTTTCGTGGGTGAATACCCACTTCATCAGACCCACGAAAGCTTATGCTCCAATACATCTGTTAGTCTTAAAGGTGCCACTGGACTCTCTGTTGCTCTGAGCAGTTAGTGTCTCTAGATTTTGGAAGCAAATTACTAAATGGATGGAGTTGTAGCTACAAACTTGGCATGAGCTGAACTAGAGACAGTGAATTCCACATCTAGCTGCACTCACACACGCCCCATGAGGCTGTAAAACAGGATTTTTTCTTTTTACAAAAGGGATTCTAATATTAATCAGGTATTGTAGTATCGATTATGACCATGGCTTGGTTATAGTGTGAGTCTCTAGGCTCTGACCCTGAAGTAAGCTAGCCAATATTGAATTATATGATTTGGATATAGTTTATGTCCAGTACTTTGTCAACTAAATCAGCCTTTTCCTTTTTTAATAAACATCCTTATTAGATAGGGAACAGATTGATGTTATTTAGATGGAAGGCCAGCATTTGAAGTTCTTTTCATATATATATGTGTCCTGAATATGTTTAAATATAAACAAGATCTTAAGAATATTAATAGACTAAAGAGTTCTATGTATCTAAACCCAGACAACTAGAATGCAGAATGTATTTGTATAAAGGTAACGAGATTTTAAATTTGCATGCCACCGGTAGCCACAAAAGGGAAATCTTGACAGTATTTATGATGTACTCACTGATACATTTTCAGATGAAATCCTAACTCATTCGTGGTAGCTGATCTGCTTTTAAATCATGGTGTTTTAGTACTTTCTGTCTGTAAATGATGCTTTGAAAACATCAGCTTGCAGTAGTTTCATAATGCAAGGGATTCAGGGACACAGAAAATACTTGCATCTAGGTTTTCACAATTTAGCCATATTTTTTAAACTAGAAAAATCCCATTCTGCATTAATTGCCATTTCCACTACAGAGTCTGCAGCATTGCATTGGGGTGCTACTGTAATTAATTCTTCCCCTTCCCAGCATATGAAATGCTGTGCAGGCGGTTATTAAAGTGAAAATTTGTACAGAGACAAAAATACAAAAGTTGATGCATAAAAGTGAATAACTGCAGTGTTATTAATCAAGTAGGAAGTGAAAATAAGTATTTGAACTTTAATAGGAACAAGGAAGAGAATAAGGCTATTCTGGGGAGGGATTATCCTGTGATCAGAACAGAGAATGGGGAGTCTGGGCTTCTAGGTTCAATTCCCAGTGCTGCTACTGACTTACTCTGTGATCCAAGATATGCCACTGATCCATGCCTCAGTTTACCCATCTATACAATAGGGATAATAATACTCACCTCAGAGAGTTTTGCTGTGAAAATGACTGAATGTTTGCAAAGTGCATTGAGAACTTCAAATAGAAGACGCTATATGAATGCTAAGTATTTCAAATAATAATAATACCATCATTAGGTAGTACACAGCTGTGGCCTAGCAACTGAATGTGCTAGAAAGCTTCTGCTAATATACTTCAGTCAGCAACCAATGGAATAAAGAGTTTACTCCCATGCAAAACTAACCTATTGCTGCAGAGTTTTAAAAATCTATATAGACCCTCTGATAGGGCATAAAGGCCCCAGCTGAGCAGCAGAAGCAGGGAGTTAACTTCCTCCTCAGATCTCCCACAGGTGCTCGGGGTAGGGTAGGGAAGCAGGCTAGGGACTGAAGGCCCAAATCAGGCTCTCAGAGGAGAGGCAGGGAATGCTATATAAAAGCAGCCTTCCTCCTGCTACTTAGAGCTTTTGGCTTTACACAGGGTTTTCCTAGAGGGTTAAGCTCTTTCTGTTTATGTATAAATGTTTTCATACCTTACAGCATGTAGCCCTTGAGCATGAAAAGCCATGGGGAGAGAGATGCTGTTGGTGAAAGAAACCATAATGTTGCTGTCTCAGGTGACCCACTCTGCTGGTACATACCATATATCTCTAAAAGAAAAATTAGCTGGTAACTACTGTAAATGGGCCAGGAGTGGGATCATATAGTCTAACCTCTCACACATTCTGGGCTTAAGTAGGCGTATCATTAACTTCTTGTGCAGAGAAGCTCCCCATGATGTACTGGCTGATTTTGCCCACCATCAGACAGTGTTAGATACCTAAGTCTAACTGCTCTTGCCATATTAGTGATTATTATTCCTTTGCTGTGGATGTACCTTGTGTTACTGATGGATGTATGCTGTGGGGGGACAGTGATAGCAGGCTGACACATACAGCACTGCATCTTAGCAGTATTCAGAAACCTAGCCACTGTTGTTTTGTACCAATTGGTGCTTCAATGACTGCTTGTTAGTCCTTTGTCTTGTGTGGCCATTCATATTGGTAAGATAGGATGCTGAAGGAACTGTAGTTAACAAGACTGGCAATGTTCTATTGGACCCCACAGAGCCAGCATGCCTGAACTTCATGTAATAGGTTGGCCTGGCAAATAATAAGGTGACACGCCACTTTTTTTACCTAGCTTGTATATTTTATTCCTGCTGTAAAGTGGGTGCAGCATTCAGAATGCACTGGAGAGACATCCGTGCAAAGTCTGACTGTATCTCAGATTATCAACAATTCTGTGATTTTGCATGGTTGGTGATATCAAATATATCTGAAAAGCCTAGCAGTGTAAGAGTGAATGACACAGCACATTAAATTAACATGAGAAATGGGCATGCCAATTTAAAGTTAAGTTATCCGTATGGTGATATTGTTGAGATCTAACCTGACAAAGTGATGAAATATATTGATCATTAAACTATGGTGACTGTCAGAAAAAAAAATCCTGCCTTCATGTCACATGGTGGCTGACCCCTTCATGGGGAAATGGGGCCTCACCCCCCACCTGGGACAAGATCAGCTCACCTCCCCAGGTGGGAAAATGATTTGAGGCATGTGATTAACTCAGGCCAAGCCTGAGGAGCTAAGGGAGGAAAGGAGTGATGCCGGTGGTCATCTCTGGGGAATGGAGCTTGAGTGGGAGCCTAACACTCCAGCTTGTCAGGGCTGGGAGCACCAGGCAGGAGAGAAGCCTGGAAAGCTGCAGTTGGTCTGAGAAAGTAGCTACAGGTGAGTGCTGCAGGGATCAAGGCTGGCTCCAGCGGGGAGTAAAAGGGATTGTTTGGTTCAAACCCAGTTCTGGGAAGGAGGGCTAGGGGGTCCTGACTGAGAAGGCAGAAGGAGAATGAGGAGCTTGAATGACAACCAGAGGCTGGAGCTCGGAGAAGGCAAAGAAAGGCAAGCCAGGTTTTGTGTCTTCACCTCTACCTGCTTCGATAGCAGAAAGAGACAGCCCGTCAGGGAGAAGGGGCTGGGTCTGCCTGGAGTCTGGGTAGAAGAGACTTTTTTTTTTTATTTGGACTCTCATAAAATAGAACCCCAGCAGGGAACTTCTGTCTCATACCTTTCAGACTGCGTGGAGTTGTTAAGGGGCACTGAGCAGGAGAAACTGGCTGCTGCAGTATCACCCCAGGCCTTGAGGGAGGAAGAGTGTGTGTGTGTGTGTGTGGCAACTGCCCTATTGTACTTCACCCCCATCGTATCACATTGCACAAGTAAATGTAATGTGGGGATTTTGTGGTTTGCTCTGAATCATCCAGCTTTGGGGCACGGTTAGAGACAGGATGCTGAGCTAACTAAATTGTTGATCTTTTCTGGCATGGGAACTCCTATAGACATGGTCTCCCCTCCTGATTGTAGCCAAAAAGAGAAAGCACAAGAGCATTCATTCTCCTGGTATTTCTAACCCAGCTGTTAAGACCAGAATTCCCAAGGGATTTTGGGACCTAAGAGGTTGAGATAAATGTATTTAAAAAGGATGCTTTTGGGTGGCAATTGATCACTATCAAAAATATTATGAAAGTCTTTTTACAGAGGAAAACCAAAATAAATATCTTGGGGATCTCTCATGATGAGGATAGTTTTGCACAGAAAGTGGTTTCAGTAAAGCAAAATAATATACGCAGTACAAATGATTTAGAATGACCAAGCCTTTGGCTCTCTCTGTATATCATGTCAAAGATTGACTCAGATCTGTAGTGGAAAGAAAATCCCTATAGATGTATTTGTTTTCAAATTCCTTTGGGGAAGAATAACTATTTTGAAGACCCCTGGCCCTTCCTCGTGTGTGTTTAAAAACAAATGTCTGGCCATGAGTCATTTGGGAGTGCTGTTGCCAATGTAGCACTTGCACAGGGTCCTAGTACAGAGAAGCTGCAAATGCTCTTTAAAACGTCACTGGCCCAGATATTAATTTAAAAGATGCTGTCAACCAGCTCATGAGCGCAATCTAAAGAAACTGACCTAAGAATGTTGCTTTTCCCCTTGTACCTTTTCATGATCTGCCTGTAGTTCAGGGGAGGTCGTTGAACAGCCAGTAACCTACACTCTTGCATGTGAGCAGAGTGTAAGAGTGGGGACTGAGAGACAGCTTGTGGAAGTATTAACTGCCTGAAGGAAGGAGAAAAGATGAGACTCAAACCTCTGTGTAATTGGGTGACAACAATGACATTGTTTGTTTGGGGTTTTTTTACACAGGGCCCCATAAAATCTTAATCCTGTCATGTGAGGGAAGGAAAGTAGATTAACAGTGAAATAATTCATACCAAAGTACATCCACTGGAACAGTTACATGCTTTCCTAACAAATGAGCTGAGAGTCTACACTCCAGAAATGCAAAATGAGAGTGAGCATTAGTTTTCAAAAAGACTTTAGTGTGAAATGGAGCATAGTGTACCTGAGATAGGATGTGAAGAACATAACAGCATATGTGACAAAAGGAATTCAAGCCAGGTAGCATGTGCTTTAGGAGGATCCAAACTTAGGCCCTGCCCTCCTCCGTTGCTGTCTCGGGTTGGGAGTGCAGCCTGGGGCCTGATCACGTCTACTGGTACCAATGGGAGTCTGTCCATTGCCTTGAATGGGCTTTGGATCAAGCCCATGCTTGGCTTCATTGGAGGGGGGAGATTTCTGCCCCCATCTTCTGTCTGGCGATGCACAGAATAATGTTGATGGGTTTGGAAGGAGCAAGGCTGAGCACTTCTCACCCATCTTTCTTGCCAAAGTGGTGCTAGGCTTTTGAAGTTAGTGACTGGAAAGTAAAAGGGGAGAGGAAATGAAAAGGACTCCCAAAGCTTGCCTTCTCCCACTACCCCATCTGTGCCCTCCCCAGCAAAGCCAAACAAAAGTATGCTATTAAATTATCAATATTCCCAACATCCTGCTGTTTGTTCCAGCAGAAAACCCTGTTATCTTTGTTATCTAATAGCAGAAAAACACGGGATGACCTACAACTGTTGAAACGTGTATAATAATATCTGAATGTAGACAATGGAAGAAATGCTGCAACAATCGCTGATGTTAAGCAGACTCACCTCAGGGAGGTGGTCAGTGTTCTGCTCTGGTTAACCATGTACTACAATGCATGAAGAGCAAACTGTTGGTATTTGCACAAATGTTAGCATCTGGTCAGATAGCAGGTAGCATCTGGTGTTCTTCCTTCAATTTTTTTTAACTCAGATTCTTAAGTGTGCATCTTCTCTGACCATCTTCTTGAGGGTCAGATGTAGCCTCTAGTTGTCATCTTCATTCTTGCACCATCCATGAAAAGATTCCTCACTGTCAGGCACGGACACATCACCCTTTTAACACTACAGGATCTAGCTTTTTCCTATGACATCACATTGACCTTTAATTGTTTTGTTCCATTTGCACAGATGGATAGGATTTTGTTCTGTATTTTCAACAAATCATTTTATTCCCAAAGAAGAAATCGTTTCAAACTGCAGGTAGGTCATAAATAAGTGTCCATTTAAAAAGAAACAGGAATAATGGAAAATGGATAAGATACTAAAGCTTGACTTTCAATGATACCCCAGCTTCTAAGTGCCTAAGTAACTTTTGAAAATGGGATTTAGGCTCAAAATTAAGCTTGGTCTACACTAAAAAGTTAGCTTGACCCAGCTATGTTGCTTAAAGGTGTGAAAAATCCACACCCTTGAATGACGTAGTCAAGTCGACCTAATCCCTGAGGTAGACAGCCCTAGGTTGACAGAAGAATTCTTCAGTTGACCTAGCTACCACCTGTTGTGGAAATGGGTTACCTGTGCTGACAGGAGAACCCCTCCTGTCAGCATATGTAGTGTCTACACTGAAGCAACATTTCAAATGTAGACAAGCCCTCAGACACTTTTGAAAACTTTACCCTAAGGTCCGGAGTCTGTCAATTTATGATGAATGAGCTGTCACATTGCGTTCAGTGGGAGTACTCATGGAAGAAGGCACTTCACAATGTGAGTAAGGGTGGCAGAAAGTAGCCTCAAATCGAAGTTCCCCTTCATTAGATTTCAGTACCATCAAATATAAACCTGAAATCAAATCTCAAGAAAAATTAAAGTTCCAGGGTTTAAACAATTTAAAATCATTTATAAAACAAACTGTTTAATAAAATAATCTGAATGATTCCTCTTACCTGACAAAGAACTGGGGACCTCATTACTTTTTCCTCTTAAGTCGCTTACATTTTGATAACCTAGCCACATAATGAACCATTTCTTCCTCTGATTGAAACATTGTAACTGCCGATGGAAACAATAGGCTGCAGCAAAAGCCTATTCATAAAACTGGACACATAGAAACTTCTTTGTGCCTAGCAGTGCTTCTGTAAGCATCTTCCATAGCAAAATGAGAGGAATGTTTTAATTTCTTGGCCACTGTGGAATTTAGACAAGGTGGCTGTGTGATGCTACCTGACTGCTGAACCCTTCGAACATTTAGGCTTTGCGTAGCTGAAAATTAGACACAGACTTTATCATTGGCTGACAAATAAACTTTGCTGTTTTAATATTTCTACTAAAGGTAACTGTACTTGGACAGAAAAGGAATTGTGCCATCTGCTCTGCATTTGCCACTCAGGCAGAAAAATGACAATGATGTAAGACCCCTTCATTAGCTCAAATCCAGTTAAAGAATTAAGTGCACAAAATGTCATGCATTGATGGGCAGTTTGCTAGTTCTGATGCCAGAGATTTTGTGGTCAGCATTTTACAGAGAAAGTTAAAGTTCATTAATGTCGGCGTTTATCCGTTTCTAATAATGAATATGACTGTCTGATTAGTCACTCATTCTGCCCCCATTCTGAGATTTCTGGCCTCGGTTTTTCTTTTTCTCGTTGGCATATGACACAATTTTCATGTTAAAGGGTTTTGGCAAAAGCCTCCACCAATTAAAATAAAACTTTGAATGTCTGGGTCTTCCTGGGAGGACGTTATAGCTAAAGACAGAGCTGGAAGGAAAGACCCAATTCTGTGGGCCAGATCATTGGCCCTAGTGCCATCCCCTTTGCACTGTTCCAGTGGTACAAAGAGGCCACAAAGCTGCATGAACCAGGCAGCTGAGGATTTCCTCTGGCATGAATGAATTTTTGGGTGGTAGAAAGCTGCGATTCCTCCAGTGCGGGAGGTATGGACGGGGTGTTGCGGCAGAGTGGCTCTTCAGGAGTCGTTACTAGCTGGTGCAAGCTAGAGCTCTCCTGAGGTGGCTGCAGCTTGTGCCAGGAGGGCAAACTATCCTCCAGCTGGCCCTGGGACTGGAATACACAAAGGTGACCTAAACAACCCATTCCTATCGGAGTCTGTGTTGAATGCAGCTCAACCAGATTAAAAAATCAGGCTCTATGTTTCTCTAGAAAGCCAATGCAAGGTGTTATATCAATACAGCCGGATTATCCCAGTCAGCAGTCACTCTGGTTTATGCCCATGTGTCCCTATTAAATGGCATTCCCATTTAAGAGAAACAATACTAATAGTGATGGCACTTTCATGTTACTGGGCATGGACTGCGGGTATCAAGGAGGCACAGTAGGAGAAACTGATCCTGCTGTCTGCTCAGTGCAAACAGCAGAGGTGCATGCATGTCACAAGTCATGATGGCCCAAACGCTGTAACTGGCATGAAAGATCAAATGAACACCCAGGAACAGGCAGTGATGAAACACTTTCTGCAGATATATTAGCTGGTGAGAGACTGAGGGCTGTTGCTAGAGGAGCAAATGGACAGAACCTCCCTAGAGTGAGATACGCACCCTTTAGTCACCATCACATATCCCACTTGATATAACTATCATCCCCATTAAGTGAAGACATTGGGCCTAATCTCTGCGTCTGTCCATGTGGTGCTTGGTGAAGGCCTGGAGAGCAGGGGAAAATGAGGCTTTAAGCCATCTCCCCCAATCCTGAAGCTAGTTAAGGGATGAAACAGACCCTGGCATAATTTAGAGCAGCCTAGTGCCACTCTAAATTATGCTGGTGACAGCAGTCCACTCCCTTTTCCTCTGCTCTCTACCCTTATATTTTAGGGGCATCACTGGTGATTTAAATCACTGAGGATTCTCCTGGGGACTGAGCCATGCCAAAGGAATGGAGGTAAGGGCCAGGATCTTTTCCGTTACTCCTCTGTGTCCCTGATCGTAAATTGCTTCCCAGGGAGTTCTAATCAGTAAGCGGATTTCCTGATTCATTTGAATTCACAACTAGGGCCCACTTCTAAAGCATTGAACTGGTAATCATAGGTAAGAACCCCACGCTTCACTTCTGCACATCATTGTCAGACTGTGGAGTGGTACTAGTCCCTCCGTGATAAGGCTGAAACATTTTCCAATTATGCATTCGATTTTCATTCCTACCTCTACATTTTACTAAAACCAAACCTATTCCATATGCCATATCTCATCCCAGTGTACAATTTTTCTGGGTAGTTATTTAAGTGTGACCATGACCACTAGGGTGACCAGAGAGCAAGTGTGAAAAATCAGGACCAGGGGTGGGTGGTAATAGGAGACTATATAAGAAAAAGACCCCAAAATCAGGACTGTCCCTATAAAATCAGGACATCTGGTCACCCTAATGACCACAGAACCCTTGGCTAGTTTGTAACAAGCCTCTAAACTCTCCAGTTGTGAGTGGGCATTGGCTAAAAGGATTGTCTTAAAGAACACTCTCCAAGTTGTTGTTAGAATATGTTGACAGTGATCGTACTCTGGCGATCACTGCATGGTGAGTTTTGTTTCTTTGTCACAGTTTTTCTCCTGGTTCCTCATGTAACCCATTTGAGCATTTATTTTGTGTGTTGGATAATCTTCAAGACAAAATTGTGAAATGACTTGCAATTTTAGAACCTTTTAAACCCAAATGACATGATTAAAGAGACCTGAAAACTGTAAAAGAAACAATACTGAGAAGCAGAAGACTATCACTAAGGGCAGGTCTACACTACGCGCCTGAATCGGCGGGTAGAAATCGACCTCTCGGGGATCGATTTATCGCGTCCTGTCAGGACGCGACAATCGATCCCCAAATCGTCGCTCTTACTCCACCAGCGAAGGTGGGAGTAAGAACCGTCGACAGGAAGCCGCGGAGGTCGATTTTGCTGCCGTCCTCACAGCGGGGTAAGTCGGCTGCGATACGTCGAAACAGCTACACTATTCGCGTAGCTGAATTTGCGTATCTTAAATCGACCCCCTCCTGTAGTGAAGACGTAGCCTAAGAGTAGTAACTGCACTGGGCATTCTTGGAACTTTTGTCAGAGTACTAACAGTATAGGATGCATTGAGCTTCTCCAAAGAATCTCGGTAATGGGATGTCAGCCTGAATAATGTTTGCTGCAGGCCTTGCTTAGGAATGGGGATTTATTCATCTATGTCCTGATTCAAGGCTCACTGATTACAACAGAAAAACTCCCATTGACTTCAATGTGCTTTTAATCAAGCTCGTATTCTATTAGAGTTTCCTAAGTGATTTCCCCACTTCCACATCTGATGGAAGAAAAAAAACACTGTGCGTTTGTTTCAGCTGGTACAATATAGCTATGTAGCTGTGAATCATTCATCCATTTGCTGGACTATACACATGCTTAACGGAACCATTTGTTTGAGAAATGGGGGTAAACAATGAAGTTCTGATCTGAAGTTTCCCAAAGTTCAGGAATAGTCTTAACTGGGCTTTGGGCCAAGACCATTGTCCCAAACAATATCCGTTAGTGTGGTTTGTCCAATATATGTGGAGTAAAGATGCTGTTAACTATCTCATCCATTGTCTAACTCTTTGGGAAAACTAAAAAGCATTGAGTATGCTGGTCTTTTCTTTAAATAAAATAAAATCACACTTTCAATAAATGAGTCGGATACTCACAGTTCCTTTCATTGTTGAGTAAGTGCAAGGACTTAACAGCAAGAACTTGTGAACATGTTCCATTTGCAGTGTGGTTGTTTACCAACGCTGTCTTGTTTTTGAGCAATTGAGAAAAGCTAAACAAACTGAAGCTGGGAGCATGAGCTTCCATGCTGGGAGCTTTCATGCATCTGGCAACTGCAAAATAATGGGTCTCAGCCAATGTCTATATGCAAAATTAAGGCAAAAAGAGTTGCAAGGAATATAGGATTACACTCCATGTTTTCTGAGTCACTATTACAGCATATGGAATCAGAAAGCAAAAGGTTGGTGGGTTTTTGTTTTGTTTGTTTGTTTGTTTGTTTTGGTATTAAACACTCAGAAAAGGCTTGACTACTATACAGAATACCAGAGTTCTGTCTCCTCCTGCACTTTTATGACCTTGTATGTAATTGGCTTGATTCATGTCTTGCTCATTTGATTTTTCCCTCCACGGGATTAGTATTTTTATCCCCAGCAACTAGCTGATGTGTTTTATTTCAATAAAAAATAAAACCTGCTAATCTTTTACTTCCTGTCAAGGCAACAGATAACTGAGCAATTGGTGTAAAATGCTGGGTGCTTCAGATAAAGATTAAGTATATCCAGGAAGAAATCAGGACACCTTATCCCATTGAGCTACCTTAGTGAGCTGGCCTGCACTCACCAACCACCACTTATAAACAAACCTCAGATGTAGTGGCCAAAGTCAAATGGGAAAACTAGACTTCCAAATGAAGACAAATCAGAATTTTTGCAGCCAGGCTCTTGTAAACAAAAACCAATATACTACATCCAGAGGGCCAAATTTTTTTCTTTTACACCAGTATAAATCCAGTGTGACTTCAGTGATGCCAACTCTGGATTTACACCCATGCAACTGAGAGCCGAATGTGGCCTATAGACCTTTTAATGGATAAATCAGAGTGCTTCTTACAGCCAGTGTACCCAATATCTCAGGGAGAATCTATTCCCTCTTACTTCTGTTCTACTTCCACATCATCTTCCTTGTTACACATAGCTTTCCTCTTCTCAATCATCAACTGTGCTCAGCCCCATTCCTCAAATGCTGGGTTCCTTGCAATCCGTGATAGCAAGAGGCATTTGCCCTCATTTCCTGTTTAGGAAGAGAGTTGTAGCATGAAGCTTGTGCTTGAGTAGTAGATTATTTACTGAGCATGTGAGCTGGTTATATTATCAGTTGCAAATGGCTTGATTTATTAGCTCATTTTCCTTTAACCTATGTGGTGCTTACAGGCTACTATGTCGGGAGCATAACAAATCATTAAATAACCTTCTCCCCACAAAAGATTGGCTAAGCTCTGTACACACCATTGCGTTACCCTTAAACCTTCTGGTTTGTAGGAGACAGTCCTCCTTCATGGTTTCCTTCACTTTGGGTTGCACTCATCAATTTTTTTTGATCTTGTCCTTCAACCTATAGAATGCATCTGTTACTCTTAAATGGTGTATCAGCCATCAGTGCAATACATCCAATCCTCAGTGTGAAAATCCATGTCCAATAACCCTGTCTGCTGTAATTTTAAGTGGACTAGAGAAGTGTGTATGAAGCCATTATCACTTCTCAGTAAGATCTAGACAGCACAATCTCATGAATGAATGAATTCTTCAAGCCTGAATTTCATTCAGGAACTTCAATGTCACACTGCGAATACTTTAGATAGTCTTAAATTACATTTCTTTTAATATGGGGGAGGAGGTTTGCAGCTCTCTACTTCCACACACTCTGGCTCTGCACTGAACTGACCTTCAGGTTAATGCTGCAGAAGTGCTCTTACCTGCTATAGGGTTGGGACTTATGGAGTTTCTGATGGCTGTGGCTTATTTAAATGAGTTCTCACCCCCAGCACCTCTAAATCTCCTGCCCCCTCTCTCCCTCTGGGAAACTACTGCAGCCCTGGCTTCCAGTAACATTCACAGAGCTGCCAGGGTGAAGGAGAGGGCAAATTGGTCCCAAACTGACAGTATGAAGCAAGGGCTGTTTGACCCATTCTATCTCTCCAGCTGTTATGCTTCTATTCTCTTTTGTTTCATCACCATCCTGTCTAGCTCCCTCACTCTATTTCGCAGTCATAACTAGTAGGTGAGACTGGGACTGGGATTTCCACATGCTCTGCTTCTTGTGAAATATTTTTGACCTGACTAATGCTCCAGCAGAGGCATAAGTTGCCACTCCCCATAGCATATGTTATTGTCACCGTGCCTCAGTGGGTAACAGCTGAGGATGCCAGAATCAGGACAAACTGCTGAGAAATAGGGCAGACTCACCCCAGACTGGAGGTTATTCTATCGTTAGATTATACCAAGCCAGTAACAAAAGTGAACTTCTGTCTCGCCACATTAATTAACAAGAAGTCAAAGTTGCAATCTCCTTAGGCATTCCAGACCTTGTCTCACCACCCAGACACTGGACTCTATGATGGGTGTTTACTGAAAACCAGTTTAATCAAATATAGGGTTCTTCTAATCCCATGAGATCAGCCACATAGCCCAGTCAATATATAACTCAGATCTTACCTAATAAGCATACTAATGCCAATCCTTTAGTGACTAAAAATAAAGGTTTATTAAGAAAGGAAAAAGAGAGTTAATAATGGTTAATAGATCATGTACATACTAATAATTGCAAAGTCCTTATATCAGGTTTGTAGCAGTGATGGTATAGACTGCTGGTTGTAAAGTTTCTCTGGTAACTTCCAAAGATTGGAAGGTCCTCAGTCCATGGTTCAGAATGCTCCTTTTAGTTGTAAATCCACAGTCCAGAGAATCGATCAGGAAAGAGGAAAAATTGAGGTATTTCAGGGGTCTTTTATACCCTTTGCCACGTGCCTGGAAATTTACTGGCTCAAACACCGCTCACAGCCTCTGTGAAAATTACAGGCCTAAGATGGAGTCCAGGGTCACACGAGCATATCGCATGTCCTTATATGCTTTGATGACTCACAGAGGCAGCCATTGCCCATATCTGTGTTGAGGCATTCGCAGAAAGGCTTACTGGGTGGGATGCGTTTCTTCTATGGCCCATTGTTAGAGTGAAGTGGCCTTAATGGGCCATCAAGCTTGAATAGTCCATTCACAATGGGCTGGCGAGACTGGATGTAAGTTACCTTGTGGGTGTTGCTCTAGTAACAAACACATTTGAGATATAGATATATAGCTAATATTCATAACTTCAGATACGATGTTGATAAATGGATTTAAATAGGATAATCTTATTTAGCAAATCATAACTTTTCCATTGACACCTTGCAACAAATCTTGTACAAAGTGTGTCATGTAATTGTATAACCATGGCAATATCGATGTAAATGGTCATATTTCAATCCTACAGCATCACAGTTATTCTGAGATGTCACATCATGAATACTTCTATACCATAGTTATGACCTCTCATGAATCACAAATCATGAATTTGTTTATCTTGATTGTTTTCCTTCCCACCCCTCTGTCAAACCTACATCTCATCACTGAGAAGAATTGCTCTCATTTGAACAGAGCTCCAGAAATTCATAACTTTCATTCTGCAAGCTTGAATACCATGTTTAAGCAGCACACCCAAGGCACCAGCCAACAGGAGAGCTATTTTAACATAGCATGGATCAGGCATGGGTGCTGTTCATCAGAATAGACTCAGGGAAGTTCTCTGGTTTCTCTATGCATGGCATGCAACATTTTGAAATGCCTTGCCATTTCAAGCAGGATTGAGCTAAACATGTATTTCACTTGTAGCTCTGTGTTCAAAAGTTGAATTTATACTTCACGTGAGTGAAGATTTTCCATTGCCAAATGGAAAAACTTACTGCTTTTAGTGGTACAAGAAATCTGTGCAAACTCTTGTGCATAAGTAATGCTCTACTATGTAGATAACTGTATAATTTAATTAGCACTGATTTATGCACCAGAGAGGAACATTTTTCTCATTATGTCATGGAAGAGACCTTCCAAGGAGAATGGGGTCCCGAAAGGCTTCAGCAAGCATTCACAAGCCCTTGGCCCCAGAATTGTTAAACATATTTGTTTAATTTTTCTATGTATGACAGCAAAATAGCACACTTGAATCTCTCAGCACTAAAGAGTCATAGTAGTTACAGATGGTAAAGACTTAGATCATTGAGTTCATCCCCCAAAGGGCAGGAGATAATTTCCCCCTCCCCCCCCAACAAGGTACAGGGCAGATATTATTACACACACATGCTGCTCTTTCCCAGAGTTGAAATCATTCATTTTTTATTTTAATAAGCTAAACTACACAGGTGTCTCAGTCTGGAGTTTACAACTTTCTCAAAGAGGGATTAGTTTTCTGGAATGTTTAGTGTATACAACAAATAACATTCCTAGACCAAGTTAGAAGACTTCAGAAAGTGAAATAAACAACTTTTTAACATAATGGCTACCTCGTGTGGCTCGTTTGGATCCACCTCAAATGCTGCAAAACAAATAAATAAGCCAAGATACTTCTCTGACAGAGGAAACAAGCAAAATTTCAGGCGTAAAAGACCTGTATTGTGGAATTTTGTTGGGGAGTATCAAAATCAGTCTTATAATCATAGATTGGTAGGACTGAAGGGACCTCGAGAGATCATCTAGTCAAGTCCCCTGCACTCTTTCCAGGACTAAGTACTATCTAGACCATCCCTGACGTGTTTGTCTAACCTGCTCTTAAAAATCTCCAATGGCAGAGATTCCACAACCTTCTTAGGCAATCTATTCCAGTACTTGACTACCCTGACAGTTAGGAAGTTTTTCTAATGTCCAACCTAAACAACCATTGTTGCAATTTAAGCCCATTGCTTCTTGTCCTATCCTCAGAGGTTAATGAGAACAATTTACCTCCTTCCTCCTTGTTACAAACCTTTTATGTACTTGAAAACTGTTATGTCCCCCCTCAGGCTTCTCTTCTCCAGAGTAAACAAACCCAGTTTTTTCAATCTTCCCCGATGGGTCATGTTTTCTAGACCTTTAATCACTTTTGTTGCTCTTCTCTGGACTTTTTCTCCAATTTGTCCACATCTTTCCTGAAATGTGGCACCCAGAACTGGACACAATACTCCAGTTGAGGCCTAATCAGCACAGAGTAGAGCGGAAGAATTACTTCTCGTGTCTTGCTTACAACACTCCTGCCCCAGAATTATGTTTGCTTCCCCCCCCACCCCCCAACAGTGTTGACTCATATTTAGCCTTTTGATCCACTATGACCCGCAAGTCCCTTTCTGCAGTACTCCTTCCTAGGCAGTTATTTCCCATTTTCTATGTGTGCAACTGATTGATTAATTGTTTCTTGCTAAGTGCTAAGTTCTTGCTAAATGTAAAGTACTTTGCATTTATCCTTTATTGAATTTCATCCTATTTACTTCAGGCCATTTCTCCACTTTTTTCCAGATAATTTTAATCCTATCCTCCAAAGCACTTGCAACCTCTCCTAGCTTGGTATTGTCTGCAAACTATATAAGTGTACTCTCTCTGTCATTATCTATATAATTGATGAAGATATTGAATAGAACCGGATCCAGAATTGATCCCTGCAGGACCCCACTTGATTGTGAACCATTGATAACATCTGATTGGAAAACTGTTCCCAGACAGTAATGCACTGGTTGGAAAACCAGCAAAGTGTCATAGTCTCTTTATAGTCACTTTTGTAACAGAGTCAAACTTTACAGAATGACTGGCTTATTGTGTCAACTGAAGTCCACACATACTGTCTACTTGGAGAGAACAGCACACAGGCACCATCTACACCTAGAGAATAATGGCATATGGTCTCAGTCATGGACACTGTCTGCAAATTGCTGAACATAGTTTTACCCTACCTACACTAATTGTCAAACCACTGTGAGCACCGGATGAGGAGTTGCCATAGTTACCTTTGGAGCTATAGGTACATCAGGAAAATATAGTAGTGGTTCAGTAAAGAGATTGTGTTAAAGCCATGTGACAGAATAGTGCTAAGAGGCATGCTTCTGCAGGAAAGGCCATTGTTTGAATTTGAAATTCAATCATAGACCTGATCCTTTGTGGTCATTAAATACATTGTGCTACAGTTCATAAGAAGAGGGTTGTTAACCCTGATGTCCTGTCCAAAGCTCATCATGGCTAATTACACCTCTACCCTGATATAACGCAACCTGATATAACACAAATTTGGATATAATGCGGTAAAGCAGCGCTCCGGGGGGGCGGGGCTGCGCACTCCGGAGGATCAAAGCAAGTTCGATATAACGCAGTTTCACCTATAACGCAGTAAGATTTTTTTGGCTCCCGAGGACAGCATTATATCGGGGTAGAGGTGTATATACACTGCCTACCAAAAAATCTGAACTTCAGTTGGATACATTATTCTTCACTTTGTACCCTAAACTTTAGTAAATACTGTTGCTATGCACAGTTAAACAGTGTGAGGTTTCAGCGCAGCGTCTGCATTTCACAGATTAATGGAGTGATCCCTGCATGGTTGATATATCTGTTTGTTTGTAAAATGCTTTGTGATCACTTAAGAAAGGACCTAGATAAATGTCAGTTAATGGTACAGAGATATGGTTAGTTTGACATCATTTCTTTTAGAAAAATGAAAGACTGATAGCAAATTTTACAGGCTGCTGCTCAGCCAACAATGGTCTCCAGAATTTGAACTGAAGTTGTTTTGAACTAGCGCACAGTTGCTGAAATTGGCAAGATAAATGCTATTGGAAAAGTCAGATGTTTGTGAACTAAACAAGGCTATTTTGTTTTGGTTTCTCCTGAAGGACAGAACAGCATAATAAAGGAATGCTATTAGTTTGTTTACCTTCTTAACATTCCTTCATCTATAAAGAGCTACAGCAATCTGCTATCCAGTGGAAAACCAATTTTAGCAGCTGACCTAGCCCTATGCTACCATACGGGGGTTGGGGGAATTGATATTCAACATGCTGCTTTTTGCTCCCAAGCTGGCGGTGCACTCAGCTTCTTGTCAGTCTGCAGCAAGCCCTCCGGCCAATTCAGCAGCAATGCTATATGGGCTCAGGAGGAAAGCTATGTCCAGCCCTCCTCTGCTAGAAAGATGGGCCTCTTGACATGAGACTTTGTGTGTGAGAGTAGAGAAGTAAAGAATCTAATGGTTCAGAATCCTCAGAGCTCTGAGTGAGGGGCTCAAATGTAACAGGCTGGTCATTAGTGTTCTGTGTGGGGAAACTTGGGTTTGAATCCCATTCCTTATATTGTAGGTCACTGGGATGTTTGTGTAGCAGATGCTAGTCTCATAGCCTGTTCATTACTGATCTGTCCTACCATGTGGGAAACCTGGGTTTGATTTCCAATCCTGGTAGATCATAGCACTGTTAGTTCAGTGGGGCAGAGGGTAAAAACAACCTAATTCCACATTTAAGATTGTTCCAATTACCATAGTAACTGTTTGTTTTTTCTGTTGCAAGGTCTGGCTTGTTAGCTATTTAAAAAAAAATTATTAATGTGGCATGTAAATATTTCCCATGATCATCTCTGGCATTTGTAACTTCAATCCCAACCCCTGTGTCAAGTTAAGTTGCCAAGAAAGGGATAGTAGCACTATCATTAAGAGTTCTTTAAGGACAACTGGGACCTAGAAGCTTATGAAAAGTTCCTAAAATAATTTAAAAAAACTGATAAATGCCAGACCTTTTCCCATCTCAATACATTCCTGTATATTCAAGTCATTACAATGCCAAAAGATCTACTGATTAACAGTGACTGCTGCTTATAAATTGCATGAGTCTTCAAGAACTCCTATTTGCTGGGGATGCACTTGTGCCAGCCATAACCATGTCTTCAACTGAAAGACGACTAGAGAAATCCCAGGGTTTGTCAGACAGTACTTTAATACTAAGGAAGATACTGCATTTCAACATAGGAAACTACAGGATAGGTTTAGGGAATTTCTACTAACTTACGTGGCAGGTGTAGCCACACATCAGAGGGCAGAATTTGTCTCAGGCATTTAAAAACCATTTAAATGAACTAATAGCTAATATAATATACAAGTAATCTTTGAGATGCATTAAGTCAGTTTTCAGTAAGCCCCACTCTGAAGAGAAGATGTATTGATGCAGTTTTGCTGACATCCTTTTCCCTCTGTGTGTGTTTCTGGGTTCCTGCACCTTCAATGATAAGGACATCTTTATCCTTATTCATAGACCTGCCCACCAAGGGCAAAGCCTGCAATATCAATGTTACAAAGAGTAACTTCTCTCAACAGATTAGCCTATAGGGCCTGATTTAGCACTTAGGCCTGGTCTACACTAGGAGTTTGTCGAATTTAGCGCCGTTACATCGAATTAACTCTGCACCCGTCCACACCACGAAGCTATTTAGTTCGACATAGAGGTCTCTTAAATTCGACTTCTGTACTCCTCCCCAACGAGGGGAGTAGCGCTAAATTCGACATGGCCATGTCGAATTAGGCTAGGTGTGGATGGAAATCGACGCTAATAGCTCCGGGAGCTATCCCACAGTGCACCACTCTGTTGACGCTCTGGATAGCAGTCCGAGCTCGGATGCTCTGACCAGCCACACAGGAAAATCCCTGGGAAAATTTGAATTCCTTTTCCTGTCTGGGCAGTTTGAATCTCATTTCCTGTTTGGACATCGTGGCGAGCTCAGCAGCACTGGCAACGATGCAGAGCTCTCCAGCAGAGATGGCCATGCAATCTCAGAATAGAAAGAGGGCCCCAGCATGGACTGATCAGGAAGTCTTGGATCTGATCGCTGTGTGGGGCGATGAGTCCGTGCTTTCCGAGCTGCGATCGAAAAGACGGAATGCAAAGATCTACGAGAAGATCTCTAAAGCCATGGCAGAGAGAGGATACAGCCGGGATGCAACGCAGTGCCGCGTGAAAATCAAGGAGCTGAGACAAGGCTACCAGAAGACCAAAGAGGCAAACAGACGCTCCGGATCCCAGCCCCAGACATCCCGTTTCTACGAGGCACTGCATTCCATCCTAGGTGCGGCCACCACCACTACCCCACCACTGACCGTGGACTCTGAGGATGGGATATTGTCGACGGCCGCTTCCTCGGACATGTTAGTGGACGGGGAAGATGAGGAAGGAGATGAGGAGGACGAGGCAGTTGACAGCGCTTACAACGCTGATTTCCCCGACAGCCAGGATCTCTTCATCACCCTTACAGAGATCCCCTACCAACCGTCCCCAGCCGTTAACCCGGACACAGAATCAGGGGAAGGATCACTCAGTAAGTGTTTAAAACATCTAAACATTTATTTTTAACAGAACAGGAATATTAACAATATTAACAATGGGTTTTGCATGATTACTTTGCCCTAGGCGCTTAACGTTTCAGTCCCTGGCAGTGCAACTACTGAAAAAAAATCTAACAATGTCCGGTTTACCATGATTGTTCTGCCCAAGCCGCTCTACTCTTTAGTCCCTGCCAGTGCAGCTACAGTAAAATGCGGTCTATATGTCCGGGGATAGAGCTGAAATCCTCCAGGGACATCTCCACGAAGCTCTCCTGGAGGTAATTGGAAAGCCTTTGCATCAGGTTCCTGGGGAGAGCGGCCTTATTGGGTCCTCCGTAGTAGCAAACATTTCCGCGCCCGGAGACAAGCAAGTACTCCGGGATCATTGCCCTGCAGAGCATGGCGGCATACGGCCCTGGTCTTTGCAGGCTTTCCCGAAGCATCCGTTCTTTCTCGGTCTCTGAAATCCTCATCAGAGTGATGTCGCTCATGGTGACCTGCTTTGAATTAGGTAGGGGAATGTTAGTATTGGGACTGCTTGCCTGTTCCTTTACAGAACTGTAACCAGCGCTTTACAGCCACGCGGTGGAGGTGGGAGAGGGGCAGCATACAGGGATCTTTCCCTGGGACAGCCGTGAGGGGGTGGGACAGGGGCAGAGTTCATGCTTGCCGGATTGCTGGCAGCAGGGACTGGCATTGCTTTCAACGTGAAAGGAGGCCAGTGCTATTATTAAAATTTTAAGCAGCCACAAGTCTACGGCTTACCATGTAGGCCTGCTACACAAATTCCGGTGTCCTGCCCCGCTTCTCTGATCTGCACTGCAAGACCCCAGGCACTGCATGCGAAGGCCGAAAATTCAACCTTGTCCTGAGTGCGCATGTGATAGGTGCTGTGCATGGTCTTGTTCACAGAGAAAGACTATGTTCTTTGTTCACAACTAAATTTATCTTTCTGAGGAATTCACTCCCTTTTTCCCATTCCCACAGCTGCGACTGTCTCCCGACCTAGCCTGGCATCACACTCCCAGAGGCTAGCGCAGATTAGGCGTAGGAAGAAGAGGACACGGGAGGACATGTTCTAGGAACTTATGGGCTGCTCCCGAGACCAGGCAGCCCAGCAGACCCAGTGGAGGGATAACTTGTCCCAAATGCACCGATCACACATGGAACGGGAGGAGAGGTGGCGGCAGGAAGACCAGCAAGCAACTCAAACGCTGCTTGGACTAATGAAGGAGCAAACGGACACGCTCCGGCGCCTTGTGGATGTTCTGCAGGACCGGAGGCAGGAGGACAGAGCCCCGCTGCAGTCTATCTGTAACCGCCCTCCCCCGCCACCAAGTCCCATACCCCCCTCACCCAAAGTCCAAAGAAGGAGGGGCGGCAGAGTCCGTGAAAACTCTCACTCCACCCCTGCAGACTGCTCAAGCAACAGAAGGCTCTCATTCCCCAAAATTTGAGAAGTCCTTTCCTTCCCGCCTCACCCAAGCCCCCGTCCAAGTTTCACCCCCCAGTTTCATGTGTAGTTGCTAATAAAAAATACGTTTCTGTTAATTACTGTTTCCATCATGTTCTTTTAGAGGAGAGTCTGTCTGAAGGGGGTTGGTAATTGGACAGGACAGTCACCTTTACCAGGGTACAGAGGCGGGGACAGGTTCAGCAGCAGGGCACACACACATTGCAGTCACTAATTACCCTGGTCAGTCTGGGAGGTGGTTTTCATGTTCTGGGGGAGGGGGGGACGGGGCTCTGTGACTTTGTGGCAGGGGAGGGCAGTTAGAGATCTTATGCAGCGGTCCTTATCCTGGATCACAGAGCCACGCAGCAGGGGATCTGTAACCCTCCTCCCCCTGCCACAAAGTCACATAGCCCCCCCACACACAGAGTCCCGAACAGGAGGGGTGGCAGGCTCCGTTGAAACAACCAGTCCACCACTGCGGAGCCTGTCATTCCTGGAGTTTAGAAGCGTCATTTGCATCACTACACTACACCCGCTCCCCACCACAGTCTGCGTCCCAGGTTCAACACTTTCCCGCGAAAACAGTAATAAAGAAAACGGTGTTCATTAACAAAATTCAAGTGATTTTATTTTTAAACGTGTGTTGGAAGGGGGGGAACGGGGTATGTAACTGGAGAGCATAGTGAACATTTACTGGGTAAAGAAACGGGGGCAGGTTCAGCTTCTCTGTAAACAAACTTAATAGTCACAGGTTACCCTGCTCACTCAGGAACCTAGCTTTCAAAGCCTCCCGGATGCACAGCGCGTCCTGCTGGGCTCTTCTGATCGCCCAGCTGTCTGGCTGGGCGTAATCAGCAGCCAGGCTATTTGCCTCAACTTCCCACCCCGCCATAAAGGTCTCCCCCTTGCTCTCACAGAGATTGTGGAGCACACAGCAAGCTGCAATAACAATGGGGATATTGGTTTCGCTGAGATCACAGCGAGTCAGTAAGCTTCTCCATCTCCCCTTGAGACGGCCAAAAGCACACTCCACCACCATTCTGCACTTGCTCAGCCGGTAGTTGAAGAGTTCTTTTTCAGTGTCCAGGGTGCCAGTATAGGGCTTCATGAGCCAGGGCATTAGCGGGTAGGCTGGGTCCCCGAGGATCACTATAGGCATCTCCACATCCCCAAGAGTTATTTTGTGGTCCGGGAAGTAAATACCTTCCTGCAGCCGTCTAAACAGACCTGAGTTCCTGAAAACACGAGCGTCATGAACCTTGCCCGGCCATCCAACGTTGATGTTTGTAAAATGTCCCCTATGGTCCACCAGTGCTTGCAGCACCATTGAAAAGTAGCCCTTTCGGTTGATGTACTGGCTGGCCTGGTGGTCCGGTCCCAGGATAGGGATGTGAGTTCCATCTATAGCCCCACCGCAGTTTGGGAATCCCATCGCGGCGAAGCCATCTATGATGACCTGCGCGTTTCCCAGGGTCACTACCTTTGAGAGCAGTACCTCAACGATTGCGTTGGCTACTTGCATGACAACAACCCCCACGGTAGATTTGCCCATGCCAAAGTGGTTCGCGACTGACCGGTAGCTGTCTGGCGTTGCAAGCTTCCAGAGGGCTATGGCTACTCGCTTCTGGACAGTCAGGACTGCTCGCATCCGGGTGTCATTGCGCTTCAGGGCAGGGGACAGCAACTCACAAAGTTCCAGGAAAGTCCCCTTCCGCATGCGAAAGTTTCGCAGCCACTGTGATTCATCCCAGACCTGCAGCACTATGCGGTCCCACCAGTCCGTGCTTGTTTCCCGGGCCCAGAATCGCTGTTCCACAACATCAGCATGACCCGTTGCCACCATGATGTCCTCGGCGCGGGGTCCTGTGCTTTGTGACAGGTCTGTGCCACTCTCAGACTTCAGGTCCTCACCGCGCTGCCGTAGCCTCCTCGCCCGATTTCTCAGCATCTGCCTCTGGGAAAGGTGGATGATAAGCTGCGAGGTGTTGACAACAGCCATAACTGCAGCGATGGTCGCAGCGGGCTCCATGCTCGCAGTGCTGTGGCGTCCGCGCTGTCACTGACCAGAAAAGTGTGCGAACTGATTTCCCGCCGGCGCTTTCAGGGAGGGAGGGCGGGAGTGATGGTCGGATGACGACAGTTACCCAAAAGCACCCTCGACACATTTTTTTACCCAGAAGGCATTGGCGGCTCGACCCAGAATTCCAATGGGCAGCGGGGACTGCGGGAACTGTGGGATAGCTGCCCACAGTGCACCGCTTCCAATGTCGACGCTTTCCCCGTTAGTGTGGACTCACAAAGTCGAATTACTGTCCTTAGTGTGGACACACACGTTCGACTTTGTAATATCGATTCCACATATTCGATTTAAGTAAAATCGAACTACTCTCGTAGTGTAGACATACCCTTACTGTGTGTGGAGTGAATTCTATCCATAGTGAATATTCACAATTTGCACTGTGCTGGTTACCCATGTAAGGCACACAACACATTTCATAGAATATTAGGGTTGGAAGGGGCCTCAGGAGGCTATCTAGTCCAACCCCCTGCTCAAAGCAGGACCAATCCCCAACTAAATCATTCCAGCCAGAGCTTTGTCAAGCCCAACCTTAAAAACCTCTAAGGAAGGGCATTCCATCACCTCCCTAGGTAACCCATTCCAGTGCTTCACCACCCTCCTAGTGAAAAAGTTTTTCCTAATATCCAACCTAAACGTCCCCCACTGCAATTTGAGACCATTACTCCTTGTTCTGTCATCTGCTACCACTGAGAACAGTCTAGATCCATCCTCTTTGGACCCCCCCTTCAGGTAGTTGAAAGCAGCTATCAAATCCCCCCTCATTCTTCTCTTTTGCAGACTAAATAATCCCAGTTCCCTCAGCCTCTCCTCATAAGTCATGTGCTCCAGCCCCCTAATCATTTTTGTTGCCCTCTGCTGGACTCTTTCCAATTTTTCCACATCCTTCTTGTAGTGTGGGGCCCAAAACTGGACACAGTACTCCAGATGAGGCCTCACCAATGCCATATAGAGGGGAATGATCACGTCCCTCGATCAGCTGGAAATGCCCCTACTTATACAGCCCAAAATGCCGTTAGCCTTCTTGGCAACAAGGGCACACTGCTGACTCATATCTAGCTTCTTGTCCACTGTAACCCCTAGGTCCTTTTCTGCAGAACTGCTGCCTAGTCACTCGGTCCCTAGTCTGTAACAGTGCATGGGATTCTTCCGTCCTAAGTGCAGGACTCTGCACTTGTCCTTGTTGAACCTCATCAGGTTTCTTTTGGCCCAATTCTCTAATTTGTTTAGGTCCCTCTGTATCCTATCCCTACCCTCCAGCGTATCTACCACTCCTCCCAGTTTAGTGTCATCTGCAAACTTGCTGAGAGTGCAGTCCACGCCATCCTCCAGGTCATTAATGAAGATATTGAACAAAACTGGCCCCAGGACTGACCCTTGGGGCACTCCGCTTGATACCGGCTGCCAACTAGACATGGAGCCATTGATCACTACCCATTGAGCCTGATGATCTATCCAGCTTTCTATCCACCTTATAGTCCATTCATCCAGCCCATACTTCTTTAACTTGCTGGCAAGAATACTGTGGGAGACCGTATCAAAAGCTTTGCTAAAGTCAAGGAATAACACATCCCCTCATCCACAGTGACAGTTATCTCATCATAGAAGGCAATTAGGTTAGTCAGGCATGACTTGCCCTTGGTGAATCCATGCTGACTGTTCCTGATCATTTCCCTCTCCTCTAAGTGCTTCAAAATTGATTCCTTGAGGACCTGCTCCATGATTTTTCCAGGGACTGAGGTGAGGCTGACTAGCCTGTAGTTTCCTGGAGCCTCCTCCTTCCCTTTTTTAAAGATGGGCACTACATTAGCCTTTTCCAGTCATCTGGGACCATTTATGTTCCCTGACTGAATGGCTTGTAACTAACCAACCCACTGTGATTTTCCAGCTTGGAAATTAGATGTACAGGTCAAAATACGCATTCAGCAAACAGTTGAACCATCAGAGCTTTATCTTCATTTTTGGTGATTATTCCTGCTAGTAAAGCTTGACTGCTCAGGACACACCAAGGTCAAGAAAATGGTAGAAACAACATTTTGTTTTTTAAAATTTGAATGTTTGGTGAAAAATTTTCCCACTGTTTTCTTAACTCTAGTGAGCACTTGCCCTAGGTGGTTTGGACTCAGTGAACTACAGTCCTTCAGCTTTCAAATCCTGGAGGAAAGGAGAGTCTTTGTTACAGGAGCTCAGTATTATTCAATGGAATTAATCTCTGGGGCCAGAAATTGCTTTCAGAACGGGTGGAATTTCACCTGCTGATGTGAAAGTCTCTAGATTTCATCATCAGCTCCCTGAGCCATCCTGACCCAGCCCCTTTCTTTCTACCACAACAAAGCAATCAATGCTAGCAATTTTCTGTGACACAGGATATGATTGTTAATCATGAAAACTATAAAACCAGCTCTCTGTCTTCCACAATAGCGACTTCTGTCCAACAAGGGCTTTGTGGATCTCACATATGGAACCTCTTAATAAGCACAGGCAGTGTTTAATAAAAATACATTTGATAGTCCTTTAATTATGAACGACACTTTCCTCTGAGAGGTACACCTGACTTCATCAAATGGCAGAAATAAGACTGTAGTCATGGCTCCATTTTAAAGATAGCTGCTCAGTCCCTAATTTGAAGTGGACTCTTGGCCTATTGGGAGGAGATGTAATTTTGTACTGTACAGGGTTATTGCAAATGTCTTAGTCCCCTCTACAAGAACCTCTGAGAATAACGGGTTGAGTAAGCCAGTACGCATTCTCTTTCTCTTCCAAATTTTCAAACGCTCAAAGAAGCAAAATGCAATAGCTTTACCTAACAGCTGAAAAGTTGGAGAAGGGGAAAGTCCACTGATCACAAGATGGGACTGTTCCACCATCAGCAGCCAGAGCTGACTCGGGAAAGCCATGGCACAGGATCAAGAAGGCAAAGCTTAAAGAGGAAAAACAGTGGACTGGGGAGGATCGGATAGGTCAGTAGGGGTGTGTGTGTGTGTGTATGTGTGTGTGTGTGTGAGAAAGAGAGAGAGAGCGTATGATAGGGGAATAGTAGCTGGAGATCAAACAGTACTCGTTTCTTATTCCAGAGATTCGCATGCAACAATACAATGGCCTTTGCGTGCCTTAAAATTTGTTTTGGGTTTCGAAATAACTTCCAGGTGATGATGCAATTAGACTCAATTGCATCAACTTTTCCTCTATTAAATGATTCTCCTCTTCTCAGCAGAACTGAGCTGAGAACAATGAGAACTGAGCTGAGAACTGAATCTGCTCATTGTTGGGGAAAGCTCAGAGCTGGGCCTTTTTGGCTGAGGCCCATCTCTCATCTGTTATGATTTTAAGAGATGATACAGCAAATATGCAGCATTTGTTTTTACTTCTTTTAGGGTTTTTAGAGATTTGAGAGTTCTTACTGTAGCTTGGAAATATTATGTTGTTCTCTCCATTATATTAAGAGAAGAAGAATGGTCTTTCTGTATGGAAACCTCAAAGACTGGGAGTATACCAATTATTTGGAGTCTCCTAAAGAGTAAGGATGTCATGGATGTTAAGGCAAAGCACTTGTGGTTATTCATGACACAATCATAAGAAATCCTTGGGGAAGTGCAGAGACAAACACTACTTCCTCAGTGAATTTTACCACGCTAAACTGCCTCTTCTAAATCCCTGACTTGTTTCCTTCAAAAGGGACAGTGTTCCAAAGCAAAAAAAGACAGTCTGGTTTAAGAATCCCAATATGCTAACACTAAAGGTCTGACTGGGGAAATAGAAACAAATTCTTTTTAGTTTTTTTTTGTTTCCAAATATGTATGTCAGTTCAGCAAACAAAGTTTAAAGGACCGCTCTTGGCCAGACTATTTATTTGGTTTTTCAATCAAATGAAGAGCTGTATATGCTACAGTGAGTACACTGGAGCACCTCATAAAGATAGGTGATGTCACAGCCCCTTCTGAGACAATAGTCTGTGAAGAATGCATGTGCTAAGGAATGCATTTGTCACCTAGCAACAGCAATGGGTAATCCATCAAAGTTCTGCTACAATGCTGCAAGTGAAAGGCATGTGGGGTAGTTTGCCTTTGATGGTAATTCAGGGGGCTGTCAGCTGTTGCACCCATTGCAACGTACATCTTTTCCTTATTGTGAGGTTAATTTGCAGTAGCCTACACAAGAAAGCAGGAGCCTCCATTGATGTAAATTGAAGTCAATGGTGTAGCCTGATCAAGAAGAAAGCAGAGAGGAAAAACAGAAAAATAGCCTAAAAAACATGCCCCCCACGGCAAATTTTGAAACCAGAGGGTCTCTGTTATGTGCTGCACTGGCACTATGATGAATTACACTAGCTAAGGGTCTGGCCCAAATGTTTTAGTGACACATATTCTGCGTCACTCAAACTCTTTCTTAAAAAGGTAAGAATGCACAAATAAGCAAATACAGATCCTGTGAGATTTACAAGAACGTTATATGTTCACTTGTAATTACACTCAGATGCAGAATTCTAAGTACAATAGCTAAAAATGGTCTTATTTCACTTAAAATTTGCTAATGTTACTGCACAGGAAATATTGCATTTACACTGTAGTCCTCTTGCATTATAAAGATTCTATATTGCCTTCTACTGAGTTTGTTTTTGTGTTTGTAATATAAATCTGCAAAGCTCCATTGACTTCAATAGAACAAAACTGATTTACACCAAATGTGGATTTGACCCAGTGTATTCTGCTTATATACAGTGAAAGGCATGGATTTACCCCCTTCAGCTGCAGATAAGTAGTGCGTGCTCTTACTGGAAGGTAGACATTTAGGACCAGCACAAGAACTATCCACTTACACACTATTTTAACGGACTTATGCAGTGGCTAGGTCTTGCACTGGATCTCTGCCTAGGGTGGATTTCACGTGTGGGGAATAAGAAGCAAGAACAGATGAGCTTCTAATAATAAAGATCCTGTTTTTCATGACAATATATCAGTAATAAGTGATGAGTGGAAAAACTCCCCCAGAGAATTTTTGAAGTATAAGCAGAATTTATTATTTATAGAATGTTTTTCATAGTTGTTTTATTTCCTTCATGCGATATCACATGCATTTAAAATTTCAGAGAAATTGGAACAGTTTCTTTTTGGCTACAGCTAACTTCACTTGTTCTGCAGTGAGCTGGCTCTAATTGATCATTTTGTTTGCTAAGGGCATGTTTGGCAGCAACCTAACTTCAGCAAAGAAATAGGGCAGTGTGCATCATAGAATATTAGGGTTGGAAGAGACCTCAGGAGGTCATCTAGTCCAATCCCCTGCTCAAAGCAGGACCAACACCAACTAAATTATCCCAGCCAGGGCTTTGTCAAGCTGGCAGGGCTGGCTCCAGGGTTTTTGCCGCCCCAAGCGGCGAGAGGAGCAAAAGAAAAAAAAAAAAAAAAGCTGCAATCCGCGGCAGCGCCACCGTGCCGCTTTCTTCTTCGGCAGCAATTCAGCGGCAGGTCCTTCCCTCCGAGAGGGACCGAGGGACCCTCCGTTGAATTGCCGCTGAAGAGCCCGACATGCCGCCCCTTCCTCTTGGCCGCCCCAAGCACCTGCTTGCTCAGCTGGTGCCTGGAGTCGGCCCTGGTCAGGATTAAGGTTGCCTGTGCAACTGCCCCCGTGTGCACATGCATTAGGATACTGTCTCCGATCAAGATTTGTTTTTTTTCTTTTTCTTTTTTGCACAGAACTCAGGATGGATCTAAAGGAAAAGAATAGGGAAATGTCAGTTTTAAGCTAATGTGCTGAATCCCCCTCTTAGGCTGACAACCGGGGACAATCAACATATATGGTTATAGTGGCTGGGAATTTTGAAATTTCCCAATGCAGATCATTTTTAAAAGCTCCTGTATTGTGGTGACCATCCCTCCAAGCTTCCTAAAGTGATAAACACATATAGATATTCCTGAAGTGGAAGCTTAATAAGAAAATGTAGAGAAAAATGTGCTGAACTTTTAGGGTCTGCACCTAATGTGATGAAAGGGTAAATTTCAGATAAAGGAAGAAATGCCCAATATCTGATAAAGGGATAAAATTCCTTTCTTTCCACATGAGAATGTATGTCATTTTCAGTGCTGAATTTAGGGGAAGCTTTGTTTTTTCCTTTTTTTAAATGTTCAATAAATAGTATTTTTTAAAAGAGTTGAATACTAATTTAACTAAATGTGTGACATTCTTTTCCCAAATATGTTGTGCTTTCTTTAGCTCCACAACAAAAAATATTTTCCTTCGTTTCTTCCATAATCTCGATGTGAATTATCTTCTTCAGACAGATGTTCGGAGAGCAGTCAAGCAGAGTTGGAAAGTTTGTGAAAATGTTTGCATTCCGAGATGGTGCTGCAAAGCTGGCATGCCCAGTCTGTGCATACACAATTATGGAATTCTGATGCTAGGGGCTATTCTGGGGGAAAATATGTTGGAACTGCCCTCTCCTGGCCTTTCAATCCCAAGAGATTTTTGGGGTTTAGTTTAAGGTAAACTGCAAACGTAAGATGTTACTTAATGCATGTGGGGGAAAAACGAATACAGGAAAACATGACAATAGTGTCTTGGGTAACTGAACAATGAAACCAAGTGTTCGTAATCCAACTTTTCACTTCTGCATTTGAATGCTTAAGAACATTGTGAAATAATGGCCATGTGTTAGATCTATGGTGGCAGACAAAATACTCCAAGGACTGCCAGGGTTTGGTTTTTATTGACGATAGTGAAATTTATTGTTGTCTGTTTTTCCTAACGTACTTTCCCAATATTGCTTATCTGGGATTGCCAGAAGAGACACGCACTGCTGGACTAAATTCCATCCTATTGTATCACACTGACTCATGTCTTTTTCTTATCTACAGAAGTGTATTATAAATAACTTCTGCATTTCTGCAGCCCTCCTCTTAGCTCTTTTTTTTAGCTGTAGAGACCAATATATGCTGTAATTATTTTAAATCGCACAGTGGGCCTGATCCTGGTCTGTGCTTGGTCCCCTATACTGGGACTTAAGCGTATGCTTAAGTGCTGTCCTGAACAGGGTTGCTTTCCAGACTTGAGGCGATGGCACCTACAGACTATGTTCAGTGAAAACTTTTTTTGTGCAGATTCCAAATGCAGAAGTCCATTCACTTTTTCAGGAGTTTGACAAGATGAAAGTTGGATGGGGTTTTATCAACGAATCCTAAGAAAGGGGATTTCAATAATGTCTTTACTACTTTATATGAAAAAAGCAAGCATGTAGGTGATGGTGGTCATTCCCTGGATGCTTATGTGCTGTAGCTTGGAATCTGATCTTGTGAAAGATTATGATGCCTAAGGGCAAAACAAATGTGGTTAGTTAGCTGAATCACAGAAATGTAGAACTGGAAGGGACCTTGATAGGTCATCTCGTCCAGTCCCCTGCACTGAAGCAGGATTAAGTATCCTCTTCTAGACCATCCTTGACAGGTGTCTGGAGGTTTTTAAGAACAGGTTAGACAATTACAGAGATTCCACAACCTAGCTAATTTGTTCCTTTGTTTAACTACCCTTACATAGAGTTAGGAAGTTTTTCCTAATGTCTAGTCTAAATCTTCCTTGCTGCAATTTAAGCCCATAACTTCTTGTCCTGTCCTCAGTGGATAAGGAGAACAATTTATCACCTTCCTCTTTTATAACCATCTTTTTTACGTACTTGAAGACTGTTATGTCCCCCTTAGTCTTCTCTTCTCCAGACTAAACAAACCTAATTTTTTTAAATCTTTCCTTGTAGGTCATTTTCTAGATCTTTAATCTTCTTTGTTGCTCTCCTCTGGACTCTTCAATTTGTCCACACCTTTCCTGAACTTTGATGCCCAGAACTGGACACAATATTCCAGTTGAGGCCTTATCAGCGCAGAGTGAAGCAGAAGAATTACTTCTTGTGTCTTGCCTACAACACTCCTGCTAATACATCCCAGAATCTTGCTTGCTGGTGGGTGGATGGGTTGTTTTTTGTTTTGTTTTATTTTTTTATTTTTTTTTGCAACAATATCACATTGTTTACCCATACACTATAACCCCTAGATCCTTTTCTGAAGTACTACTTCCTAGTCAGTCATTTCATATCTGTGCAATTGATTATACCTTCCTAAATAGAGTACTTTGCATTTTGTCCTTATTGAATATTATCCTATTTATTTCAGACCATTTCTCTGGTTTGTCAAGATTGTTTTGAATTCTAATCCTGTCCTCTAAAGTGCTTGCAAACCCTCCCAGCTTGGTATCAAACTTTATAAATGTACCCTGCAGGGGCGGCTCCAGGCACCAGCGCAGCAAGCGCGTGCCTGGTGTGGCAAGCCATGGGGGGCGGCCTGCCAGTTGCCGTGAGAGCGGCAGGCAGGCGGCTTTCCGTGGCATGCCTGCGGGAGGTTTGCTGGTCCCGCGGCTTCGGCGGCAATTCGGCGGCAAGGACGCAGATGGCGCAGCACCGGCGGACCTCCCGCAGGCATGCCGCCGAATCCGCATGACCAGCGGACCGCCCGCAACATGCCGCGGAAAGCCACCTGCCTGCCGTGCTTGGGGCGGCAAAAAACATAGAGCCACCCCGCTACCCTGAATGCCATTATCCAAATCATTTATGAAGATATTGAATAGAATTGGAACCAGGACATATCCCTGAGGGACCCCATTCAGTATACCCTTCCAGCTTGACTGCTAACCCTTCATAAGTACTCTGAGTATAGTTTTCCAAATAGTTGTGCACCCATCTTATAGTAGGTTTATCTAGGCAATATTTGGTTTGTTTATGAGAATATTATGTGTGACAGTATCAAAAGCCTTACTAAAGTTGAGATAAATCACATTTACCACTTCCCTCCGCCCCATCCACAAAGCTTGTTACCCTCTCAAAGGAAGATATTAGGTTGGTTTGATATTTGTTCTTGAGAAATCCATGTTGACTGTTACTTATCACCTTATCTTCTAGGTGCTCACAAATTGCTTGTTTGTTTTTGATTACTTGTTCCATTATCTTTGAGTGCGGAAGTTAAGATGACTGGTCTATAATTCCCTAGGTTGTCCTTATTCCCCTTTTTATAGATGGGTACTATATTTGCTCTTTTCCAGTCCTCTGGGATCATTCCCATTCTGTACAAGTTCTCAAAGATAATAGCTAATGGCTCAGATCTCTACAGCTAGTTCCTTAAGTATTCTAGATTATATTTTGTCAGGCCCTGCCAACATGATGGCATCTAACTTGTTCAATCAGACAAAATATAAGAATTGGAAAATTTAATAAGAGCTTTTCATTCTTGATCCAAACACCAGTGCCTAGAACCTTGATTAGCCCTGAATATTTTGAGGGAATACACACGGCATATGCTTTGAGATTGTGGTGGTTGGTTTGAGAAATGAATATTTTGGAAATAACAATTCAGAAATATTTAAGTCTCTCAAAAATGCAGATCAAATCTTCCTCAAAACCTGGATCAGGCAGAGGCTTAGCAATATAGTATAGTATTGGTTGTGAAAAATGCTATTTTATTAATGGAAAACTGAGATCCTTTGTCTCCTTCATGAAAGGGGATTCCTGACAATGAAAATGGTTATTGTTTCACTGCAGAATGTTATCAACCAATTATTTGCTTTCTTTCAATTATTTCTCTAGTTTTGGAATTTTTTTTTTTAAATTGTCCCAAAACATGTGTGGTGGTATCTGCATACACAATGGAGACTCTTTACCAGCAGTGCACAACTCATTTTAAATGGTATGGTGTGTGGGTGAATATATAAATACATGTCACACACACACACACACATATATATTAGGGCTGTCAATTAATCACAATTAACTAAAACAAAATAATCGCACTTATAACAATAGAACACTGATTGAAATTTATTAAATATTTTTGTTTTTTTCTACATTTTCAATATTGATTTCAATTACAACACAGAATACAAAGTGCACAGTGCTCACTTTATATTATTATTTTTTATTACAAATATATGCACTGTAAAAATGATAAACAAAAGAAATAGTATTTTTCAATTAACCTCATACAAGTACTGAAGTGCAATCTCTTTAATTTGAAAGTCTAACTTACAAACGCAGATTTTTTTTTTTGGTTACATAACTGCACTCAAAAACAAAACGGTGTAAAAACTTTAGCGCCTATAAGTCCACTCAGGGCTTGGCTACACTTGCAAGTTAGAGCGCATTAAAGCAGCCCCAGGCACCCTAACTCCCAACCCGTCCACACTGGCAAGGTACTTAGAGCACCTGGACTCTGCAGCTGGAGTGCTCCTGGTAATCCACTTCCATGAGAAGCATAACACTTGCTGCACCTCGGCTGAAACGCCCGGGTGTCAGTGTGAACGAGGTGTTGCATTACTGCGCTGTGATCGGCCTCCAGAAACATCCAATAATCCCCTTAAGTCAAGTGGCCACTCTTGTCATTGTTTTGAACTTGGCTGTAGGAATGCGGATATCCCCTTTCAAAGCTCCATTTCTGACAACCGGCATGCTTATCTGCTCTGGGACAAAGCAACCATTACTGTGGAATGCTGCTTGCTGTGAGTGTGTGAGAGAGAGGCAGGGGGGTCTGCTGCTGTCTGAATTTACAAGATAGCATGCTGACATGCTCTCAGCCCCCCCAAAACCCACTCTTTCTCTCCCCACATACACACAACACACTCCCTGTCACACTCCACCCCCCTTCCATTTGAAAAGTACGTTGCAACCACTTGAACGCTGGGATAGCTACCACAATGCTCTGCTCTCTGTGGCATTGCAAGAGCTGCTAATATGGCCACGCCAGTGTGCTTGACTCTGACAGTGTGAACACACTGCAGTGCTTTCCCTACTGCGCTCTCCGAGGGCTGGTTTAACTCACGGTGCTCTACATCTGCAAGTGTAACCACGCCCTCAGTCCTACTTCTTATTCTGCCAATCGCTAAGACAAACAAGTTTGTTTACATTGATGGGAGATACTGCTGCCTGCTTCTTATTTACAATGTCACCTGAAAGTGAGAACAGGCGTTTGCATGGCACTTTTGTAGCTGGCGTTGCAAGGTATTTACATGCCAGATATGCTAAACATTCACATGCCCCTTCATGCTTCGGCCACCATTCCAGAGGACATGCTTCCATGCTGATGATGCTCATTAAAAAAATAATGCGTTAATTAAATTTGTGACTGTATTCCTTGGGGAAGAATTGTATGTCTCCTGCTCTGTTTTACCCACATTCTGCCATATATTTCATGTTATAGCAGTCTCAGATGATGACCCAGCACAGGTTCATTTTAAGAACACTTTCAAAGCAGCTATAACAAAACACAAAGAAGGTACCAATGTGAGACTTCTAAAAATAGCTACATCATTCAACCCAAGGTTTAAGAATCTGAAGTGCCATCCAAAATCTGAGAGGGACAGGTGTGGAGCATGCTTTCAGAAGTCTTAAAAGAGCAACACTGATGCGGAAACTACAGAACCCAAACCACCAAAAAAGAAAATCAACCTTCTGCTGGTGGCATCTGACTATGATGATGAAAATGAACATGTGTCAGTCCACACTGCTTTGGATCATTATCAAGCAGAACCCATAATCAGCATGGAAGCATGTCCTCTGGAGTGGTGGTTGAAGCATGAAGGGACATAGGAATCTTTAGCACAACTGGCAGGTAAATATCTCGCAACGCCAGCTACAACAGTGCCATGTGAATGCCTGTTCTCACTTTCAGGTAATATTGTAAACAAGAAGCAGGCAGCATTATCTCTTGCAAATTGTAATCAACCTTGTTTATCTAAGTGATTGGCTGACCAAGAAGTAGGACTGAGTGGATTTGTAGGCTCTATAAAGTTTTACATTTTTGAATGCAGATTTTTTTGTACATAATTCTACATCATGGGGTATAAGCTGAAGTTCGAGTGCTGCTGCAACTCAAGCTATTATGTGCTGTGGGGGCACAGCTAGAGTCCACTCAAGTGCTGATAGTCCCCCAGCACCTTCTCAAAATTCCTCCTTTGTTGTGTCTGCTTAACTACTCCCTGCTTCCAGACCGGAAACTACCTCCAGCCAGTATAAATAGCCTGCTTTGAATTTTGGACCATGCCTTGCATGCGGCTTTCTGTACCTGTAACAATTTTGTGGTGCTCCTCAAAGAACCACAACTCCCAGCCTGATGACTGCCCTAGAACATCCCTGTTCTGAGAAGCTGGATGCGTAACAGTGCCCAAAGCATGGAGCCCATGTACACCTTTGACATGTCAGGCAATGTGTATGGCCACAGCCAATGTGCGTGGACTTGGAGAAGGAGCAATCTCAGCTGAGATGGACCAAATGCTCACCACTTCTGGGCACTTCTTGGACCTTGCCCAAGACTGTCAGTAGCTGTTGGGGAAGAGACAGAAGAATAGACTGGAGAGGACACAAAAGTGGAACCAGCAGTGTCTCCACTCAGTAAGATGGACTGCAGTGTGTATGTGTGTGTGTGTGTGTGTGTGTGTGTGTGTGTGTGTGTGTGTGTGTGTGTGTGTGTGTGTGTGTGTGTGTGTGCAGGGGTAGGAGGGAGGGAGAATTATTGTGGCACACGTTGGTATAAGTGTGTAAAACAGGTATTATTAATACAGGTCCTGCAATGACCACAAACACAGGGAAAGGAGGATGGGACAAGCATAGTTGTGGAGTACATACACAGCAGTATGCTTTTTCTCAAACTGGCCTAGGAAATCCAGAATCCATGTACATAGCATGTGCATTACAGCATTTTCAGAGACAACTAAAACTTTGGCCTAGGAAATAAGTCCGCTGCATGGTCTGCGGTGGAATTAAATTCAGAGCACTGAAAAGTCTCTCAAAATATTGATCCGGGTGGAATGTATGGGGAGGGGCAGTCTATAAAGGCATAGCTGTGTTAGTTCTATGCTGCTGCATCATAGGTCAGCACCCTGTTTATACTGGTCTGAATTTTAGTCAATCCCTGGGCACCAATGCAGGAGAACTTCAGCTGCCACAAGGATTCCACATGGTATCTCTGGTTTCTTGGCAGAGCAAACTTCCCATGCTGCTCCTTCCCTACCCCTCTTGTAGTTCACTAGTCCCTCCCTGTCATTAATCTGCCCATCAGCCAGCAGATAACAAAACAACTCTATGGCACAGATGAGCAGTTTTTCTCCAGAGGCCTTCAGTTGGCCAAATGCACATTCCACCACCATCCTGCACTTGCTTAGTGTGTAATTGAACCTTCTTTTATGCCAGGTGTTCTCACACCAGGATAAAGCTTGATGAGCCAGAGCAGCAAAGGATAGTCTAGGCCTCCCAAAACAAAAGTGGGGACAGACATCCCACTGATATTCATATGGGCGGGTGAGGAAAAAAAGACTTAGCTTGTCCAAATTAAAAAATAAACAAGACTCTGGATCTCTGGCATGCCGTGGCATCATGCACCCTCCTGGTGCATCTCAAAAAGCTGGCCATTAATCATCCTCTGTGGATGACCAAGACCTTCAGAACATTAGGTTAGTATTCTTTCTGGTTTATATAACCACGTGCATCTTGGGAGTGGGGGCAGACTATGGCACATGTTTGCCATCAATGGCTCTGACACAGTTCAGGAAGCCCATTCACTCAAAGCCTGCTATTATTACAGGGACATTTCTAACCTTAACTACCTGTGGGTGAACGAAAGCTATAATTGCCATGCAAATCTCCATCACCACAGAAATTAGAGTTGCCTTTCCAACACCAACTAGCTACTGACCTATAGAAGTATGGTGTGACCAGCTTTCAGATGGCAATAGTTTCATCTTTGTATCCTGGCATTAAAGGGCCAGGACAAGGTTCTCGCACAGCTCCAGGAATGTGGCCTTTCCCATGAGGAAGTTCTGGGTCTGATGCTGATCATCCCAGATCTGCATGACAATGCAGTCCAGCGACTCTGTTCTTGTGGTCCTGCTTCAGAACCACGAGTCAGCATATACAGATTTAACAACCATTAAAACCTGCATCGACTATCCATACTGCTCCTCGTCTTCATGCAGCCTGTGTGATCTCCTTAGCAAAGCTCGTTGCCACCTTCTGAGGGTGAGGCTGTTGCCAAAAGACCCTCCATCATGCCTTGTGCCCTGTATCTGCCTCCTGTTCCCAAAATGAGAGTTCTATTAATCCCAGCATTTGGTATATGGGTAATTGTTCTCAATGGGATTCATGCTGGAAAGCAAGGTACAAACACACCACCAGAGGTGGAGTACAACAATGAGTTGTCCAACTAACACAACTTCTGCCCATGTGCCCAGAAAGGACAGACTACTCTTCCCTAAGGCTCCTTGAAAGATCTCAAAGAGAAGCTCTCATTAGTGCAGCACTAAGACCCAAGGGATATGCTCCCACAAGTCCTAGCACCTCACTTGATTCAATGAAGGGCCAGTGTGGATGCAGTAACTAAAGTGTGGCTCGACTTTCCTTTGCAGTGTGGACTAGCCTAGCTCAAGTGGATACATTTGAGGATAGTAACTTGAGTTAACTCTGCATAGGAGCCATACCCAAAGGCCCTATATTGCTAAAGGAGATGGTTTCTCAAGTTGTTAGGCCTGATTTGGGTTCCAAATTGAGGTGCATAGAGATAAGTGGCCTATTTTACAGAGACATTGAACACCTACAATTCTCATTGCCAATGCTCCACACCTCCTGAAGATCAGGCTATGAGCAATTTGACCAAAGTCATGTAGCTGCTCTGGAGCAGGTATGGGAGAAGTTGGATCTCCTGCCTCAGTCTTATAAAACGATCACTAAATCTTGCTTCCTCTCTAGCTCTAGCAAGTGGCAGTGTAATCTGTGTATCTTCTCCAGCAAATGGCGTGCAGTACTAGGGGGCATGTTGGGGAGAGTGAACTCGTAAGGCTGCCTTAGGACACAGTCTGTATGGAATAATGTCTTTATTTGGCCATTTCTTTCCCTGTTTAGCTCTCTAATAGGCAATAGCTGCAGTAGGAGAATCCTGGACCAGAAAAACTACTAAACACTTAATTTACTTATAGCTCTTTAGAAAGAAAAATATTTACAAGAGATGTTGTTAAATGATATAATTTTGGAGCTACAATGCCTGGTGAACCATCCAAAAGGTCTTTCTCCCTTACGGTGGCTCCATTTCAGCAAGATACTGAAGAATGTGAGTAAGTCCCATGGACTTTAATTGTGCACATCCTTAAATATGGGGCTAAACTGGGGCCTAAGACAGGTGTCTTTTAGGGTTAAAATAAAATTATAACTTCAAGTGCCAATCTGGTGTTAAAATATTCCAGATGCCTCTTCCCTGAACAGTTTTTATCTAAGGGATCTTTACTGTTAAGGACAGGAGAAAATGTTTACTGAGCCTACTGTACGAGGGATTGCTCAGTTAGCAGAGTAACAGAGATCTATAGGATATACCAGTATACACAGGAAAAGAGAAATGAGTCAGCTGAACTGGAGGCAAATAGGTTTTACCTGTTTGGAATATTTTTGAAGGGGATGTATCCTGTCTCTTTGGTTTCAAAGAAAGGTGGGGTTTTGTTTTTTAGATAGCATTGGCAAAGTAAACAGAAAGGACAATGAATGTGCCCCAAAAGCAGGTCTACTGAGTAAGAAGGTGCCATTCATTCATGTTCACTTTTCAGAGGTGGATTAACTACACCGGTGGGAGCAGCTCTCTCCCGTCAGTGCAGTAGCGTCTTCACTGAAGTGCTACAGCGGTGCAGGTATGCCGGTGCAGTGTTTTAAGTGTAGACCTGTCCTTAGTGTGCTAGCAGGGCTTATGCTAGCACAAGTCTGTGGACCTGGAGGAGACTGCCTCCCAGCTGCAGCATGACATACCCCTAGGGCAGGGGTTCTCACAACAAATTTTTTGCTGTTGGCCGCTCTGACAATGTTTCCTAAAATACTTAATTACCCTTGGGGGAAAAACAAATAAATATGCCCATATACATGTCCAAATCATTGTAATTTATTTATGTAGGGTGTTTTTTGGCAGACTCAATAATAAAAATAATGTACAGTTGTCTCTATGCTTTACTGGACCTAAACAGAACAAAAACACAAATAAGGTGCTTTGCATGTTGTCTTTTTTTTTTTCTAGTTTCTTTTGCTTTTTTGGTTGCTTTTTTTTGTAAAAGACTTGCTAAGACTACTAAGTCTGCTGTGAAAAGTGAATTTAACATACAAAAAAATATCACTTTTCACGGCACACTTACTCAGCCCCGGCAAACCTGAGGACAAATTAAGTCCTGAATGGGGAGGTGGGTACAGAGGCGGGGGGGGGGGGGGTCAGGGGGTGATAGGACACTAGGGGAGGCAGTGGGGGCCAGCAGTGATGTGGGGGGTGAGCTCAGGGCCAGAACCCGCCACTGCATGGCTGGGGAATGGAGCCTGAAGTCCCGTGGCTGGAGCCTGCCTCCCGCCACCCCAGGGCAGAAGCCCGACCTCACTGCCTCCGGGAAGGTGGGGAATTCACTGGCTGCCTGTTCCTCCAGCTTTTTGTGTGTCAAGGGGGGGAAAGGCAGAGCCCAGCCACTGCTGGTGGCCCTGGGGGAGGGGTCACTGCTTTTCCCACTCCCCCCATCACCTCCCAGGAGGCTGTGGCCACAAGAAAATCCCCCTAGTGGCCACATACGGCCATGGTGGCCACATTTGAGAAATGCTGCCCTAGGGGTTTAGGGCAGTGTCCCAGGAGCTGGAAAATTCAAAGTGGGGCTTACAGGTTTTATTTATATATTGGCTCTATTCCAGAAGCTCTTGTTAGGTCCTTATTGATGGAAAAACTCCCATTGATTTCAATGGGTGTTTTCTCTGAGTAATAACATCAGAACTAGAATAATAATAGGGACTTGGGTTGGTTGAACAGGTTCAGATAAAATAAGTAACCACAACACTTAACTTTAAAATGGGAACTGGTTTTCAGGTTTCTGCAAGTTTGGATAACTGTTTAACTTTGCCCTTTTGGGTTTTAACTGAAAGTAACATAAGTACAGAACTACATGAAAATATCTGTTTGGGTGGTATTTCTAGCCCAACTGAAACTAGGAAGAGCTGCAAATGTAGCAAGATGGTTTTGACTTTTCCAAGACTTCCAGCTCAACAAAAGGTATTACCATCTCATTGTATTTATTAGGAACCAACAACAGTGTGTTTCTGGGACTCCTAACAACCAGCTATAGATCCTACCACAAAGATCTTACGCATGGTGTGCTGCTCTGAGCTGAAGGTTCAAGTGTACAAGTTTGGATTTATAAAGTAAGCATCTGAATTTTGGAATGCTTTACTCATGCTGATTCTATTGAGGTTCACCCAGAAGTTGTAAACAGCTGTAGAAAATTGGGCATAGGCTGCTCTATAGTATGCAGTGAGAAGGTAGCAAATTTTGGCAAGAAAATGAAAAGCTTTGCTGAGCTGATCAGCAGCGGCTTTTCCTGTGTGGTTGCAGTCCCCTGATTAAGAGGATGTTTTCAGTGCTGTTGCTGGAAGGGGCTCTGGGCATTGTGCTTCCTGAGGAAGCTGTGCTGCCAAGGGAAAGGTAAGGAGGCCCTGGGTTTTCATGCAAATGCTCCTGCCTCTTGCAAATGCCCAAAGAGCCATCTGTTGCCTCCGAAGGGAAAATTGTGAGGGTATCTTGAGAGGGAAAGGTGATCGTTTGCTAGCTCTGGGTCACGGTAGCATGCAACCAGTATTAGGATTCAATTCTCCTCTGTGTTGGTGTTACGGAATGTGGGGGGACACAAGGCCCTGCACCCCCGGCTTCCTGTGATTTACCATGACTCTCAGCCAGCCAGTAAAGCAGAAGGTTTATTTAGACGACAGGAACAAAGTCCAAGACAGGCCTTGCAGGCAGAGACAACAGGATCCCCCCCAGTTAGGTCCATTTTGGGGTCCCAGGGCACCACAGCCCCCTTGGGAGGTCAGAGCGCTGTCTGCCTCCCAGCCATTCCACCAGCCAGCTCCTGAAACTCTCCCTTCAGCGACCCCTCCCACAGCCTTTGTTCAGTTTCCCGGGCAAAGGTGTCACCTGGCCTCTAACCCCTTCCTGGGTTCTCATGTTACATGCTCAGGTATCTTCCCTCAAGGCCAGTCTCCCATCCCCCAAGGCAGACCGTCCTAGCCAACCTCCCCTGCCTTCCCAGCCAACACTCCCCACTCAGCATTCAAAGACCACATTAAGAACAATCCCAGTTTGTCACAGTTGGCACTGAGAGTTTCCACTTGTATTGCATATTTAAAATATTTACCTGCCACCAGCATATCTGTAATGTGTGTTCATTGCCACTGGCTTGCTCATGCTTGTCCTGGTTTTGTTTGGTATTTATAGTTTGGACTGCAGAGAGCCCTAAGTCTCTTTCATGTGGCTCGTCACATGTGCGGCTGTGTGAGACGCTTGCTACACTGCTGGAGTGTTCTCTGCTTTCTGCTCCGCACGCTTTCCTACGTGGCTCGTCCTTTACAGATAGCTCTCTTTTGGCTTCCATGGATCTTCTGGTTGTTAATTTCTTTACATGTGTGTATTCATCCCACACAGACCTACGAAAACATGCTTTGTTTTTCTCTCCGTGTTTCCTGCCATCTAACATTAAAGGTTCAGATCTGTGAGGCCCTCGCTGATGCTAAATGCAGCATAGCAAGACGTGTCCCTAATACAATTAATTCTTCTTTCTGCAATCCTTTTTTTCCTTTAAGGGAGCTAGAATGTTTACTTTTCTCTTTCTTTCTTTAACCCTTTGGACTGCAGGGGTCCAATCCTCTGGTGCCATGTTAGTACTGCATACTTGCAAACTGCTGGCCTAGTGTTGTCCCTCAGTTAATTCTCTTATCATCACTCTCTGCCCTGCCTGATACCAATGAGCTGTGTGGGGAATAGAGCACTAGCCTGTACTGCATCTGAAAATTAGAGATAACAAGCAACAGTAGTCCCTTAATGACAGCTCAGCTCTCAGCACTTGTCAAGCATTTATGGAGTGAGTAAAATGGAGAAACAGAATCATAGAAGATTAGGGTTGGAAGAGACCTCAGGAGGTCATCTAGTCCAACCCCCTGCTCAAAGCAGGATCAACCCCAACTAAATCATCCCAGCCAGGGCTTTGTCAAGCCAAGCCTTAAAAACCTCTAAGGATGGAGATTCCACCACCTCCCTAGGTAACCCATTCCAGTGCTTCACCACCCTTCTAGTGAAATAGTTGTGATGGGTTCCATCACAGAGACCCCCTTGGGACTGTCACCTGACATGCTGAAGTTACCTCTGAGCCCGTTTTCCCTGCCAGCTTGGGACTCCAGAACCTTGCCTAGTTGAGCCAGACACGCTAGCCTGCTGCAACACAGACCCAGGTCTGGTCCACGCCCCCAAAGCTACAGACTTTAACCAAAAACTGCTCAGCAGATCACCTATCTCCAGCACCCAGCCACCAAGCGCCCAATGGAATCCAAACCAAAAATAAATCCATTTTACTCTGTATAAAGCTTATACAGGGTAAACTCATAAATTGTCCATCCTCTATAACACTGATAGAGAGAGATGCACAGTGGTTTGCTCCCCCAGGTATTAATCACTTACTCTGGATTCATTAATAAACAAAAGTGATTTTCTTAAGTATAAAAAGTAGGGTGTAAGTGGTTTCAAGTAATAACTGACAGAACGAAGTAAGTCAAAAGCAAAATAAAACAAAAAACATGCAAATCTAAGGCTAATACATTAAGAAACTGATTACAGGTAAAATCTTACCCTCAGAGATGTTCCAATAGCTTCTTTCACAGACTAGACTCCGTCCTAGTCTGGGCCCAATCCTTTCCCCTGGTACAATCCTTGTTAGTTCCAGCAGACATCTTTGGTGGAAAGCAGGGGTGTTCTCATGACTGGCAGCCTCCTTTGTTCTGTTCCACCCCCTTTCATAGCTTTGGCACAAGGTAGGAATCTTTTGTCTCTCTGGGTCTCCCACCCCCCCTTCTAAATGGAAAAGTACCAGATTTTAAGATGGATTTCAGTATCAGGTGACATGATCACATGTCCTGTGAGACCGCAGCTTCCATTCTTCCTGGGCTGGCCCACACATACACAGGAAGGTTTGCAAGTAAACAGAGCCATTTACAACCAATTGTCCTAGTCAATGGGAGCCATCAAGATTCTAAACCACCATTAATGGCCCATATTTTGCATAATTACAATAGACCCTCAGAGTTATACTTCATATTTCTAGCTTCAGATACAAGAATGATACATACATACAAATAGGAGGAATATATTCAGTAGGTTATAACCTTTGTTATGATACCTTACAAGAGACCTTTTGCATAAAGCATATTCCAGTCACATCATATTCACACTCATAAGCATATTTCCATAAAACATATGGAGTTCAACGTCACAATAGCTTTTCCGAATATCCGACCTAGACCTCCCCCACTACCACCTGACACCATTGCTCCTTGTTCTGTCATCTGTCACCACTGAGAACAGCCTAACTCCATTGTCTTTGGAACCCCCCTTCAGGTAGTTGAAGCCTGCTATCAAATCCCCATTCACTCTTCTCTTCTGCAGACTAAATAAGCCCTGTTCCCTCAGCCTCTCTTCTAAGTCATGTGCCCCAGTCCCATAACCATTTTCATTGCCCTCCATTGGACTCTCTCCAATTTGTTTACATCCCTTCTGTAGTGGGGGCCCCAAACTGGACACAGTACTTCAGATGTGGTATCACCAGTGCTGAATAAAGGGGAATAATCACTTCCCTCGATCTGCTGGCAATTTTCCTACTAATGCAGCCCAGTCTTCTTGGCCACAAGGGCACACTGTTGACTCATATCCAGCTTCTCATCCGCCATAATCTCAGGTCCTTTTCTGCAAAACTGCTGCTTAGCCAGTCGGTCCCCAGCCTGTAGCAGTGCATAGGATTCTTCCATCCTAAGTGCAGGACTCTGCACTTGTCCATGTTGAACCTCATGAGATTTCTTTTGGCCCAATCCTCCAATTTGTCTAGGTCACTCTGGACCCTATCTCTACCCTCCAGCGTATCTACCTCTCCCCCCAGCTTAGTGTCATCCAGGAACTTGCACAGGGTGCAATCCATCCCATCATCAAGATCATTAATGAATAGCTTGCATAGGTAGGGGGTAGAGGATGGTGGGACATTGAAAGAAAATGGTGGCAGCGACAGCAGCAGGAAAATGTCTCAAATGCAGGATATTTCAGTTGCAGCTGGATGTCTTGGCTAATCTGTGTAGTCAGGACTGGAACTGGAAGCCTAGAAAGAACAAGCTTTTCATCCCAATAGCAATTCCCTTGGCTGCTTCCTGTGCAGCTGCATGTGTTGCATTCTTCGCCATTGCCTACAGAATTGTCTTTAAATTGTTGACGTTTACTACACAGTGGTATTGGAGATACTGCAATTATTTTTTTTCCCTAGCATCTAAGCTCTTTGGGGTGGGGAACCTCTCATTTCCTGTCTCTGAAGTACACATGGGTGACACTAATGTATATAATTTCAGGTATGACTGTGCAGTAATGGTTGACTAATGATGATTATTTTTTAATGGAGACTGTCCTGATTCTTGGAAATTAATTTAGATTAATAGATTTGTAAAAATCTCAATATTTTAAGTTCATATTTATCATAAAATGGACACCACCCGTCCCTGTTTGCTTCAATGGAGGCCCCTGCTAGTAGTCATGTTAACACAGGGGTGGGCAAACTACAGTCCACGGGCCGGATCCGGCCCATCAGGACTTTCAATCCAGCCCGCAAGATTGCCAGCCCCATGGCGCAGCAGGCTAAGGCAGGCTCCCTGCCTGCCCTGGCCCCGCTCCACTCCTGGAAGTGTCCGACACCACGTCCCTATGGCCCCTGGGGGAGGAGGGGGCAGAGGGCTCCATGCGCTGCCCTTGTCTGCAGGCACCGCCCCCCACAGCTCCCATTGGCTGGGAACAGGGAACCGTGGCCAATTGGAGCTTTGGGAGTGGTACCCACAGGCGAGGGCAGCACACGGCAGAGCCGCCTGCCCCACCCCATCCACAGGAGGCACTGCCGTACATGCCAGCCACTTCTGGGAGTAGTGTGGGGTCAGGGCAGGCAGGGAGCCCTGGAGCCTGTCGAGGTAAGCGGCACTGGGCTGGAGATATTACTGTGTTCAGGTCTCTCTACCCTGGTCTTTTCCCCTACTCTCTACTTCCCCAACCTTGCAACTGTGACAGATGTTAATCTTTTATACTTATTCCAAATAGCAGTGCTGCTTCTTCTCCTTCCCTTAGTCGTGACTGCATGTTTTTGGACAGACACCCAGGTGAGATCCTTTGGTGGATAGTATTCTGAATGTGCAATTACATGTCAAAAGTAGCCATGGATTTTGAGTGCCTATGTTTTTGATATGTTGGGCCTTTTTCTCAAAGATGCTGACCACTGCAAGTCCAACTCATTTTAATGGAAATTGTGGGAGATTAGCACTTCTGAAAATCAGGCCCAAATTGTCTCAAAAGCGGGATAATTAAATCTGTATATATTTATGAAAAATGTGGACCAAGTTAGGGTTCAGTTTTTAAGTGTTAGCTTTCAAATATATTTATAAGAGAGAATATAAACAACCTTAACTGAGAATTTCCAAACTTTTGCCCATTTAAATTGAATTCTAATGGCTCCATACAGCTGTTTTTGTAAGTGTGGAAAAACTTTGCAACATTAAAAATAACAAGACTCTCCTCGTAGGGACATATATGATGATACAATCAGGAAATAATAAAAACTGCTACATTTCCATTTACTATCTGTTTATTTTTTTAACACAGATCAGGTACAAAGGAGAACAGGATTCCTGAAATCCTGTATGTTTTTGTTCTGACTGGTGATAGCTGCAGTTTAAACAATCACCTCAGGAGGAAATCTGTTTTGAATCTTTAGGGATGCAAAGAAGTACAAACAGTTTATTTTTTACACAGGAAATTACCATTTTACAGGATGATATTGAGTATCGAGAACCCAAACTGCTGGATAATTTTCCATTTCATTGAGGATTTACAAAAATATAACATTGCTTTTTCAGCCCATAATCCTGTCTGAAAACAATCCCAAAATTTCGCAAAGATATAAAGTCAGACAAAAAAAGGTGACATACTAGCTAAAAGAGAGGAGCTGGGGAAATAGCACCTTAAATTAATATACCAATCTGCAATAATCACAGCTGAGATTTTGCTGACATGATCAAATGTTTCTCCAATATATTAAAAATGTATTTATACATTTCTGATATGTTTTTAGGAGCAAACTTTTGACACTGAATATTTTGGTGCCGTGCTCTGACAATTGTATTCCCTCAAGTGTGATAGGATTGCAGAACATAGATCATGGTACTGCAAGAAATACAAGACCGGTTCTATTAGAGTTGCTACCTACACAAAATGATACTTTCCCTTCATGTTAAGAAGACCAGCACAGTAAGTCATTGAATATTGTGCTGCGTGTCTGCCCTTCATTTGTTATACAACCCAGGAGCTTAATTAATCTTTGTCAAAATTTCACTGCAGGCTTTAAACATTCCCTCCAAAATCTACCAAGACTTTGTTAATATTTTTAGTCTCATATTGGTTAATGTTTTTCAGTTGCCTGGTGGTTAATGATTTTCTGTTGTCTGTATTTCCTAAGAGTAGATGAGAGCAACCTTTACCCCAGTTTACAAAGCTTAGTTGGGATACTTTTATTGTGTTGATGTACTTATTTTAAGATGGGTTAGCAGAAGATTGGAATAATTACTGGTCTAATGTATATGACGTACACAGTATATCAGTATATTTTAGCACTAATAAAGCTAGTCAGATTAAGGATCAAATTTTGCAGTCATTTGTGAAAATAAACACCATTAACTTCATACCCACCTAACTGAGACCTGAATTTGGGCCAGAATTACCCACCTGCAAATCTGCACCTACAAATTTGGAGGGCTCTTCTCTCCCACAAACTGTGATACATGTATAATAAAAAATTGATCCCTGACCCAAAGAGTTCATGCTCTTGAAACAACCCTGAAAAAAAAAAACACTGAGAAGTCAGTGGGGAGGGAGAGGGAGGAATCAAATAGGCATTCAATATGCATTTCTCATCTCATTTAGTCCAATACCCAGCATTAAATGACTATTTTCAGCTGGAATGTAGTATTTGAAGAGTTGGGTACAATACTGCCAACACTAAGGGCCTGTCTATACAGCCTGGGTAAACAGACTCAGGTTTGTGGGCCCACACTAGCACTCTAAAAATAGCTGTGTAGCCAGCACTTTGAAGTTGTGGCTCAGGCTCTGATGATTGAGGGCGGGGCTGGGATGTCAGACTCCAGGCTGCTGCTTCAAAGCACAGTCTACACAGCATTTTTTAGAGCACTAATGTGAGTCCTGCAAAACCGAGTATCTTGACCTGGGCTGTGGGCTGTATAGGTGTACCCAAAATGCTCAATAATCACGAGATTGGGTTAAAATAATGAGGTTTATTTTTAAAAAAAAATACACACTGGGTTCTTTTTATTTGCTTTGAGGGTGCACTCAAGTCACATTTCATGGTTGTGGAGAAAAGCTTGAAAGACTGAAACTTACTTTTTGAAAATGAAAGCCGAGATTCTCAGGAAAACACATGACTCCTGGAGTTGAGGCTTTAAGAATAACACCTAATATTGTGAGACTTGTGAAAAATTGTAAAAGTTGGTAACATCGAGGGTAATTTATTTGGGAGATTTGTTATATGTATTGCGATAGTTCCTAGGAGCCTCAGTCATGATCAGAACCCCATTGAGCTGTGTACTGTACAAACACAGAACAAAAAGACAGTTCCTACCCCAAAGAGCTTAAATGTGAGTTATTATTCTAATGAGAATGGCATTCAGTTTTGGTGCAAGGCCTATTAAAAAGATTGGGCTGGGGTTTTTTTGCAACAAAAGTTGACATCTTTCCCTTTCCCTTCCTTTAGACACCTACATCAGTAGAAAAGACTGTCTCAAGAGACAAATCCACTTTCCAGAGATACTTGATTCATTTTCATTACCATAATATTATCTCTCAGTTCATTCACCTGAGTTATATAAACAGTTCTAAACCTTGATCTGATGGTCTAGCCTGATATGGAATATAAATAAAACTTGGGACTGGAGAGGGTGGAAAACATAACATCTTACCAAGTCACATGTGGTTAGATTGATATGTTATAGTAACTGACAACGGTGACTATAGACAGCACTACTAAGGATTTTGCTCTTCTGCTCACTATTTCATCATGAGTACAGCTGGTTGAAGTGTCCAAACTGAACTATTTATTCCACAGATCTAGCCCCCTTTTCCTGTTTACGAACTGTATAAACAAACTGTGTGTTTTTCTGAATTAATTAGCTTTTTTTCTGAATTAATTAATTTGTATTTGTTCAATTCCAAATGGAGATGTCAGTTGAGTTTCACCACTGATCGGCTGAGGATCTGGCTCTTTATGTGAACAAATGGACTATGGATTGCTAGTGCGTGGCTTATCGCAAGTATTCATTTGCCATTCATCATGCAAGCTGTGTGATTGGTCACACAAATCACATGATATTGTAGTATCGCCTCAGGGCAGCTCTAACCTGCACTGGCTGCCACCAGCCACTAGGGATGCCCTGGGCATATCCTCTGTGCCTGGTAGATGGAAGGAGTGACATTAGAGCCGCTCCTTCAAATAGGGCACACAACTTCGCTTCAAGATTCTGTGAACACTAGTGTAAATAGATAAAGAGGTCGGCAGCAGATGGACAGTGAATTATCTGTGATACTGCATCAGACAGATTGGGGGAGGGAACTTGCTGGATAAGGAAACAATATTATGTTGCATTGGGAAGATACCACCTGCGTTCTGAACAAAGATTTATTCTTAGATTTAGCCTGCTAAACAACCAGTGGGGCCCCTTGATGATCGAGATACAAAAGGAGCACTTAAAGACGATAAAGTCATTGCGAAAAACTAAATGGCTTCTTTGTTTCAGTCTTCACGGCTGAGGATGTTAGGGAGATTCCCAAACCTGAGCCGGCTTTTGTAGGTGACAAATCTGAGGAACTGTCACAGATTGAAGTGTCACTAGAGGAGGTTTTGGAATTAATTGATAAACTTAACATTAACAAGTCACCGGGACCAGATGGCATTCACCCAAGAGTTCTGAAAGAACTCAAATGTGAAGTTGTGGAACTATTAACTAAGGTTTGTAACCTGTCCTTTAAATCAGCTTCTGTACCCAATGACTGGAAGTTAGCTAATGTAACGCCAATATTTAAAAAGGGCTCTAGAGGTGATCCCGGCAATTACAGACCTGTAAGTCTAACATTGGTACCGGGCAAATTAGTCGAAACAATAGTTAAGAATAAAATTGTCAGACACATAGAAAAACATAAACTGTTGAGCAATAGTCAACATGGTTTCTGTAAAGGGAAATCATGTCTTACTAATCTATTAGAGTTCTTTGAAGGGGTCAACAAACATGTGGACAAGGGGGATCCAGGGGACATAGTGTACTTAGATTTCCAGAAAGCCTTTGACAAGGTCCCTCACCAAAGGCTCTTATGTAAATTAAGCTGTCATGGGATAAAAGGGAAGGTCCTTTCATGGATTGAGAACTGGTTAAAAGACCGGGAACAAAGGGTAGGAATTAATGGTAAATTCTCAGAATGGAGAGGGGTAACTAGTGGTGTTCCACAAGGGTCAGTCCTCGGACCAATCCTATTCAACTTATTTATAAATGACCTGGAGAAAGGGGTAAACAGTGAGGTGGCAAAGTTTGCAGATGATACTAAACTGCTCAAGATAGTTAAGACCAAAGCAGACTGTGACGAACTTCAAAAAGATCTCACAAAACTAAGTGATTGGGCAACAAAATGGCAAATGAAATTTAATGTGGATAAATGTAAAGTAATGCACTTTGGAAAAAATAACCCCAACTATACATACAATATGATGGGGGCTAATTTAGCTACAACAAGTCAGGAAAAAGATCTTGGCGTCATCATGGATAGTTCTCTGAAGATGTCCACGCAGTGTGCAGAGGCGGTCAAAAAGCAAACAGGATGCTGGGAATCATTAAAAAGGGGATAGAGAATAAGACTGAGAATATATTATTGCTCTTATATAAATCGATGGTACGCCCACATCTCGAATACTGCGTACAGATGTGGTCTCCTCATCTCAAAAAAGATATACTGGCACTAGAAAAGGTTCAGAAAAGGGCAACTAAAATGATTAGGGGTTTGGAACGGGTCCCATATGAGGAGAGATTAAAGATGCTAGGACTCTTCAGCTTGGAAAAGAGGAGACTAAGGGGGGATATGATAGAGGTATATAAAATCATGAGTGATGTGGAGAAAGTGGATAAGGAAAAGTTATTTACTTATTCCCATAATACAAGAACTAGGGGTCACCAAATGAAATTAATAGGCAGCAGGTTTAAAACAAATACAAGGAAGTTCTTCTTCATGCAGCGCACAGTCAACTTGTGGAACTCCTTACCTGAGGAGGTTGTGAAGGCTAGGACTATAACAGCGTTTAAAAGAGAACTGGATAAATTCATGGTGGTTAAGTCCATTAATGGCTATTAGCCAGGATGGGTAAGGAATGGTGTCCCTAGCCTCTGTCTGTCAGAGGATGGAGATGGATGGCAGGAGAGAGATCACTTGATCATTGCCTGTTAGGTCCACTCCCTCTAGGGCACCTGGCATTGGCCATTGTCGGTAGACAGGATACTGGGCTAGATGGACCTTTGGTCTGACCCAGTACGACCGTTCTTATGTTCTTATGTTATGTTCTTATGTTCTCTCATTTATAAAAATGATACTGGCAGAGTGTTTGAGGACTTTCCCATTCAATTGTAACAGGATTTGGTTCTTCATCTGAATAGCCTAAGATGAAATCCTTACTATCAGCAACAAAAATCACACTGTAAAAGGACTTGTCTGCTGAGATAGTTAAGGTGTAACATATGTTCAAAGCAAAGGTAGGCAAGGTTATGGGGAGAATAAAGAATGGGAATTTTCTCTACTTGATGCAGGGGATTAGACAAGAGATATCCCTGTCATTCAAGCTTCTGATCCTATATTAATTTTGATTGCTGAGTGGCTATTGGGAAAGAGAAGGATGTGAAAAAGGAACAAGCAGAGGATGCAGAGATTGAAAAGAGGAGAGGGAGAGCAAAAGGATGGGAGAGATGAGAAAATGGATTGAAAGAGAACAGGTAGGAAAGGCATGTGAAAAATATAGGTCTTTCAAGGTGCCTATGTTTCCCAAAGCTACCTCTTTTCACCTGTACACTGAACTGGTGTCTTGTCATTATGGATGGTGCTGGCTGACTGGTCTTTGACCTGAGTTAATGATACCCAGCAATTTGCACTAAGTGCTTGGCACTGAAGTCAATGGAGCTATGCCAATTGATAAGAGTTGACTGACGAGTTGGCCCAAGAATTCCAAAATATCAATTTATTTAGGTTTAATCAGGGGAGATTATTGCAAAGGGAAAGTGTGCTTTGCAAATGTATAGTAACAAAATAAGATCTTTAACAGAGCATTTTCAGAGGCATTGCCAAAATAGCACATATTATCTTGCCAGACATCACAAAATACAACCAGATCATGGTTGTTTGCATGATGGGTTCACTTTTCGTTCCATTGTTTAGTATAGCTTAAACTTATGGGCTGTAGCAAAATCGCATGTCACCCAAAGGGCAAATAAACACATCACCATTGTACTATATAGTAGTAAAGCAAGAGACTGAAGCTAAACATAAGCAATCCAGGAGGTAAACCTCTATCCTGTTGAATGTTAAAAATATGCAGTGCCTAAAAAGTGGGATTACTGTACCATATGTCAATATCCATAATGCATTAAATCCTTTAGGGAAAACAAACAAGAGACTGTCCCACAGGTATGGATGCAAATACATTTAGAAATCCCTCTTAGAAGAAGAAACCCTTTGAATCATCCCCTTATTCTACCCCAGCGCCCCTTTAATCCTCCTGACTGGGGAAAATGGCATTTTCCCATAGCTTTAATAACACAATGAATTCAGAACAGATGGCACACATAGGCCTTGGTTTTCAAAGTCCTTGCTCCTTTTTATCCTCCGGTCCATTTTGCATTCATTAGTGGCTTGCATTTGTTTTGCCCATATTTATTTTATCTTAAATACCCCGAGCCCGGCAAGACAGAACAGCGAAACCAGGCCAATTTAAGGAGACTTCTCTGTGTCAAATGCATTTGAAATAGCAGCATTTCATAAATATTGAGGATTGGTTATGAGCTACAGCCTCTAGAGCACTGTTGTTACGTATTGAGTGTGACAGGGCCTATAGATGGCATGCACTTGGTGGCAAGGAGACAGTTAACAAGCAGAGTAGAGAAGCTACCACAGCTGTCTGCCCTTATTGCAGGGATTGCCAGGGAGTTGAGCCCTGTGGGAAATGTGGCTAGGCTCATCTGCAGGTAATTACTGCACCAGTAAAAAGAGCAAGCTAAAAAAACTCCCCCACTCAAGACTAGGCAGACATAGGAGGCCACACTGAGTCTAAGATGGGAAGGAAGCTTGGTTGTGAGAGGGCCTTCCATTTTAATTTAGGATCTACAGTTCCTCATCCAATTGACCTCAGCCTTTTCTCCTTTCTCTCTTTAAGGCAATCTCCCAATTTTAAATGATACTTGCCTAACATGTACGTGAGCTTTTCCTAGGGTCTGTGAGTAACAAGGCAGAGCTCCCTCTAGTTGGGTGAAAACCTGCAACACAGGGCCACATTATAGGGATGAGGTGTAAAAGTAGAGTATTTAAAATGACCTAGACTCTGCTGCTTTTTTGCGGTTAGTGTCCTCCTTGCGTTGATGGTAGCTACCAGGTTTAAGCTTTAAGTGGGAGAGGGCATTTACATTTGTGCTTCAGTGATGTGTGTGATATGTATGTAACAATGCCTTTACCTGAGTCACCTTTGGGAATGGAACCAGGGATCTCTGGGCACAAAAGCCTCTCCATAAGCCTCTTAGAGTTCTCCAGGGGAGGTGGAACTGGGGGCTAGTGCCCCCGGAATGGAAATATTGTAGGGGCTGATCTATGTTTCCTCCCCAGAGCAAGCTTTTGCCACCTCTGGGCTTCTCGCAAGATGGACACCAGGGAGGTAGCCCCTCCCCTTACTACCAGGAGCTCTCTGGCATAAAAAGTTGGGTTACACAAGGGATGCTCCACTGTAGTATCAACTCCCTGTTGCACTCAGATGTCATCTACAGAGTGGGATGACATGACCACAGGAAACCTGAGTTAGGTGTATAAGGTACTCTTGTCCCATAGCTTCTGACCAATGGGTGAGCTTCTTCTATACTACTCCAAATAAGACATAGATAGGTTTAAATGCCTTGCAAATTCACCATTAAATGGGTTCTATGGACATAGTTAGGGGACATCCGTTATATGAGTGCTCTGTAAAAGAGAGGTAGGGTGTGGAGTGTGTGTGAATAGTCAGATAGATAAAGTGTCAGCAGGTGGCACTCAAGAATATGCAGCATAGTTCCTGGGTTTTATAGGACCAATAAAACTTCTTGTTGTGAACTGCAAAATAGATTTTTATATGCAGCTCTTTGCATGCAGCACTTAACAGCATTGAATTTTCTTAGATGCAGGTGTGAAATGAGTGCACACAACATAAACAGGTTCAACCAAATTCGGAAACTTTCTTGTACCTTGTGGAGTCTTAGGGGTTTGGACAGTGTCTGATGTGATAGACAAGCAGGGCTATTCCACCTGGCTAGCATCTCTGGACAGTGAACTTGATTCTGATCTCCCTTCTGTTTACACCTATTCTTTATCTTACACCTTTTAGTGTCAAGAAAGAAGGAAATACTGTAACAGAACAAGCACAGCGGGGCAGGATGTGACACAACACCCTCTGAACATTAATCATTACACTATATTTTTAGTACACATTGAGCTAATTCCTTTGGCGTTCACATTATCTGTAAATAAAGTTGGCTAAAACAAACACACACACCCCTAGATTTAGAAAAGAAATAAGTGTCCGTAGATTTTGGGTTTCTTTTTTTCCCCATATTATCAAAATTGTATTGTTTTGGACAGGAATCAAACTGAGGGGGCGGAGGAAAGGTAGTGGTATTATTTTGTTTGTTTCACCTACAAGTACTTTTCCTCACTTGAGTGGTCAAAATAAGATGCCATTCCTAGTGGATGGTGCAGATACTCCAATTATGATCATACATACTGGAGGGAGGTGCCAGTATGCCACACCACCACATCCTCCTTCCAGTTTAATCCTTGTTTTGCATCAGTCACTTTGTATAGATGACTGCAAACTGCTCCTGTTTAAAGAGAAAGATGCAATATTTGCAGGTGATTAGACAGACTGAAGCATTGATATGGCTTCCTTTATTACAGCCCTGGCTGGGATGATTTAGTTGGGAATTGGTCCTGCTTTGAGCAGGGGGTTGGACTAGATGACCTCCTGAGGTCCCTTCCAACCCTGATATTCTATGATTCTATGAGTGCATCAGCCTGAATAACCACTTAGCAGGATATTTAACTGTGGGTGTTCAGATCCACAAGATAGGTGCCAGTCTGATGATGAAGAGATAAGGTGGGTGAGGTAATATATTTTCTTGGGCCAACTGCTATTGGTGTGAGAGACAAGCTTTCAAGTCACACAGGGTATGTTTACGCACACAGCAACTACACACCTGTGGCTGGCCCGTGCCAGCCAGTTAGGGCTGTGGGGCTGGTTCATTGCTGTGTAGACTTCCCGACTCGGGCTGGAGCCTGGGCTCTATGATCCTGTAAGGTGGAATGAACTTTGAAAGAGAAAATTGTTGAGGACATAGAAGTAAATGGTAATTGGGATAAAATACAACATGGTGCCAGACCAAACTAATCTCTTTTGAGAAGATAATTGATTTTTTTTAGAGATCCAGGTAGATTGTATCTACTGCATTTGATACAGTTCCACATGGGAAATTATTAGTTAAAATTGGAGAAGATGGGGATTAATATGAGAATTGAAAGGTGGATAAGGAACTTGTTAAAGGAGAGACACAATGGGTTATACCGAAAGGTGAACTGACAGGCTGGAGGTAGGTTACTAGTGGAATTCCTCAGGGATTGGTCTTGGGACCTATTTAATTTAACATTTTTATTATTGACCTTGGCACAAAAAGTTGGAATTTGATAATAAAATTTGCAGATGACAGAAATTTGGGAGGTATAGCCACTATGGAGGAGGACCGGAATATCATACAAGAAGATCTGGATGACCTTGAAAACTGGAGAAATAAAAATGGCATGAAATTTAATAGTGCAAAGTACAAGGTCACGCATATAGGGACTAACAGCAAGAATTTTTGCTATAAGCTGGGGACTTATCAGTTGGAAGCAACAGACGAGGAGAAAGACCTAGTGTATTCGATGATCACAGGATGACTTGATTTGAGGATTTCAGTAACTCCGCCAGAAGTTAGGGGTCTATTTCAGGAGTGGGTGAGGTTCTGTGGCCTGCAATGTGCAGGAGATCAGACCAGATGATAATGATGATCCCTTCTGACCTTAAAGTCTATAAGACTATGAGCCGGCAACGTGATGCGACTGTGAAAAAGGCTAATGGAATCCTAGGATGCATCAGGTGAGGTATTTCCAGTAGAGATCGGGAAGCATTAGTATCATTATACAAGGCACTGGTGGGACCTCATCTGGAATACTGGGTGCAATTCTTTAAATTCTGGTCCCCTATGTTTAAGAAAGATAAATTCAAACTGGAACAGGTGCAGAGAAGTGCTACTAGGATGATCAGGGGAATGGAAAACCTATCCTATCAGAGGAGACTCAAAAAGCTTGGCTTATTTAGCCTAACCAAAAGAAGGCTGAGGGGAGATATGATTGCTCTGTATAAATACATCAGAGGGATAAATACCAGGGAGGGAAAGGTGTTATTTAAGTTAAGCAATGTGGAAACAAGAACAAATGGATATAAACTGGCCGTCAATAAGTTTAGGCTTGTAATTAGGTGAAGGTTTCTAACCATCACAGGAGTAAAGTTCTGGAGCAGCCTTCCAAGGGGAGCAGTGGGGGCAAAAAACCTAACTGGCTTCAAGACTGAGGTTGGTACGTTTATGGAGGGGGTGGTATGATGAGACTGCCTACAATGGCATGTAGCTGATCTGTGATTGCTAGCAGCAAATATCTCCAATGGCTGCATGAGGAGGGCTCTGAGTTACTACTGAGAATTCTTTCCCAGGTGTGTGGCTGTTGGGTCTTGCCCACATGCTCAGGGTCTAATTGATCGCCACATTTGGGTTCAGGAAGGAATTTTCCCCTGGGTCAGATTGGTAGAGACCCTGGAGGCTTTTCGCCTTCCTTTGCAGCATGGGTTACGGGTCACTTGCAGGTTTAAACTAGTGTAAATGGTGGATACTCTGTAACTTGAAGTCTTTAAATCATGATTTGAAGATTTCAGTAACTCAGCCAGAGGTTAGGGGTCTATTACAGTGGGTGTGCAAGGTTCTGTGGCCCACAATGAGTAGGAGGTCAGCTTGATGATCATGATGGTCCCCTCTGGCATTACAGTCTGAGTACTTCATATTTATCTATTTTGGAAATTCCTACTTTCCTTTACCCTCAAGCCCAGACAATGAACTCAGGAGATTAAGTTGGATGATTATAACAAAATTTATAATTTATCTCTGCTGAAACAGAGAATGTGTTTTTAAAAAAACAAAACAAAACAAAAAAAGGAGTGAATGTACCACGGAATGCTGCAGTCTGAGGGGCATACAAGCACGTTAATCATCGTCTTACAAAAATGTGGACAAACAAGAATTAATGCAATTAACCACTAATAGACCATGCAGCTATGAAAGTTAAATAATAAGGCAGAAGAGGAAGGGTGCTCTAGGGACAAAAAATACAATCTAATTAAGTTTGTGAGATGATATATGGCATGGGGCCTTATCTAAAATGTATTAAATTTCATGGAAAGTCTCCCATTGGCTTTAATGAGTTTTTGGATCAGTTCTATGGTTATTTCTCCCCCTCCACCCCACCAGTATTATATACTCCATAAAAGGTTTTTGGTCTTCACCTTCGACTTCTCAACTTGTAACTACCAGCCCTTCTATCATCTTCCTAGTGACCTCAGGCTGACAACATTTACATGTTTTCCCAAAGGCTATGGCAACTTTTATTCAAGTTCTTCAGCTTCAATTTTCCATCTCACGCACTTCCTCCCGGATACAGACTTCAGCTACCCATAGGATGGACAGACATCATAAACAGGACAGGATTGCTTTCAGAAAAATTCCTGCCTTACAGCACTACTTTCTCATCCTTTCTGGGAAGTGCTGGGATTTTCCATGTCTCACTCTTTCCTGTGTTGTGTGTGACCTTCCTTTTTCCTATTTAGTCCTTTCTGTTTTTTAAAAAGCAAAATAGCAAGCCCTCATGACACCTCATTTTAATGATAGTTTTATCCTGCTAGACTTGTATTAATGTACCTTGTTGTTACAGGGAAAGGGTCAGGGGGAAGCGATGAGAACTCGGTAAGGACAAAACACAAATGTTCTTGGTTACAAGAATAAATGTGACTTAACTCTCCTATAAACCCCAATTTTGCTGATGAGACCTCCTACAATCCAATAGTCACACTAGCAGGGAGCTGGAACCCTGAAATATTTCTAGTGAAAATTGACTTAACAAATGTAGACAAAGTCAAGATATGGGATTAAGTGAAAGGTGTGGAATTGAATGCCTACAGTGACTTTTAAAACAAGCATTATTGACACACATGAACTTTCTATACAAGCATTACCAAATCTTATTCGTAATCTGTATTTGCTATCTTTAAAAGACATACTTGTATTTGTTCAACCTCTTATCATTAGCTTTGTATTTATTTTGTGCAAATTCCAAAATTGGTAACCATAGATTATGAAATTAACTTGATCCTAATGTAAAGCTCTCTCATATTTCCATTGAAAGGATTTCTCCTACTTTATTTCTCCATGACATTCATTGTAGGAGGATCTGTCCTTTTCCAAAAACAAGCTGTAACATATCTGGCTGCAAGTAGTAATTGTGTTTATCCGTGGGGTCCTTCTCGGAGTCAATGGCCTCCTTTGGACTGTAACCTGGTAGAATACTATGGGTTCTCTGGGTAGCCTAACACGAAATGGGCTCACCAGAAGCCTCTGAGCATATGTACATTTAAAACACAACCATAAAAGTATCAAAAATAAACTTTTCTCAAACATAGACACATCACCCTTATCTATCACCCACCTTCAGGCAAAAATCTGATTAAATACCTAAGTCTCAAAGTTAGCCTCATAGTAATTTATTAAAAATATTTTTAGATGGAAAAATGATTTGTTGACTAAACTGAAAATGTTCATTTTGGTCAAAGTTTTCCATCTTTGTCAAAAAAACAGAAACCAAAAACTTTTCAGTAAATATTTTTGGTATTTTTATAATCTTTTGGTTTTGTTTCTGATTTAAAAAAAAAACTTGTTTTTTGGTTTTCAGATTGTTTTGGTTTTTGATTAGATTTTTCAGAACAAAAAATTTCACAGGAATTTTTTTTAATTAAAATGTTCAAAAATTCCCCATGGAAAAATAGTTGGCATTTTTTTGACTAGATCGACTTGTCCTGTTCTTGAAGGTCAACTAACCTAGCTTGCCAAATCAAAAAGAGAAGCAAATTCCAGATTTGAGGGACCGTCCATAGAGTAAGTCCTGCTCCCAGTCCTCTAGAATTCAAATCCAATGGCTATTAGTGGAAATGTCCAAATGGCTTCTACTGTTGAAATGATTCACTGACAGATAGGTGAGAATCTGGCCAATTGTCTCAAATATGCAACAAGAGGCAAATCTTGAACCATAAGGCTTTATAGATTGGAATTAGAGATGGGCAAATAATTTTACCATGAATAGTTTATTTTGCAATTTACCTCATGTTCTACCCATGGAATATCCATGACCCATTTGTTTAAAGCAACAGAGGGTCCTGTGGCACCTTTAAGACTAACAGAAGTATTGGGAGCATAAGCTTTCGTGGGTAAGAACCTCACTTCTTTACAGATTCAGACTAACACGGCTACCCCTCTGATACTTGACACCATTTGTTTAGGTTAGCCCTGTAGCCAGTTTTCAGCCTACATTACAGTATTAATAGCCAAGATGGTGCAAATAGATTTTGAGAGTAAAATTTCAAGTGACATAGTTGCAGATGCTTCAGTAACACCCAAATATATTGCAGCTATTGTTTTCCATTCATCCATTATCTTTGCAAAGTTTTAAAAACAAACAAACAAAGAAAAATATGCTGGTTTTGTGGTATCCTTTCTCAGTACCTGAGCCCCACGAAGTAACATTAGTTGTAATATTATTAGTTGGCCATTTGCAACAGCTGTTCTGTTTTTACCTAGAGTTATAGGGACAATTGAATTTGCCCTTCACCCTTGAAATTCTTTCACTTACGAAACTGAACCAGCAGCAGATGCATCACGAGTAGAAATCAGAATTGTAGCAATAGTATCTAACTTTTTGATACATTGAGTGTTGCTATTTTTTTCTTTGCATCTGATCAATATAAGGACATAAGTTTGGCACATGTATTTGTTGAATCACCAGCTTTGATTCAAAATACGTGTCATTGACCATTTCCTCCCCTTCCTTCCTTTGGAAATTTATCATCAGAAAGCTGTTTCTTGTCTAATTTTTTAAAGTTTCTATTAAGCTTCAGCAGACTTGCAGAAGCAATTTATTGAACTGTGCCCACACAAGACAACATTCATTCAGAAATTCATATATACTGCAGATTTGATTCTCCTCTACCTCCCCTCATGGTTTTAGTGTTCCCTCTACTTCGAATGGAAAAGCTCAAATTAAACGTAATTACAGTACTATGGGCATTAATTTTGTTTTATGCTTCCCGTTTTGCAGGAGAAGAGTACCAGGGCAACAAAAATAATACAAAGCAGCAGTTTAATCAAGAGGATTAGTCAATGGGTCAGATTGTTTGCTGGTGGAAATCAGAGTAGCTAAATTTCCACCAGCTGAGGATTGGCATGCTATTTCAAGGGCTGCATATGCCCTTTTGTGGGGGATGTAAATGTACCTTATCCAATCATTAGGCATGATATTTGGAAAAGAGAGAAGGGCGGGGGGAGATCCTAAAGAGGCAGAATAGAAGATTGGAAAGAGAGGGGGGCTTGGAAAGAAAGCTAGTAGGAGGAAAAACAAACTGGAAGAAAGAGGAGGGGGAACTACCAGGTAAATAGTCACAGGTTTGAGATGTTTATGATGTGGTAACCTTCCTAGTGAAGATTTCCCTGGTGATGCATTCCTTTGTGATACCTGACCTAGTTTTGACGGATTTCCATTAATGGAATTTAACAGTTTATTTCTCATAAGTAAGGCTAATACCAGAATGTCTCTCACAGGTTCAGCGCAACTGCATTGCTGATTTAATTAATAAAACAAATAATTCCAGAAAAGCTGCACAGGTCAATAATTACTTGTCAAGCCCATCCACCTGTAGTATGGTAAATGATTTAGAATCAGTACTTTCTTATTAAAATATAATATTGGTAGAGATATCTATTTTTCTGTGTAAGAATAGAAAGCAGTTGTCACTATTCAATAGACACTATAGATTACTATTCAGCATATGCAGATTGTTTTGAAATCACTTTCTTTCCTAGAACTGTAATTCATTGGAACTTATTATCCAAATTATTCCCAATACTTATAACATAAGAGGGTTCTGACATACTATGAAGATTCTTGGTTACCATGATGATGAGCACAGTATAAAACTTAAGACATTTTGAAGATTTTTTTATTTGTTACATGGGCTATATAGATTGCATTTTTCTATGGCTTTCTATTTCTAGTCCACTCTCCCTCCCTTGCAAAAAATTGAAATCAATACAATAAGTAGTTTTTAAAATTCCTCCGGAGCTTTAACTCTCCTATATTCTCCATATGGCTTACTCAAGAGACAGAATATATGGGCATTGAGCTGCATATATCAATTGTGTAAGTGCATACCAAAGAGCAAAAGATCAGAGGAGAGACCTGAATGTGAATTTAAGAACACACACAAAGTTTTCAAGCTCTTACAGCTACAAAGTAAATGGCTGTAATGCAGAACAAGGCATAAGGATTAGGAATTGTCTCCAAGAGAGCTGATAACTATTAGCTCTTACTCAATTTCCCCCTCCCTCTGCCCTCTGGTTGTTTTACTACAGCATGTTCTACAGTTTTATTCTCTTTCAGGTGGAAATTTTGATCAGGGTCAACACTGGGAACAGCACAGCATGTGCACAACGACATTCCTTCCATCAAAGAACAGGCAGTAGCCTGTAAAATTTGGTAAGTTAAAGGAACACCATTTGTGTAACTCTGCTGCATGTCATAGGAAGTCACTGCCCATGCTGCTACATATAAGGACATGGTTCCGCTGGAAGCAGAATGCCTGTCTTTATATTTTTTTTTAAAAAAAAGAGAGGAAAAAAAGCAACTTTCTGAGCATTCCCAGATGACATCTGTAGTTTGTCCTGCAAACAATTGGCCTGAAATATGGAGATGCTTTGGTTGTGCAATCATGCCTTGGCTGATAGTAGGCTTCCTGTGAAATCTGTAAATCATCAGTACTGAGATAACAAAAGAGCTTAGCAGCATTATTTAAATTAAAAATATTTAGAAATATGTCCCCAATAGAGCTGCTTATTTATAGCCTATCCCAGTGGTTCTCAAACTTTTTTACTGGTGATCCCTTTCACGTAGCAAGCCTCTGAGTGTGACCCCCCCTTATAAATTAAACACACTTTTTTATATATTGAACACCATTATGAATGGTGGGGGCAAAGGGGAGTTTAAGGTGAAGGCTGACAGCTCATGACCCCCCATATAATAACCTTGCGACCCTCTGAGGGGTCCTGATCTCCAGTTTGAGAACCCCAGTCCTAACCCTAAATGTACATCTCTAGAGTGAATTCATGCATCTATATCTGATATTACAGCTGTTGTGCTGGATTGGGAATGACCAATGAATGAAGAGATGGCAAGTACAATAAGAGAATAATAATGGTCTGATGGCAGCCCTGTCATTTGTAGCTAGTGTCTGCAGTGTTTTTTTGTTTTTTGTTTTCTAAATGAATTAGTTAAACTTCATCTTGTTGAAGTCACATAATTTTAGAGGCTCTTACAAAAAGAAATCTAATAAACAGATGGACTCATTCTTGTTCTAAGTCCACAATCTCAGCTGGAAATAATTGCCATTCTCGTTGTCAGTCTCAGGAGAGAGGCTGATGAGGAAATAGATGCTGACCTATGCTCTCACCCCTAGATGCAAGTCTCTGCTCTGGGGCGAGGGTCATGCTGAGAGATTGTAGGGGAAATCTGCACTGCTGCTGCCCACACTGTCCCTGTAGAGGCCTTCAGACTCCAGTGTTGGGAATCCAGAACCTTACACGAATATGACATTAATAAAAAATTACAAGCAGAAAAATTCAGATAATAGCAATTGAAAACCCTTCACAGACTGGGAGAAGTGCTTGGAGGAGTTTTCCCATCTATCACTAGAGGGTGCTGGCTCTTCAAGGGTAAAATGCACTGCACATGTTTACAGTGGCATGTCTATCATAATTCCTAAGCAATAGTACTTCAGAAGGGAAAAAAGAAAACACACAGTCAGAGATTCACGGTTGGTCTTGGTGGAAATGAAGCCAAGTGGACAGACGCGCTGCAGTGGCTGCGGGAGCACTTAGTGAAGATGCTATCTATGTTGACAGGAGAGTTTCTCCCATTGGCGTGCATACTCTACCTTCCTGAGAAGTGGCAGCTATGTGGACAGGAGAAGGTCTCCCACTGACATAGCGCTGTCTACACTGGGAGTCAGGTTGGTATAACTTTGTCACTTGGGTGAGGATTTTCCACACCCCTGAGCAACGTAGTTATACCAACATAAGTTTGTAGTGTAGACCAGGGCCAAGAAACCTCTAGTGCTTCTACTGTGTTCTTTGTCCTTCTGCACTAAGGCTTTGATTCAGGAAAGTACACCCATTCGGGACAGCACTTAAGCAGATGCTTAAGTCCCATTGAAGTCAATGGGTCTTCAGCATAGGTTTAGAGTAATGCATGTGCTTCAGTGCATTCCCGAATCAGGGCCTAACACAGTTACAGTAATGTCGCTGAACAGAAGGGTTCAAATTCTCTTCTGTTTTATGCAGGTACCATCCTGTTGGGTTCCATGGCATTGCACTAGTGCAACGGAGGGGATTTTGTCCCCTTGCAATTCAAATGAAATCAAACATTTTGGACTAGATCTTCAGTTGGTGTAAAACAGCATAGCTCCATTGAAGTCAGTGGCACTATGGTGAGTCACACCAGCTGAGAAGCTGACCCAATGTTAGGAAATAAAACTGTCATTTATCAGTAGAAGCTGTGCTTAAAAATACATATGAAACTTTTAAGAATTACAAGCAGATTAGTCCACCGGTCTGGTGGATGTAGATTGGTTAAATGTGATCAGCTTCTTTATGACTAAGAAGATGTAAAAGCTTAAGTGGATGTCACTCTGTTCTTGGACATCAAGTAGTTACAAGTACATTCTTCCAAGTAAATAGCCACATGAATAGACTCCATTTCTTTTCCCCTGTGTATTTACAGTAGCAATGTGCAATTTCACTGATGTGTGACCTGTTTCACCGCTGTTACTCCAGATTTCAGTGACATTACACTAGCATAAATCTGAAGTTATTCCAGTGTAAAACTGGTATAATGCTTTGTTTCCAATCTTGTTTAATAGGATATTTTTTTCTTTGCTGAATGTTTGAATTCTTGCATGTGTGTATCTAATACAGTTGCAATTAAAAACACCCTCTCTACCCGAGGTGGCTAAAATACTGCTGGGGAGACAGCATGAACTCAAGAAACCTTAGCATAAAAAATAATGAACTATCACAACTTTTTTTTTCTTGTACTGCGTATTAAGACTGACTCATTTTAGCCTTTTTGTCAACAAGAAAATCCCCCATGCCTGGATTTAACTGAAACTGTAATGATTCATCTGTGTTGAATGTGCCATGCCAAAACTTATAAAAGTAAGTTAGAGACAGATGTTGGGGATTCCTTATGCATGAACAGTAATAGGTGAACTCCTAAGTGAAGAGTATGATACCTGAAAGATAATTTTCCATGATTTGTAGCAAGGACTTGGATTTCAATGACCTTGCTGTCAGGATGATCTGGGCATATGTAACATAACTATTCCTAGGATAGTGGTGTGTATTCATTTGTATACAAGAATTTTCAAGGCCCTCAAGGGTCATTGGCCAGATTCCAGGACTTTCTTCTCCCCAGGCAAGAAAAGCCTTTGTGGTAAGGTGAAGGCACAGTCTTTAGGAAAGAGAAACTATCTATGGACCCTCCCTAATTACCAGAAGCCATCTTAGAGGAAATGGACAGGTTACTGGACTGACTTTTCTTTCCCCATCACTTTATATTCCCTCTCCCTAGACCAGTAATTGTCTTTTGGAAAAAAGGGGCCAGGGCTTCAAGGCTAATTCTCTTTCCAAAAGAGGGGCCTTGGTGCTGGCTCATTTTCCCTGTGGGAGATGTAGGGACTAGCCTTTAAATAGATCCTCATGGCTGGAGCACCCTCATTTTATTTCCTGGTGCCTGGTTTTTCCAGCTACCTGTGCCAACCTGATTCCATTGCCCATGCTGCCACTTCAGATGTCAGTGATAGCATTCCATCTTGACCACTGCACTTGAATGCAATAGCATGTTACTCCTTTTGAGCCTAGTGGCTAACCAAAGTTTGGGGCCCTGCAGGTTGTTTCCGCTAGGAGAAGAAATTGATGATGGAGCCAAGTAACTTACTAAGATTATGTATGAAGTCCTGTTGTCCTGAACACAGTAGGAATCAAACCTCAGGAGACTGTTCCTTTGCCTGTTGTTCCAAACCTGCCTTTCTAGCCAGCACTCTGTGCCCAAAATGCTTTCTCTCAGGGCCATGTTACCAGCACTTTTGTTACTGTCTACTTGGCTTTCTGGCTGCTTCTGTCTCCCCTGGCTCCTTTTCTCTCCCACAGAGAAAATCGATTCCACCAAAAAAATCACCTAGCCCTGCATTTGCTATCAGTGCCATGGGATAACCCCTTGGGCCCCATGTTTCAGCTTTTACTCAAACTTTCCACGTGCCTGCTTTGGGTACTACTGCTATTGTTTAAGCTTCTTTACATATATCTTGACTGAAAGGTGCCAATTACCCCCCACCCATAATAACAAGCAAGTGCTTAGTTTTGGTCACTTGATTAAGTTTCAATCCATGAGATTTGTTTAAAAAAATCCCAAAGATATAGTTAGATACAGACACATAAGTTTTAACAGGAGGAAATTTTAATATGTGGAGCATTATTTTTCCTATGTAGAAAATCACACTTTTCTATACCTTTTTTAAATAAAAGGCTAACACATGCACTGAATCTTCCATGACCTGTAGTAACCTGAGACTGTGATTAATGGAAGACATTCTTTCCAACATCCAACCCATCCCTTTTACGTGACAACTGTTTTACTCTTTGCTTAGGCATTTCCCGAAAGTCAACAATATTTTTTCACAGCTTTGTGCACAGTCTTACAACTCCACTGCTTGATTTTTTTTCAATATTCCAGGAAGTGCTTTGTGAAAGGAGGTTTGTAAAGTAATGGTGGCTCGTCACACTCCCTGATGAACACTTAATCCGTCTCCATAAGCTGTTCCAAGCTGATTTAGACATTAAGCATGTGACAGACACTGCAGTTAGTATCATGTCTATCAGACAGAGTCTACAAATGTGCTAAGAAAGCTTAGAAACAAATGACCAAGCAAGATCAGAGATAACCAAACCCAGAATATGTCACTTTTTAAAGATCTTTTAGAAATACTAATGATGGTTCCAATTGCTTCACATACACCACTGCGCCTTAAAACAATTACCTTGTGAAATAGATGACTTGGAGACTTTTCCTGACTCAGTGCTGCCTTGCTCCATTTGTACATCAGTGTAACTCCATCGATTTAATGATATCAGTGGTGTGTTTCAGTGACACAAAACTGGAGTAATGCAGTCAGAGTAGAGAATGGTTTCAGAAATTCAAACAAGATGCCATGGTATTGTTCTCCATTTTCTGTTGTATTTAGTATATTATCTAGAAGCTGATGGCTGACTTCAGTTCATCTTAACTTTTTCTCACTTATAAAGATGGTAGGCAAGATTTAGCACTCATTTCATCCACACAATCCCATTTGGCATGAGTATAACTAAGGAGTTTACTTTTTAAGTAAAAAGGGAGCGATTCTCCACACTATTACACTAGGAGCCCCATATTAGCATAAAATGGGTGTAACGGAACGAAAACTAAGGCCTATAATGTTTTTTCTTTAAATTTCCATCAGACTGCTGAATCTTGTGCCCCAAATACAAACTAAAGATGATGTAAAGGATGTTTTGCATTGTCCAAGATCAATGCATAGTTCTCAGAAGCCCTTCATGGCACAATACCCGTAGAAATTTGCTATTCGTCAGGCGAAACCTTCCACTGAGTTTGTTATATAGAAATTTGAACCTCCCATCACTGGAAGCCTATTCTGGTAATATCAGAGTATATTGGTTGTGCAGTATGGTACAGTAGCAGAAATTGCATTAATAGTCTTCGCCTTCTATGGCATGGTTTGGAGAGCCATGAGTGTCAGTAAACTATCAATTGAATTATCTTCTACTACTGAAAGCTAAAGGAAATAAAGTAGACTGATTTTTATTGTAGTTTTGGAAAAACACTTTCATTATACTGCTGACTATTGTTTATAAACTAATAAACAGTCTACTCTTGCATTGTTTGCATCTGGGGCTTTTATTACTATTCAGCCATAGGCAACAAGCTCCAAGTTTAATTGTGTTTTTTTTCTAGCCCTAACCTAATGCTTACTTCACAGCCATGAGGGTTTTTTTAATGGGGGGGAGGGGGAGCAGGTAAAACATGTTTTAACTTCCTTATTGCAAGAGGCCTCCCTCATTTTAGCCTCAAATAAGCACCAATATCATGGAAAGTCTATATAATCTCCCTTTTGATACTATAAATTCTTGCTATCAGATATCCTGAATAGTGAAACTAGGATACCCTAAATAAATAAATCCCGCAGAATGTTGGTCTTTTTGACGTTAATACTATTTATTATTTTTGGAGGGACAACACATTGGAACTTTTTGCTGCATTTGGGTCTTGGTTGATTGACAGCTGTTAGGTCAAATAAAGTAGGGTTACCATATTTAAAAAATAAAAATAAGAGGACACTCCACGGGCCCTGGCCCCGCCCCTTTCCCACCCCCGGCCCCACCCCAATTCCGCCCCTTCCCCGCCCCTTCCCCAAAGTCCCCGCCCTAACTCCCCCTCCTCCCTCCCAGCCACGTGAAAAGGGCTGCCCGAGTGCTACCGGCTTCATGGTTTGCCGGGCAGCCTCCAGACCCTGCGCCCCCGGCCGG